>NW_020175395.1:174420-213501 GCF_003031525.2 Neophocaena asiaeorientalis asiaeorientalis
GGCCAGTCATTCTAACGCCCCTGAACTTCAGTTCTCTCATCTGCAAACGCCTGCCTCCAGGATTTGTGGAGATGAGACCATGTGTGTGGAAGTGTTCTCTGTGACCTCCGAGCACTTTTGAAAATAAGTGTGTTTTTACTCCAAGTGCGTTGGTGCGTCCTGAGAGTTACAGGTGCCCAGGAGGCCCACTACAGATGCTGGGAAGGTGTGATCCGGGGGGGGCGGGGACAGAGGGTGCAGCAGCCGCTCCCCCGACTTCCGATGTCTCCTGGGTCTGTTCAGATCTTCTGGCAAAACCAGCTCGAGCCCAGTCAGCCTGGGGCCAGAGGACTAGCTCATAAGATTTGAACTTGTTCTCTCCTGTCCCAAGTGTGTACAGATGTCTTGTTACGATGTGTGGTTTGCCTTCTTACCCTTTCCTGGAATCGGGCCAAGCGTGTGGTCCAGCAGGTGGGTGCTGCGGCGTCTGTGCTCGGGGCTGGTGACAGGTCGAGCTGGGCAGTGGCCGTTGCTGCCGTCGTGAGTGAAGCCCTGCAGCAGCCTGACCTCGGGTTCAGTTGGAAAAGGGGGTCCAGACCATAACTCAGGGAAAGACAGTTGTGCTCATAGGCACGTGTGTGATTCTTTAGGGAAACTTTTATTTTTGATCCATTAGTAATAGCAAAGCTTATACACAAGTAGGGAATTAGGTGCATAAACGTGCGCGATTCTATAAGTGTTTCTTGCTTTAGTGAAGTTATGTAGAGATCGTGAAGGTAAGCTTGGAATTCGAGGGTACTTCGTATGTTAAGAGACAGCCTATGAAATAGTTTGAGTTTCTCTACCTGTTACAGATATTTCATTGGAAAGCGCAGCCTGCCTTTTAACCGCGAGCATGCATTCATTGTACAGTGAGACGGTTAACGCTGGCAGGCAGAACTCTTGACTTCTCTGTGTCACCCACCTCGCTTTGGGTAGCTTGTATTTATTACTCACCAAGTAGTAGGAGCGCGTGCAGGCTGACCGTGAACCTTCAGCTTCTGTACCATCAACCGACGTAGATGGTCCAGAGGCAAATCCTCTTACTGCTCTGGAAGCCCAGTTAGAACCAGAGGTCCTTTAGTCTAGCAGCTTTTACTTCCTGGTGCCTGAGAGTTCCTATATTTAAGGACAAAAATAAATTCTAGAAAACTGTATTGCTTATTTTTTTAAACTTAAAGATTTTAAAAATTCTTTCCAACTTTGGATATAATTTAAGGTTTTATATCCTAACTCTTTCCCCACAAATCCCTATACCAGCAGGGATTCTTCTTGCTAATTATGCTTAGTAAGAGGGTTGTGACCTTTGGAGACTACCTGCGTTCGGCCACCGCAGACGCGCCAGAAAGGTCAGTTTTCTGTCTTGGCCGTACTCCTCACAAATTCCCCTCTGATCTTCCAGGAATTTGAAATGCAGAACCCTGACCGGAGACAACAGTAACACATCAGAATTTTAGCTTGGTCCCGACTACTACCCTGCCTCACAAAGTCAGGACACATGAAAGTTCAGGTTCTCACAGTGGTGACAACCCCACAGAACCCAGGCTGATGCGTTCTGCGTGATTTGCAGAATTGGAGGCATCGTCGGGTTTATATCAAATGCACACCCCTTCTGCCAGTGGCAGACGTGCAGTGGTTGAGTGAACCGAGGCTTTTGGAAATGTTTGCTTTTGCTTTCTGTCTGTGCTTCCCTGGGCAGGTCGTTTGAACCTCACCTGTCTCCCCTGTGAAATACCTGTCTCACACGATTTCTGTAGCATTAGGTGAGGTAGTGCAAGTGTGTAAAAAGACACTAAGTGTCTCCAAAGAATCAGATTCCATATTCTGCCTCTTCAAGAAAGGAGTGTTAACGTGTCTTGAGAGTGAACGGTTGGAGGTATCGCAGCTTATTGTATTCATTCCTAGTTTAGTATTTATCAGATTGGTGTTTGGATTTAGACACCATAAGGGAAGGGTTATCTTTTTCGTCTTCTCTGTGGAGCTGCAGCATCGCATCTTCGCAGCAGAAACTTGGTGACAACAGTGGCTTGAGAGTCGAGCAGGGTCTCAGGTTCCTGGGGTTTTTGTGGAGAGAAGAGGCACCAGAAATGCAGAGAGCTTGCATTAAACCCTCCTTGCTTTATTCCACCTTCTGTCTTTTTGTGTGTGTTTTCTTTAGTTTAGCTCATGTCTTCTGTACGTTCAGCTCTCTTTTTCTCTCATTTACATTTTTCTTTACTTTTATTATTAAAAGGCAGTTTTGCAAGATCAGAGCTAAGTGGGCCCCGATGTGCTCTGTCCTGCTTCCAGACAGAGATGCACATACACACCTGCACATACACGACTCCTGAGGACGCTGCAGTCGCAGAAATGAGAAATATGTGGAAAACGTGTATTGCGTTTTTCATAAGACTCTTCACTTATTCAACTTAAAAACCTATTTTTTAGTCTTAGACTATGTCGTCATTGCTTTTTTGGGGTGGAACTGTTCTTTGTAAAATGATGTTGTAGTAGATGGTAGAGAGGGGATTTTTTTTGTTTGTTCTTAAAATGACCTTATTTGGCAAAATGAAAAGTACAGTACACATATTCCCCGCAATTTTTCTTTAAATGTTGACAATGCAGGAAATGTAAAAGTTGCGGAAGCCTTGACATAAATGTGCTGAAGGCTGTGTGCAGTCTGCTCCGGGTGGGGAAGTTTCCTTCCCGCTCACCTCGGGTGCAGTGAGAGCTGCCCGGTCAGCGCAGGGCCTGGGGGGGGCTGGACTGACTCTGCCCAGGAGGAAGCAGCTCTCTGATCTGAGCCCACCCTCCAGAGCCTGCACCCAGAGAGGACACTCCACCCATAGGCTTTTTTTTTAAACATTCTTTTCTGAGGGAAGAAACCCCGAAGGGTGCTGGCCTTTCCTGGTCTTTTTCTCCTTTGCTTTCCTGTATACATACCGCACACACGTGCACACACACGTGCACACACATGTTCATACTCTCATGAGGGGCAGGAGAAGTGGCCTGGATCTTGTGGCTGTGCTGTCAGCGCAGCCTGGTCTGGCACTGCTGGCTTTGGGGTGAGCCCAGCTGCCCCCCGAGGTGCTGGGCCAGACCTCCCACAAGTAGAGTCCCTCCCAGCAGGACAGGACCGCCTCAGACCTCCCAACAGTGGGGACCACAGCCTCCAAGTCTTGCAGTCTTGGAGTGAGAAGAGACTGTCCAGACTCAAAGAATGAGCGTCGTGTGGTGCGGCTTTGCTAGATTCATCCAGCATCCTTTCCCGAAGGTCAGGAACACCCAGCTGGTCCTGCTTTGGGCGTCTGGATGGAGAGGGCGGGCTGGGATGCACTGCCCAGTGGGGAGGGCAGCACAGACTGGGGAGGAGGAAGAAGGGGACAGTGGCACAGCTGCCAGGCTGTGTACCAACCCCACGGAAGGGCATCTCTCGCCCGGCCCCGTGCTCTCGGCGATTGTCGGCAGCTACACACTGGCAGCCACGCGCACGTGTAGGCATGCGTGCTTTTGGACGCGCCCAGGTGGCTGTCCTCCAGCAGAGCTTGACTGCCTGTCTTTGTGTGGAAGTAAAGGTACAGCACGAAGATCAGGAATAGGGAACCGGCGTTCAGTGGAACAGCCTGTGGCGGATGTGCTTCCCTCTGGGCTTCTGCTTTGATCCAGGGTTGAGCAACGTGCGGCCCGGAGCCCCGGGTATTTCCCACTGTGGAGGAGGGGGTGTGATAGCCGGGCCAGGGCTTATGTCACGAGCTTCCCTGGAAATAACCTACCCCCAGAGCACTGAGCGCACCTGCCTCCTGGCTTTCCTTGGAAGAGGCACTTCTAGGAGTGTCTGTCCGGCTTGGCCTCGTGTCCGGTCTTGCCCATGAGTCAGGTTTCGAGGTGGGGCTCCGAGCGGGCCCTCCGTGGGCATCATTAATCTCCTGGGCCGGAGCCCTTGTTCCAACACAGCGATGGGCAGGAGCCATCGGTGGGTTTTTCCTGGACTTAACGCCTGATGCAGACAGAGCCGAAAGAGGAGAGGCTGGGGGGAGACCCTCCTCACAGCTCCCTTGTCGGGGGGCCCCTCGCACACACGCTCTGGGCTCCGGCCACTTTAGACGTTTTCCTGCTGACCACACCCCACCTCAGTCTCTCATGCTGAGGTGTGGCAAAACTGATCCTTGAACCCAGCACCACGCCTTATTTAGGACCTGGGTTTCATCCTGTGTGTGGTTTCGGACATGCAGGCGTGAAAGGCAGACAGAAGAGGTTCCCACCCTGGGGTTTCAGTAAAGGGGCTCACTTGTCATCTCTGTAAGGCTCTGTAAGGTGTCGGTGGCCTCCCCAGGGCCGACAGGTCCCCGGGACAAGCCACCTGCCTGGCGTAGCCTCCACAGTGTGTTCCGAGGCCGTCCGTGCTCCCCACGCTCTCAGGCCGTTGTCTCTCGTTTCCTGATTTCGCTCTTCCTTTGCTTGGAGGGTGTTCTTCCCACCTGTCTCATCTCAGACACAGCTCTCCTGGACCAGAAAGAGCCCCACAGAGCACAGGCTAGAGCATGGGCTGCAGGCATGGAGAGGCCTCTTGGGAACCCTTGGATACTGCAGTGTGGCCAGCCTAGGGTACGGAGGCCACTAGCCTGCAGTTGAGATGAGCCTGGGTCCTGGGCGAGCTGCCTAGCCCTGGACCTACAGTCAAACCTGCCCACCCTCTGGCGTGTCTGCATGGGATACCACGAGGCAGAGGGTGGGTGGGCCACCTGTAGGTGGCCACATGAGTGGCTCCTCGGCCACATGAGTGGCTCAGTGTCTTTAAAACCGTTGCACTTGTTAATATCAGGTAGACAGTGCTTGGCTATAAATAGCAGAATATCTGATTGACAGTGTTTTAAGTTATAAAGACATTGATTTACTTCACTCCCTGCCCAAGAAGCCTGGGGTGGGTGCTCCAGGTCTGGGCAGCAGCTCCTGGAGCCCCCTTCCACCCCGGAGGCCTGCCACCTGTGGTCGCAGAGCGACTGACGCAACCCTGGGCATGAGCCACTTCCCAGTCCCCTGGCAGGAAGCCTGGGGCAGAGGTGCCCTTCCTTTTATCAGGAGGGGCCCCCAGCCCACAGCCTCCCCTTTACTTCTCTGTGGCCGGAACTGGAGGGAAGACGGGCCTCCGAGGGACTGGGAACTGCTGCCCCGACAGCCTCAGGGTGACGGAGGAGACCCCCTCAGCCCCAGCACTTCCCAATCATCAGAAGAGTTCACCGCCAGCTCCGCCTGCTGAGAGACAGGATGGGCGGCGCTCCCCGCCCTGGACCGTCACTCCTGCCTGTGCACGGGCAGCCTCGCCTCCAGGGCCACACCCTCCGCCCCTCCCCGCTCTGCTGCCTGGCCTTCCTGGCTTCTGCCTCACAGCCCTGCTCCGAGGAGGTCTCCTCGGATTTCAGGATCACAGCAGGAATCTTTCCTTGCCTGTTTTACAACAGGTCGGTTGGGGGAGTAGCGTCGCAGCGCCCTGCTTACTTTGTGCGTTTACACCTGGAGCGTTTGCCCCTGGGAAAGTCAGCAGAAGCACCCCTTGCCCTGCTCTATAGTCAGGTTTCAGGTGAGAGTCTAGAGTCTGTGGGTGGGAGCCTGGCCCCTCCACACATGGCGGCATCAGGCCTGCCACTAGAGTCTCCCCTGTGCCAGCTGCCCTAATCTAGCCAGGCACTGGCACTTAGGTTGCTGAGTTTCTCCTGCAGTCGATAGCTGGCTGAGTTTGTTTGTCCCAGCACCTGAATTTCCCCACTCTTGCTGGATTCATTCTCCCTGACATGAGACAGCAGACCTAGTTTGTGTGGCTGGGAACTGCATTTTATTCAGCTCTGAATCTCTTGCATCTTAGCAGAGTCCCTGCTAAATAATCGGTACTCAGTAGGTGTTGTGACTTTAGTCCGTGGGCATCTTTAGGTGTTTTGCTGCATTATAAGCCATTCAAAGGCAGGAGACATCGAAAAGCACGTACTCTGTAGTTGCCCTCAGAGTACTTGTACTTAACCCACCTGCCCATCTAGAACATGCTGGTGCACGCAGCTGGGCGGGGACCAGGGACAGGGGAAGGGGGTCCTATAAAAGCCGAGGGTCAGGAGAAAAGATCATGGTTTCATCTTCATGCAGAACCTCAGAGTTTGCAAAGCACATTGTTATATGTTGCTTCGTCCCAGCCTGTGACACATAGCTCCCACTTTCTAAGTGAGGTTAAGGGAAGCCAGGTGATATTCCCGAAGTCCCATATCCAGTGAGGCCGAGCGGGACTGGAGCAGCAGTTCCCCTTCCCCGGCCTGGAGGACGGGCAGACAGGACCTATCCACAGACGGTCAGAAGTGAACTGGCTTTAGAGCTCAGGGAGCCCACACTGGGTGGGCACCTCCCTCGCCTGGGTGGCTGGTAAGCAGGTCACTGTACTGCTGAGTGTTGAGGGGCCCAAACTGACCATGGGGCTGGGCAGGACCCACCCCCCAACAAGTCAGTGGCAACTGTGTGTTTCAGGGATCCCTTGCAGAGAACTTCTGACAATTCCAGCGGATGGGCTGCCCTCCCGGACCTCAGCGGTGTGGGTCGGATTCAAAGCCGAGGCCGTTCTAGCCCCGGTCGGTGACTGGGGTCTGAAGCTGTGAACTCAAGACCTTTACAATAAACCTCAGTGGAGTTTTCTTTTCATCATGCGTTGAGTAAAGTACAGAGATGTCACGTCTCTCCTTTCTCCTCACCCCAGGGCAAGACATTTCAAAGAAAGTATTCAATTCATCCACGAGTGCCGCCTGCGAGGTGAGGGCTGCCTTGTTCACTGGTACGTGTGCCCCTGCCGGATGACCCCTGGCCTGTTCTGCTTACCTCCCGCAAATGCCCAGTGCACACCCCACCTGACCCCACCTGCTTGTTAGTCATTGTTTGCTTTTGTGCAAAGAGAACTGTACATTTTTTCTTTCCTTTTCACTTAGGATTTTCATTTTCTCAGTTAGGTTTCTGCAGGGACTGTTGAGGTCACGACACAGAAACTCCTTTTCCAGCCTTCCTCCGAGATCCCGACAGAATATGGGCTCTGCCCAGTGCCCATTCAAAACACTGCTTCTTGCTGGAGAGTTTTGATTGCATGTGTGGGTGTTTAGCATTGCGTTACTGTCACACCAAAATGACCGTTTCTTCTCAGTTTATAGATTGGAGCTTTTATGTGTTTGGGGCTTATACTTTGCTTTGAAGAGAACTGAATAGACTCTTAGAATTGAGCAGTTCCTATGCAGCTATCCACCTGCATTCAGCTGCCGTCTGTGTGGTACACACACACACCTGTGCACACATCGTGCAGAGAAAGCTGCTCTGAGACACAGAACTCAAGCACGGTGCCCCGCACCTGACACATCGCAAGCACTCAGGGAATGTGGGCCCTCGTTTCATCGCTGCCCATTTTCATTTTACTTTTAAAAGGAGCAGGACATGTGATAAACACAAAGTGCAGGTTTTCTGGCATTTGCTTCAAAACGCTTTGCGGCACAGTCAGGGCCGTTTCAAGGGGCTCTGGAGTCCTGTGCCTGGTGAGGGCATCTGCCCGGGTGCAGCCCAAGAGTGTATTTTTTTTAACGCTCTCTCAGTTTTTCTGATATGCAGGAAGAACCGCTACTTGAGAGTGGTTTTTTACTATTATTATTATTTATATTTGAATATGTGCAGGCCTGATGTTCTAGGAATTTGTATCTCATACAGTTGTGTCAATCTGAAGATAGGCTTTTCTAAAAATGAGAAATTTGCTAAACTTCCCCATCTTAAACCGTTGCTGAGCACTCCAAGTCTGACGCAGCACAACCTCTCTGACTGCCGTAATTTGCATGTGCATTTAGAATCGGTCCCTTACTCAGCCTGTGAGAGAAAATTGACCGTTATGGCCTGCAGAGCGTGCCCACGCTGGCACTCTGCTTATGTATGTGAGGAGGATCACAAAACATTTGGTAAGGGCTTCTGTATTTAATGAGTTTTTTAAGTTATAGACTTGGCCCTTGTATCCCTAAGAAAACCAGACTCTAAAAGTGTGAAGCTGTCTGAACGGCTGCAGATCATAACTGGGTTTGTTGCTCAGATCCTGGACCCCTCCAGCCCCTGGATGTCCTTTAGTTACTTTGTCTGTCCAGGGAAACAGGGACTACCTGAAGAGGAGCTCAGGAGCAATAGGGAATCAGACAGTGACGTGTCCGGAGACACAGCCGGTAGAAAACCAATAAAAAAATGAGGCTGCACAGGTAAAGGATGCCTGAGATTCTAGTGTCATAAGGGAGAGAGAGCTGGTATGTTCTGAGTAATTTCCTAGTAACGTGCTGGCTTGCTGTGCACTCCCACCCCAGGGCGGGCAGGCTTCCGCAGTGAAGCCTTTGGAGTCCCCGACCCTCCCTTGCCTGTGTGGTTCTTGGCCCTGCAGCCTGGCCGGCGTCTCCAGGAGTGTGACTCTGGTGGTCGCATACATCATGACGGTCACCGACTTCGGCTGGGAAGATGCCCTGCGCACTGTGCGTGCGGGGAGGTCCTGTGCAAACCCCAACCTGGGCTTCCAGAGGCAGCTGCAGGAGTTTGAGGAACACCAGGTCTGTCAGGTGAGCGTGCTCAGGGGCTGGGAACACACCTCCGTCTTTCCGTGCCCTCCTAGACTTGTGGAGGCTGGAAAGGCCCCCAGAGGTCGGCTGGTCCGAGGACACCCCTTCAGCCCCTCTGCAGTATCACTGGCCACTCGTCTGCCAGCCGCTGCGGTCATTCCCTTTTCCCACTGTCCTCAGGCCCCATGTTCGTTTCTGTTTCTCTGCCTTGGGGTCAAGTGCCATTTCCTTGGTCAGGCTTGCTTTCACGTTCTCAGGCCAGAACCTGGAAGAAGCAGTCATTTCTCTTGCTAGACACTGGCTGGCCAGCCTCAGAGCTGACTGCCCGATGCCCCTTGGCCCCCTGTTCATAGGGGCAAACCTACACCATCAGGTAACAGGTGAGAGTGTAGGGGATGAGCTGTGTGACATCCTGGTTTGTTTCACTTCTCCAGTTCCGCCAGTGGCTGAAGGAGGAGTACGGAGAGAGCCCTTTGCGGGATGCAGAAGAAGCCAGAGGCATTCTGGGTAAATACAAAGAGCAGGGGCGCGCGGAGCCCCCGCCTGGCGCCAGGCGCTGGGGTGGCCTCCCGGCCTCACCTCCTCTGGCCTACGGCAGCTGCACCACGGAGACCTAGCGGAGCCCTTGGCGCCCCTGCCCGCGGACAGGAAGGGGTGTCCCGGTGGATCCGGGCCCCCCCGAGACCCCAGCAGCCCCACCCCCAGCTTCTGCGCCGCAGGCTGGGGAGCGTGCACGAGCGCGCGCTCGTGTGTGTGTGTGTGTGTGTGTGTGTGTGTGTGTGTGTGTGTGTGAGCGAGCGCGAGTGCTGGATGTGCGCGCTGCGGGAGCTGCCATGAAAGCCACACTGCCGGCGTCGGCCTCACTGCCTTTCCCCGTGCGAGGTCTGCTGGAAGGCACTTGGAGGTGGCCGTGGAGGGCCCCCTGCTGCAGCCGGCCCTGCCCAGCCCTGCCCTTCCGCGCCCTACTCGGTGGTGCCTGCCTGAACCGCCTGCCCTTGGGTCGTGTGGGGAGCACCCCAGACGCCCGCCCTCGGCCCCCGTCCAGCTTCCCCTCCTCCCAGCCCCCCCCCGCTGCTCTCACTCTGGGGGCCTCCTCACAAGGCTTGCATGCACCTTTGGGATTTGGGAAGAAAGAGCAGTCGTTAGGCACTGTCACGGTTTGCGCTTAAAAATACATTTAAAATGCCTGAGCACTTATTAAGCGCCTTTGTGTCTGCTGTGGATTTGGGATTTGATCTCAGCTACCTCATGAAATGGTTTTTGATAAAGTGTTTTTCATTATTCCAATCAACTCTGCCTCATGGGTGAAAGCGTTTGGTCACGATGGCTTTTGAAGCCAACGGGAAAAGGATCGTATCATTGGGCCACTCGAAGCTTCTGATGCGGGCTTTGGGGGTGCTTTGTGGTGGGTAAAGCCGAAGTCAGGCCAAGCCGGGGGCCAGGCTCCACACTCGTGCGGGCCGCAGATGTGCAGCAGGAAAAGAAAGCGCAGCCGCGGAGCTCCTCACCTACAGCCACGGCAGTTTGCTCTAAAGTAATGTTTTCCTTAAACCAAAAAGCAATGTAAATATGTTAACAGAAGTATTTAGGAGTCAGCTTGAAGGCTTAAATGCGGGTACAATGTGAACGCCTAGATCTGTTCCTGTAACCTGAAATGTTGTCCTAATATTGGTCGCCAGTAACATTCTTTCTCCACAGCCACCCCAGGGATTCTCAAGTACTGGGCCTCTCTCAGAAGGCTGCAGTATACCTGAAATATTGCAAAGCCAGAGTTTAGGTGCTGCCCGGAAGAAAAGCAGCCGGAGTTCATTTTTCAGTGTCCAGAAGTAATTTGTGAACTCACCTGTTTTCATTTTAAACATATGCAATTGTGTCATCACGTTGGGAACTACACGTCCTCTTTGACAAGGGAAGGATTTTTACCTAACTCCCCTGCTGTGGCTCCTTCTTCGGCCGTAGCCCTGCTGCCCCCAGGCCATCTCAGGGCCCTGCTGCCCCACCCGGTGACCATGTGGTGATCGCGGTTGCCACTCCTGAGGGCCCTGCTGGGCACACCTGCCCCTGGGGACTGTCTCCTGGGCTGTTTCGTCCTGGGGTCTCGCCTCCACCACACGTGCACGCATCTGAGGTGAAGGGCAGCTGCACGCGCTGCACCCGCCCTTAGCTGGGGTGTGGATCCCACTTGCTCTTCCACGGGCGCCACGAGGCCCGTTCGGAGGCTGCCCCTGGCAGTGGTGCTGCTTTATTTTAAGGCCACTGCCATCCTCCAGAAGGAGGGTAGTGACGGCAGGAGACGTGAACTGCTTTCCCTGGGAGAGAAAGCGAGTCCCCCGCTTGAGCAGAGGGAAGTCCGGGGGGTGCGCAGGGCCATCTCCCAACTCCAGTCTCAGCTTCAATGTGAAGGACAGTAGCTGGTGTGAAGAGCAGTTTAAGTTGATTTCCCAGCGTTCTCTCGTCTCACTCACTCCAGTGGGGCAAGAAGAAAGTGTAACGTTTTACTTAAAGGAGAGGTCTGGCGGGACCACGGGAGCTGAGGCGCGTGGGCTCAGTGGATGAAGGAGGCTTGACCTGTGTGCTGCGCCTGCAGCGCCTGGGCGCTCCTGGCAAGGGCTCGGGGCAGGACACTTTGTGCCAGAACGGCCCCTGATGGGTGTGGGGTGACGGGCACCACAATGCTTATTCTGACTTAATAGGCCTACCTGGGTGAAGAACAGGTGATCCAGGTGGAGGTGCCAGGCCTCGAGGCCCCGAGGTGTCTCCACTGCCCACCTGTGAGGGCGTGCCGGGGGGCGTGAGGAAACAGCATGAGGGAAGCAGGGTTTCTGGCGACGGCCCCAACCCTGTGGGCTCCCCTACCCCTCGTGGCACCCACGACAGTCACCGAGTAATCGGTGCTCTGCGGGTCACGAACTATCACCTTGAAGCCGTATAAACCCACAGAGAAGGTATTATTTCATTCACTTGAGGCTCAGAGAGGCCAAGAAACACACCGAAAACTAAAAACGTTAGTGCTACTTTGCCTGAACCCAGGTTTTGATCTCAAATCAGTGTGCGATGTGAGAGGGAGGGGCAGAGTGCCCTGGGCTTTGCACTTAGAGGTTTGTGAGGCTCTAACGCCAGGGCCCCTGGGAGAGCCAGCACCGCTGCCGTGTGCACAGCTGTCCAAGCCAAAGCCAGCACCGCTGCCGTGTGCACGGCTGTCCGAGCCAAAGCCTCTGCCCGCTCCCCCCAGTCTCTCTGGGGGTTTTGTTTGGGGCCATGGTGGGTGGTGGCCAAATGCACACGGACGTTTCCGTTAGATGGTATTAACCGTGCTTAGATGTTAGAGGCAGAGGCCCCTTCTCCGAGACCAGAGCAGGTGTTCAGGTCACGTGGACATGGGGACAGTGAACCCCCCTGCCCCCAGGGCCTTGCCTTGTTAGAGGAGGGGTCGTGGCCCTGGCAGTTTCTTTAGGCTGTCTTTTCTGTGATGTTCTTTGAACACAGGTCTGTCCAGCCTGGGTCTCAGGATCGTGACCCATGGTGGAAGAGACCTGCACTGCCTCTCTTCATTCAGTCATTTGCCAGTTTGCTTGAGAAATGCTTATTCATCCCAGCTGGCACTCTGGGACTCAGGCAGGGTGCACAGACCCACCCCTGATTCTCAGAAAGACTAGCTTGGTGGGGTTGGCAGTTAGGAAAACTGGCGGTTACAGAGCCGGCCATAAGCACTGGTATAGGTGCCCTTGGTGCTGTGTGTGGGGAAGGCACAGAGAGGCCATTCCAGTTTGGGTGAGGGAGGTCGTGTCCCAGGACGGCATCTCGGAGGAGGTGGTACCTAATCGGGGCCTGAAGCATGAGTGCTGGAATTGGCTGGCACAGTGGGTGCGGGGGAGTCCAGGCAGGGGCCTGGCATGCGCGCAGGAGAGGCCATAGTCTCTCTGGGTGACCAGAGTAGGCACAGGGGTGGGCGCTGATGAGAGGTGCAGACAAAGCTGCAGAAACAGGCAAAGGCCCAGGCTTTCGCTCTCTGCTTGGCACAGTAACTGGTTTCCTTCTCACACCAGCCCTGGAGCTGACCAAGCTCAGAGGGCGGGTGCCCTGCAGCTTCCCGCGGTCTGGTCGCCAGGCGTGGAGCCTTGCAAGCGCGTGGACGCCGTTTTGCAGGCACGGAGTGGGGCTTGCCGAACGTGCTGGGCAAGCAGGCACCGTGATGGTGCGGGGGAAGGGGGCCCACGCTGGGGGCCTGTCGAGAGGCAGCAATCACGGCCATCCAGGCGACAGTCGTGGCGCCCAGAGCGGGGCTTTGGTGCGGAGGTGAAGGGGCTTGAGGGAGACTGGGGAGTGGGAGGCCATTGCTCCCAGGACCAGAACCCGTGAGGGGCTTGCTTCCCTGGCGATGGCTCTTCCCACACCGAGGTGGGGTGTGGACTCTGGCACGTTGAGGGCAGACTGAAGGGGCCGCTGGCCAGAGGCGTCCACGGGGCTCACGCCCTGCTGGCACCCAGCTTCGCGCACCAGGGGCTCAAGTCTGTCCACAGACCCGGAACAGACTCCCAGGCACCATACTTGCGACAATTCATGTCCAATCCAAATGTCCAATTTATTAATTTATTGTGAAAGATAAAACATTAGCTTTATGAAGACTAATTTTATCCCCTAACTAGGCTGTCTTTCATTATCAGATTTTTGGAAGCCAACATGCTGTACACCTTAACTTACACAATGTTATATGTCAGTTATATCTCAATAAAGCGGGAGAAGAAAAGGAGTAAAGCACCTTGTAAATTAGTCCTGAGGTATCTCCCTACGCTCCTGGATGTGGGGCTGAGACCTGGGGGCGGGGTGTCCTGACAGGCGTGCCCAGAGAGGCGTGCTGTTGCCATCGCGCCCTGGAGCAGTTCTGCAGCCTCCAGCCTCCTATGTCCCCGTCCCCGTCCACGTTCTCAGCAGCCACCCTGGTCCGCGCTCCCTCTGCCTGAGCTGGTTCTCTGACTTAACTCACGTCTCTCAGAGCAACTTTGTGAACCTTGGGCTTCCCCCTGGGGATAGGTTCCCCCTGGGGGCTTTTTTATGTATGGGGTGCTGATTCTCTCCAGCTTCCGTCTCAGCAGGGGACCCCACTTCCAACTTCTGGGGCTGCTTCCTGTTGCTGGTGCATGAGACAGCCTACAAATTCCAGGGACTGCTGTGCATGCGTGTGTGTGCACACAGCTGTGTTCTGTTGTTTTTAAATTTTATTTTAGAGGACTCCTTAGCCTTCAGGGGAGCCATGTGGGCAACGTCAAGGGGCATCGGGACCTTAGGCAGCAGAACCTGGGAGCCCAGGGAAAGTCAGAGCTGGTCACGACAGGCTGCCCTGCACACCAGCATCTAGTCTTGAAAATAGGGAACATGCTAAGACTCAATACCCTGTGATCCCACATTAGGTGACCCCTCCCATCCTGACCCTGCGTTATTAATAATTTTATCGAGAATGTGCTTTCAACACGCTTGTATTTATAGATGTACTTAAGAAGAAATCACCAAGACTTCGGAGGGAAGTTCCTCTTCCCTTTCCTTTTTATTGCCCAGAGAAAGGGAGGGAAAAAGAAACAAACAAACAAAAAAAAAACGGCCTTTGACTTGTTCCCGGAGGCTTGAGAACGTTCACCGTCCCTTCCGAGGGTTTACTGGGGTCTCGCTGGGCCCCCAGCTAGGACACCCAGGCTGTCAGGTGCTTGAATCCGGTGACGGCAGCTGCATTTCACTGGGACACTTTGCTCTCTTGCTTCCCCCCAGCTGCAACAGTGGGACGTGATTATCGCAGCCAGTATCAGAATTCGCGTTCTCTTCTGCAGCCTGGGCTCCGCCACCTCGCCGCGAGGCCGCGGGGCCGCTCTGGGCTCACTGTCGGGGAAGCGTTGCCATCCCCGGCTTAGCAAACACCTGCCGGGTGTGTAAAGGGCTCTGGCGGCCTTGACTGAGCACAGGCCGCCGGTGTTCTGATACCGGCGCTGTGCTGCGTCTGTGGGGAAGGGATCGGACCTGAGAACGTCCTTTATACCAAGGCCTGTGTAGGAAAACTAGATGGGGCAGGGGGGCTGGTTCTGGGGGAGGACAATCCCTTCTAGTATCGATAGTTCGGGACAGTTTTTGGAAACAACGCTGACCGTGCCAAGAGCGTTTTGGGAGCTCGACCCAGGGAGACACATCAGCTCATGGGGGTCGGGGCCTGGCCCCCCGGACACTCTCACGATGAGCACGTGTGTGATGGGACCTTGACGTGTGTGTCCCTCCGGGAGAGGGACAGAGTCCACTTGCCCCCAGACGTGGCCAGACCAGCACAGACAGGAACCGTGCTTTCTGGCGAGCTGCCCTGCCTGTCAGTCGGCTCTGGGTTTCCCCAAGGCACTGATGGGAGCCTTTTTGGAAAATAATAATCGAAAGGCCTCCATGTGCCCCAGAGAAATGTCACCTGCTTTGCAAAGGGTGTGCCCTTCACGGCAAGAGGCCACGGGCGCCCAGCTTCCTCAGAGGACATCCAGAGAGGCCCGTCCCGGCTCTGCCGGACGTTCCATTCCCCTTGGTGTGTGTGAAGCACACGGATGCCAACAGGAACAGCAGGACGGTGTGAGATCAGGTGCATCTCAGGTGTGCTGCACGGTGGGCCATTCCCGCGGCACGAGAGCCCCTCCTGAGTCATCCGCTGCTGGGAGCTCGGAGCTGCGGGTACCGATGCGCAGCTCGGGGCAGAGGTGGTGCCGGGCCGGGAGAGCGCAGCCGAGGCCTGGACCCGTGACCAGGTGGCCTGGGAGAAGTCCACTGCGACCCCAGTTCCCTGGAACACCTTGGGAGCCCCCGAGGAGGCAGCCCACCCTATGGGGACTTCTTCTCAGACCCGCCTGAAAGAAACTCCCTGGGAGGGGTGAGCGGGGTTGGACGGCACCCTGTTTGGTGGCGCAGAGGTGTAGCCAGAGCCCACCTTGCAGCCCCCGGGGTGGCCCCTTATGGTCTAGGAAGGCCCCTTTGGCCCCCCTCCCCCCATCTGGAGGACAGAACAGGCAGCCTCTGGACGGTCAACAGTCACTGAGCACTTAGTGTGTGATGTTCCCGAAAGCGCAGCCTCTCGACAATCTTGTCACATAGGTTTTACTTTTATCCCCAATTTTGAGATGAAGAAACTCTAGAAATTCTAGAGAACTTGAGTGTTGTCCAGTCTCAGGCCAGGAAGTGGCAGAGTGAGGCCTGGAGTCCAAGCAGCCTGACCCCACTGCGCTAAGGTCGCCACTTCCTTGTAAACGCCAGCACCCCTGGGGCAATGCCAGTGGGTGCGGGCATCCACGCTGGAGTTCTCTCCTGAGGTCGGGGCCTCGTGGGGAGACAGGAGGAACACAGGTGAGGCACGAGGGAAGCCTTTCTTCTTTCCACCACATCCCCTTGCGTGGGCGCTGTGTCCGCCATACGTGCCTCCACCGGGCCTTCCTGATACCTCCCAGGGTGGCGGGCAGAGTCCTGGGGTGTCGTGGCGCCCCAGGAGGCCCTTTTCAGGAACACGGAATTGGACCAGAGTGGGGTTGGTGCTGGGAGCCCAGCACCTGAAGCAGATGGCGTTCTGTCCTTGAGGTGCAGCGTTACACAAGTTGAGGGGCTCCGGGGTGGGGGGGTTGTGCAAGAAGCCCAGGGATTTGCTGTTATTCAGCTCAGATAACTCAGTGGAGTCTCATCAAGGACAGAGGCAGGGGAAGCAACAGTGTGTTGAAGGAACAGGGGGCCTCCTTCTGACTTTGGGGCTGAGGGCAGGGCTGGGGGCAGGGAGGCAAGGGCAGGTCTTCAAGAAGGACGGGAAAGCTGGGGGCAGAAGAAGTTTCCCATCCTGTGTCCTGTCCTGACTCCCCAGACCCAGTGGGATGCTGGCTGGCAGGGTATTCTGCTTGCTGCGGGCCAGACTCCTTCCTACAGGCAGCCCTGGCCCTCAGCATGGGTGGGACGGAGAGTCCGTGATAGGAAGAGGAAGTACCACCGGCTTCCAAGAAGTATCAGTGTCAGCAGCTGATGCTAAAAGTGGGTCTGAGAGAGGAGCCTGGGTTCTCCTCCACGCTTTGCCCCAGAAGCATGCTGTCGGGGGCTTGGCCTGTGACTCACCGCTTTCATCTTTAAAACGCATCCTAGAAGCATCCATGCCTGCCAGTGTGCCCCCCCCGCCCCCGATCTGTACTTCCCGTGGCCCATCTGGAGGAATGACACCCTCCAAGGGAAGGCCAGCAGGGTCGGGTGGCCTCTGATATCTGCTATGAACTGTGCCCCCCTGTGAAGGGCGGGGGAGGATGGACTGCGTGCCTCAGTCAGGCCTCACTGCCCAGCTCGCGCAGGCGCCCAGCAGCTCGCGCAGGCCGCCATGGGGGAGGGGAGGAGCCAGGCTTGGCGGCCCTGCCTTCAAAGGCTTTTTAACTGAGTTGGGGAGAGGGGGCAGTCACTCCGGAATGTCCTGTGAGCAAATGCTGAGCTAGAAGCACAAATGCAGGCCAGGAGGCCTCTGCAGTGGAGGGTGCGCTGGCTGGGGCTGGAAAGGGAGGGGAGTCAAGGGCCTGCTGGGCGGAGGGCGAAGGAGGGGGGCGGCACGGCCAGGTGCACTTGGAAGCAGATGTGCAGGGCATCTGGGGGCCTGGCTATGACTGGCAGGCAGGATGGGCTGGAGGCGGGGGAAGAGCTGTGAGGGAGGGCAGGCGTCAGCCCGATGGGCTCCCGCGGGACCTTCCCGAATACGAATCCACCAGGCCGGGGGACTGACATAGGTAGGTCATCGGCACCTTGAAGTAGTGGCGGGCAGTGCTGGTTTGGGTTCCTCAGAGGCAGAGAGGGTCAGGCGCCAAAGGTGACTGGCGGGTAGCACCTGAAACGGGCGGGGGAGGAGGCTGGCGGGGCCGGGGGCTATCAGGCCGGGGGCGGTACGGCGGCCCCAGAGAGTGGTCCGAGCCTGGCGGCGCTCACCGTGCGCCCAGGCTGGGGCGGCCCGGCCGCTCTCCGGGGTCCCCAGGTGCTGCAATGCGACCCTGCAGAGGTACTTCTGCACAAGGGTGTCCCCGGCAGGGCCGCCGAAATGCTTCAGCCGCGCTCCAGACTCCAGAGCTGGAGCTTCCAGGCAGCATGGTCACCAGGTGCCCCTGGCGACCTGAAGTCCCCTCCCCGCCCCCAGGTGCGGCACCAGGACTTGGGGGATCCCTTCTGCCCCTCCTCACAGCCGTCCCTCCAGGGGGTCAGCAGGGCCTCAGCGCTCCCGGTGCAGGAGATGTGGAGACGCACTGGCCACAGAGCATTTAGTACAAATAACTTTTAGCAATAAACAACTAAACGTTGATCTGTCTACCAAGAGCCAGCAATCCTAAACCATTCCAGTGCTAAAATACTCCTCCCCCAAAATTTCTTTGGTTGACCCAAGTCTAAATAACGGCTGTGTCTGCTGTAGAGTCTTAATAATATTACATCACCTTTAGATGTGGGTGTTTTTATTACATCATCTTTAATTAACGATGTTTTCTACACGATGTGAATGTAGAGAATCCCAGTTAACAGGCAGCACTGGCACAGAGGGAATCAGCTAGGCTTAGCTTTGCCTTTTTCTTTTTCACTAAATTCAGAAAGACTTGGAATCCGAGCCCCACGGGGGCAGTTTGGTCTCCAGCCTGCAGAGTAGATTTGAAATAACCAAGGGCAGCCCCTGTGTAACCACCTGAACATTTACTTGCCTTTACAATTTGGGGGCTGGAGAGATATTTGAAAGCTACCAGAATTGGTCCCAAAGACGCATAGACATGCTATTTATAGAATTTGATGTGAAATGGGTTTGCTATAAATGTTTCCCAGTCTTATGCTTTTAAAACTTTTCCTAACTATTTGTATCGATATATCTGTTGCTTAACGTGAAAGAAATTTTTCAAAATTAAAATAAAGCAAAAGAGGTCTGTGATCAATGATGAGTGAAGCTAGATTGACAAATCTGACATAAAGAGAAGCTCGGTTCTCCTTATGTTTATTTGACAAATCTGACATAAAGAGAAGGTCGGTTCTCCTTATGTTTATTTGTTAACTTTTGCAACAAATTTACAAAAGTTAAGGCTTTAAAACAAATTGTAATTATTCATTAATGTGACAGACCAACGTATAGGTACATATGTATTTCCCCAATTTTCAAAATATACTTTATTGCAATTGAAAAGTATTAGTCCATGACTTTTTTCTTCTTTTTACTGTGATTTTCATTTTTGTTCTCATTTATTTATTGGAGCGATAAGTATAAAATTCAACAAGAACATTTTTAACAGCATGTGTTTATGTTCTGTCCCGTATTCTTTTTTGTTTAATTCCGTGACCATTACTGGCTGTCACACAGAGGACCCTGGTGTCATGTATGCTGTGTGGACCTGTGCTCACAAGCTCCCTAGGAAACACTGAGGCCCTGAAGCCCACTGGTTTTACTGCAGCCTATGTGCGTGGGTCTCCCGACCCCATTCTGATTTGGTTTTTTCACGTTTCCTAATACCCGAGACTTCACTAATCTGTTTCTGTTGCATTCTCTGTAGAGGCACAAGTGAAAAGATAATGAAAATTCTCTGATTTTTCAAATGTTCATTTTTTCTGGTCCTTCCTTCAAAGATAATTGAAGATTATTATTGTTTTTTGGGGGGACCCTCGGTGAGAAAGCTGCTCTATGTTTCCTGTGCGGTGTTCTCCTGTGGGTGTCCCTTCCACTAAGAGGCTCACATATGAGAATCTGCACTTCACAAGACGTGAGCAGAGGCTGAAGCATCCCCCCTCTCGCATCAATGTGTCTTTAAATTGCCGTCTCTCCTAGCGCATTTCAGAGACTCAGATATATAATAATTCTACAAACATACAACTTATTAAGACTGTCTCCTCTATTGCAAAAATCACGATGTTCCTCTATTTGGTGAGGGACCTAATTTAAGTGTTTGTGAGATTTTGATGAATCCCAGTCATGAAGCACGCCCTTCTCCTGTGCCAAAAATCACCAAGTGCATTTCTTTCTTTTTTTTTCTACTGAAGTTTAGTTGATTTACAATATTGTGTTAGCTTCAAGTGTACAGCAAAATGACTCAGTTTTACGTACTTTTTCCACATTCTTTTCCATTGTAAGTTATTACAAGATACTGAGTAGAGCTCCCTGTGCTGAGCAGTAAATCCTTGTCGCTCACCGAATGCATTTCTAAGGTGGGAGTGCCAGCCTCGGCAGCGGGCCCTCAGCTCCCTGGGGGCGGGGCCCGGCTCTCGGCAGGTGCCTGAGTCTCCTGGTCATAGCTCCCGGAGTCTCGCTCCCATCAGGCTGTCCTGCCCCGAGCAGGGCGCCTCAGAGGCCCCAGCCCTGCCCTGCTCGCTCCCCAGACCCCAGGCTCCGGTCTGTGCTTCCCTCCTGGCCCCTCACGACTGCGCTGTGGGAGCCCCTCATCTTCACTTTCTGGCTCGCGAGAGGGCGGGCTGAGCCATCCGACGGAGGACAGGAGCCCCTCTGCTCACCGGGTCCTGCCTACCCACCCACCCAGTTTTGAGAAACGCGCTCAGGACCTCGTTTGCCCTCATACAGTTAGCACCTTGGAAACTAGGAATCTGAGCCCACTGTGGACCAGGCAGGACCCGGTTCAACCCACCTGGAGTTTCGTAACCTCCCCTGTGTGCTGACATCATTTGTTTCTGAGCCTTTCTTTAAAAAATAAATACATAAAAGTCAAATGTTCTGGGAAATGAATCTTAGCCTCTTAAACATTCTTTTTATCAAGGCCTCACCACTAGGACCCTACTCTTATTTTATTTTGCTTCTTAAGCTAAAAAAATAATTCCGCTGACATGTTTATTTCCTTTTTCTGTATTTAAGTCAATCAGTCAAAACTATTGGTGGCCCCGCTGTGCTCACAGCCCTGGGCCAGGTCCCCGCCCAGCCGAGCCCATGTGTCCCCCCCAGGGTGCAGGGTGCCTCTGGTGCAGAGGAGAGGCCTGTTCCAGGGTCTCCTCTGCGGCTCCCTTCTGCAGCCCCAACCAGAGCCCAGCCACACGTTTCTGGCTTCAGCTACCTTCCTGTGGCTTGGATTTTTAAACTCTTACATATCTCTTACAATACCGTGGACCTTATTCTTGTTACCTTTCACTCCGATCCATGCACTTGCTATCTGACAGCCTTGTTCTGTTTCCTGGATTTCTTCATTCACTGCCTTTCTCACAATTTACATTCATTTCTCAGAAGAGTTTTGATGCTGATTGTTTGCTGTGAAACTAGCTCTGGACAAAGTTCACGGTACCAGTTGAAACGGTTGCTTAAAGCCACTTTTCTTCTCTCTAGAGAAGCACAACTTCTGGTCCTAGAATCTCACACCTCTTTGGAAGAGACACGAGCTGACGTCGGGCGACCGGGTTGTTGCACCGTAAGCCAGCCTGCCGGCGGCAAGGCTCCTGTACAGCCCCTCGATCGGATCTGAAGCGCTTTACTGTGTTACGGTGTCCAGACGTATCTGTTCTAGTCTACCCCTCTTTTCTTCAGCTTTCTCTGGGAAAAGTCCAGACTCTCTAGATTTTCTGTTCAATAGCTTCTTCCTCAGATTATGAAAATTTGTTTTCCCTCACAAAATGAAAGAAGTCTACAGTGCCATTCAGAAAATTACTTTTATTTTGTAAATCCTATGACGCTTCATAAAGTGTTTCCATATAGAGAGCACCTTCACGTACATTAATTCATTTTCCCAGCAAAGCTGTGGAATCACCAGCACCCACGTACAGCTGCTCAGTAGCAGGGCAGGACCTAGAACTCAGGTCTGACCCATAGTCCATTGCTCTTTGCTCTATACCATGTTGGAACCAATGAGCAACGAGCTCTCCATGTGAGCAAATCAAAGATAACCTGCCAAAATGATTTAGAAACAAAGGTTGAGGCAACGTTATCATGTGACATAGTCGGGTCCCAGTGGATCGATTTCTGAATTAATAAAGTGGAATTGAATCGCAGAAGAGGCCACAGTTACCTGGTCCACGAGAGACCAGGTCATGTCTCCACATGATACATGTACACAGGGAAGTGTCTTTCCTCAAGGACTGTGGATCTGAAATCATCTTGAGGCTTGCAGACTTGAATTGGTCGTGTCTGAGATCCACTAAACAGGTCTAGACATGCCAGCGGATGGCATCTCGTTCAGAAGGGGCAGCAGGTAGAGATGGTGTCTGTCTAGGAGGGACCTGCTGGAAGAACCAAGACAAAGGTGCAGAAAATAAGCCAGAGGCAGGGCAGAAGCTGCCCGGGAGAAGCAATGGGGCAGGTGGCCCAAGAACTGAGCAGACAGGAAGGAGGGACATTGGGCCAGGTTGGGATGGACTGTCCAGGACCTGCCAGGCGGAGTGAGGGATGCTGCTGTCTACACTGCACGGGTCGGCACCAAGTCACACGGTCTCACAAACACAACTCTGGACCAATGACAGCTGTTCCGTCTAACACCAAATCATCAGACATATCTTAACATACTTTTAAGACCAAAGAATCAGTCTCCTCCTGTCGAGAATTGTTTTGCCCCCAAACAAAACAAAACAAAAACAGAACAAGACAAAACAAAAGCTCTCAAGTCCATGGAAAAGAATTAACTTTTTCAAAAGAAAACTTTGTGTAGGAAAGGAAGCAATGGGGCAGTTGAAAAGTAGTTGTAACAACCATTATAAAAGGCAATGAGTAAATATTTTAACAGACGATGGTTAAGTATAGTGGTGAATACATCTCTGACTTCCTTAGCTAGAATAAACCCAGTTGGGTTGTTGAATCAGTAACCCCGCCCCCCCCTTTGGTTTCTATAAGAAGTTTAAAACTCAAAGCTAAGAAAGCAGGGAACCATCATGCCCTCTGGAAGTAAAAGACAACTTCGTATTTTGGAAAATAGCCTAACCTGCGCCACTTAGGTAGTGAGGGCTTTTACCCCAGCCATATGCCTCTCACTCCGATCCTGGCACTTGACACCTGCCAAGATCTGGAAAGAAAACTTGCAAAATTACTTCTGAAGCTTATATTTATGTATTTTTCAAAAAGAGGTAGGCAGAAAACCATGACTTTGGATCTTCTCTAGCGGTGTCACCTTTTTCTTACTCCCATGTTTTGGGAGATGCTTATTTTTAACACGCGTTTGTTGCCTGGACCCTGTTCAGCAAAACGTCGCTGTAAAATTGTATGCATTTCACGGAATACGCGTGAGACCAACAATGTTCCAGGAGCCCAGTGGGATTTAATTGGGTAGATCATCATCCTTCCTGCCCTCAGCCCACTTCGGAGGTTGGGCCTAATCAGAATTATTTATCGTTCAGTTATTTTTCCTGAAATGTTGGCAGGCGTCACCCACCTTCCTAGCTGCCGTATCCGTCAGGGCCAGTGTGAGTTCTCCTGTCCTCAGTTTACCGGGTCTTAAAATACAGAATTTCTCAGAATTTCAGTGTTTTGTCTCGGATCAGATGTAGAGTCATTAAAAGAGAAGAGTATCTTTTTGTGTGCGTGGCCTTTGGGGAAAATATAAATTGTTGAAATTATCTCTTCCAAGGTCGCACAGCTTCCAGCTAAAGGAGATAGGGGTGAATTTACTATCAACACCTTCCTTTACCCAGAACTTCGCCACGATGAGGTCTCGGGATAACTTACCCAACAGCCTCAATTTCTAAGCCATTTCTCGATTTTCTTGGGTACATCAGAGCTGAAGATCCTAAAAATTTCAATTCACACACTTAGGGCTGTATGTGTATTGGGTCAAGTAGGTATTTATAACTTGACCAGGGAAAGCTCTCCTGCCTGAGACAGGTTACCAACCCCTGGAAACGACTAGCCCTCCAGGTAAGAGAGGATATTTCCGTTCCCTAAGAAGGCATGTGCTCTCCCATTTACAATAAAAGAGACCCCAGAATTTCTTTGAATAGCAACAACAGCTGTTATTTAAGGCACACCAAAGGAGATAGACTTGGGTTTTTTTTTTACTGTGACAGAGGTTTGAGTCGGCCATAGGGGATTCTGGGGGCTTTCAAACCTTTTTCCCCTTTGCATTTTATGTCACGCTAGGCATGCTTCACCATGAACTATTTCACATGCTAACAGAAGACGGAGATGGTCTTATAGGGCAGACCCCTGCTGATTGCTCGTCTTCTTCCTGGCCGGGTTGGACATGGGTGACCATGCATACACAATGTTTTCCATAGAAAGACACACACCAGCACTGACTACACAGCCCGTTGGATGGCATCAGGTGCTAACAGACGATGCAGCTGTTTGGCAAAAACACCTCAGGCTTGTTCTAACGGTCGCTCGGGCCAGGAGAAGGCGGGGCTCTGACCTCTGTTTGGGGAGACTGCTGTCCGGAGTCAAAGCAAGTCGCTGGGATCAGGGTGGCCCCTGTTTTGATTCTTCCTTGGGCGATACGTTTACCCTCCTATTGTTTTTTTCATGTTTTTTTAAAAACAGCTTTATTGAGGTCAAATTTACATGCTATACATAAATAGTACACATCTACAGTGTGCTCTTCAGTGGGGTTAAGAACACCGACCCAGTTGTGCAGCTGTCACCATGACCAGATGCAGAGCAGTGTCATCACCCCTCCTTCCCACACTGACACCCGCCCACAGATGCACTTCCTTTCTCTGTAGAGCTGCCTCGCAGGCTAGTTCATATGAATGGGACCATACAGCGTGTGGTCTTTGGGTCTGGCGTCCTTCCTGGTATAAAGTTTTTGAGAGTCCTCCACGGTGTACCTTGTGTTGGTGCTTCTTTCCTTTTTATTGAACAGCCTGGATTTTTGTTAATTGGAGTTGAGGGTCTCCATGGGGCCTGCCTGTGTGATGTCCGGAGGCACCGTGACTGTCACACGTGGGTGGGGGCTGCTCCTGGCATCTGGTGGACGAAGGCCAGTGATGCTGCTAAACACCCGCACGCGAATACTGACCTTTCCCAAAACGTCAGTGGTGCTGAGACTGAGAATCCCTGGTGGGCTTCACAAAATTCCCTCTTATCCTCAGGGTACACGTCTAAAGCCAAGTGTTGCCTGACGGGAGCCTTCCCTTTGATTGCACTGCATATCATTGAATTGGGATTCCGTTTGTCTAATTTATATGTATGTTTAAAATATAAACTCATTTGTGAAATGTAATTTTTTTTACCATTTGGGAAAATTTTGGAATCTCCTAAAATATTATTCATTGGGTTGCACTGTCCACCAGAGAGAAAGGTGAGGAAAGAGAGTGTACAATTCTTGTTTCCTGGCTGAGATCTCAGCGTTGCTTGGTTTTGGAAACTTAGCGACAGAAAAGTAGCAAATGGTGTGGCTTGTACAGCTTTAAGTTCCAGGAACTGCAGGAATCGTTGGGAGGCTTATAATAGAGGAATTTAATAAAGGACATTAAGTTTGTTTAGCAACAAATTGCGCTATAACTTTTGCGGCTTAGGGTCCAACGTTACGTACTCTGGTTGTATTTTTCCACTTCAGCTCCAGAATTTTGACTCTACTATGTTATTCTTAACATTAATGAATAAAGTTTACAGGGGGCAGGGATTAAAAGAAACAGATCCAAAAATCAAAAACTAAAGAAGTTCTTATCACCCAGCATAAAACCCCTCTTGGGGAAAAAGAAGAAATCAGTCAGAATGTAAATACTTTGTTTTATCTGAGACCAGGGACCTCGGACCGCTCGATTTTTCCTCTGGGGTTGTTGAGGTGCCAGGAGGCGGGATTCTGTCTTGGTTGTTTTGAGTTTTGTGTGATGATGAATAAGAAACACGGTTCTCTGGAGCTTAGTAATGTAAGAGGAGACCCAAGTGCTGTGAGTCGGTAAACCATCCTGGGCAGGGTTACCTTTGGGAATTTAACAAGTAAACAGTGCATTTCAACTGCCCTGGGTAACTTCTCACTCCGACCACTCTGGGGTCCCAGTGGGCAGCTCTGCCTCAGCCCCGGGGGAGGGGGTGCCGGGCAGGAGTGCTGGTTGGCAGGGGCCGGCAGAGCTGGGTCTCCTGCAGGCTCCCCTGCATCTGACCTCCTGTACCACCTCTGTGTCTCATCAGCACCGCGGCAGTAAAATGAGGGCAAAATGCAAATGTACATGCACACATGTGTACACATATAACATACATGTATCCAGATGGGCATATGCAGTATATGCCTGTACAGTCCTACGTGCACACACAGCACACAACACATATACACATACACACAACATGTGTGCACGGCACATATGCACACGCACATTCCTCAGAATGACCGTAAGCACTTTGTACACATTTGTTCATCGCTGCCAGATAGTCGTTTTGTGTCTGTGTTACAGTTGAGGATGCTTAGGCTCAGAGAGGTTGAGCAATTTGATCAGGGCCACACAGCTGATAAGCAGTAGAGTTTAGAAATTAGAACAGAGTTTTCTGTAAATCCAAATTCCAAAGAAAGAAGCAGTACAAAAGGAGATCTGGCCTTTAAAAAGCTGTAACCCAGGGACTTCCCTGGCGATCCAGTGGTTACGAGTCCACCTTCCAATGCAGGGGATGTGGGTTCAATCCCAGGTCAGGGAACTAAGATCCCACATGCATGGGGCAACTAAGCCCACAGGCTCTGGAGCCTGCCCAACACAACCAGAGAGAAGCCCGCACGCTGCAATGAAATACCCTGTGTGCCACAACTAAGACCCGAGGCAGCCAAATAAATAAATGAATATTAAAAAAAAAAAAAAGCTGTAACCCCAACATAAAAATACCAGTGGTTGTGGCAGTGGAAGGAGATGAGTAGACAGTGCAAATACTGTGTATGATGTTATAATGTGGATACATATTATACACTTGTCCAAACCTGCAGAACGCACAGCACCGCGAGTGGACCCTGACATGAACTACGGGTGGTGCTGGTGTCGTAACTGGGTGACTGGGTGTCCATATAGGTTCATCGATCGTAACACCTGCATCATCTGGTGGGGATGCTGATAGCAGGGGAGGCTCTGTGTGTGTGTGTCTGTGTCTGTGTGTGTCTGTGTCTGTGTGTGTATGTGTCTGTGTGTCTGTGTCTCTGTGTGTATCTGTGTCTGTGTGTGTCTGTGTGTGTGTGTGTGTCTGTGTGTGTCTGTATGTCTGTGTGTGTGTGTGTCTGTGTCTGTGTGTGTCTGTGTCTCTGTGTGTATGTGTCTGTGTGTCTGTGTCTCTGTGTGTGTGTCTGTGTGTGTCTCTGTGTGTGTCTGTGTCTGTGTGTGTGTCTGTGTGTGTCTGTATGTCTGTGTGTGTGTGTGTGTGTGTGTCTCTGTGGGGGGGAGGGGCAGGGTACATGGGAGATCTCTGTACCTTTCAATTTTGTTGTGAACCTAAAGCTGCTCTAAATAAAGAAAGTCCGTAAAAAACAAAAGCTATAACTCCACACTTGCGCTCCAGCTCAGTTGTTCCAACACCCTTTACAGAAGATTCAACTTGGTTGATCAAATGCCTGAATCTAAAACTCTGGAATATGATCAACCTTGGTCTGTCCGTGTCTCTCTTAAAATAAATGTAGCTTTTCTTCTGAAGATAAAAATGACATATGCTAATTACTGAAGTGGTATACATGTATATGAAATATTTTTTAAAAGTAAAAATTATCTCCACCTCTTCACCTAGAGATAAGCAGTGTGGACACATCCGCATAGCTCTCCTGCAGTCTCTCTAGGCAGATTAGAGAGATAGATGACAGAGAAAGCGGGTAGAGTTTTACATAAGTGATACTAGAGTATAGACAGGTAATTAAAAGAAGGAGATCTAGGTGAAGGTCTCCTTCCCACTCTCGCTGAAAAACAAACTATTGTAGACATAAGCGTTTTGATGTTCGCTGGCGGAGGGGAAGTGTTCTGAGAAGTATTCTATAAGTATTAAAGGTTCTATAAGTATTGGTACTTAATAGTTTGTCATGTTTACTTTTCTATAAAACGCTACAAATATAATTTCTAGAACCTTTATAAAAACAAGCAAAAAATAGCATATACTATTCACAGATGTACATATAAAGGCTAGAAATAGGTGGGGAGATAATGGGCCCAAATTGCTGTCGTGGTGCCTCTGGGGAGAGCCTGGGGCAGGACCGGGGCGGAAACTGCAAAGCCAGGAACATCCATACAGAGCGGGTGACCTCCCCTGCCCCTCCAGGACAGAGAGATTCACTTGAAATCACAAGGTCTTCCGGAAGGTCCGCCTGGCCTTCGGTACAGGCCTTCAGCTCCCTGGGAGAGGCTGTGAGGCAACGGGCTGTGGAGGGCATGACGTGGCAGAGACCGGTGGCATGAACACGCCTCTCCCAAGAGCCTCCTGGGCGCTTCCCTCCCAGGCTGCTTTGCTGTCCCTTGGGGTGCCACGCACCCTAAGGCATCCTTGCTTCTGCACAGCTGACCACTCAGGCTGGCCTGCTCCCTCTCGTGGGGGCCTGTCTCGAGGGGGAAGACGCCGAGCTCCCTCTCCCCCAGGACTCGGCCCCTCCCCCCTGAGCCCTCCTGCTTCCCCCAGGCGCGTCCCTTGCTGCGCCCACAGAACCTCGTCCTTTATCACTTATCACACTGTACGCGTGTGCGTATGTGTGTGTGGAGAGGGAGCTCCGTTAAGCCAGGGCAGTGTCCTAGCTCAGCACCAGCTTCTTACGTGCTGTCTGGTATAGGTTATTAAACGAGTCATTCATTCAGTGAGTGTGGCGTTTGGGTGATTCTAAGCCAGTGTACGCAAGACTTTTACATGATCACTGGGATAGATCAGTAGCTGATACTTTAGGGTAAAGCGGATGTCTGGTGTGAGGTTTGATGTTAATGACAGAAGGCGGAAATCCACCGTATTAGTTTGACTGGACTGAGGTACAAACTACCACAGGCAGCTTCAACAAGCGTGTATTTCTCACAGTTCCAGAGGCTGTGACACCAGGATCAAGGTGTCGGCAGATCTGGTGTCTGGTGAGGCCCCCTTCCCGGTTCACAGACGGCTGTGTTCCTGCTGTGTCCTCCCGTGGCAGAAGGGGCGAGGGAGCCCTCTGGGGTCCCTTCTGAAGGGACACTGATCCCATTCATGAGGCTCCATCCTCAGGACCTGATTACCTCCTACCTCCTCACACCATCACCTTGAGGTTAGGGTTTCACACGTGAATTTCGTGGGGACACATTCAGTCTATAGCACCTACATTTCATATAGCCATTCTGAGAATCGCAAATGTTGGGGACTGATTTCCTGTTAGATTAGTACTGCATGTCTTTAACCTGGAAACAGCTGACAGAGAGCTTGTTCTCAGAGTGAAGGAGGCTCTGGGTTGCTGTTTGCTTGTTCTTTATTACCGCCATCTTTCATTCACAGTTTCTTGCTAATAGTTCTTTTGGGGGCTGTCTGCTCAACACCAGAAGATGCTACCTGCAAATCCACCTAAGGGGCCCCGCAGTGCCCGGTGGCGGTCACCACTAGGGCCCTCCCCGTGGAGGGGCCACTGTCACTCTCTAGGCTAAGCGTGAGGTCGGCTCTTTTTTTTTTTTTTTTTTTTTCTTAAAGCCCTCGGCTCATTTTTTAAACTTTATATTAAAACAAATAGAAACAGAAGCTCTGATATATCCTTTTGGAGATGCTTTTGTGCTCTGCTGACTAAGGAGGCACTCACTTGGACCTGCGGTACCCCAGCCCCTAGGATAGAGCGGGGCACGTGGCAGGTACACGACACAGGCTAGTTGAAGGAGAGAAGGAATTAGGACCAAAGTCACCTTCACGAATCAAAGACTGACGTGGTGGCAGGTGATAAACGGTCAGGTGGAGCTAAGCCTCAGTGCCTGTCTTCTCGGGACTGGAGCTCGCTCTGGCCTGGGGGCCCTCAGAAGGCTCGCCAGACTTCCCCGCATGCGCCCCATGGAGTCTGAGCGGGCAAACGATGCCTCGGGAAGTGCAAGGAGTAATGGCGGGGCCTGGGATGCGAACTCGGGGGTGTCCGTCTTTAGGCTCTGCCTTTTGTGCTGTCACCTCCCAAAATGAGTCGGGAGCCAGGCTGACACTGAACAGCTTGTGCGTCTCTGTGAGTTGACCCAGCTCCCGACGCTGCGAACCCGGGAGTCCGCCGGGCCCCGGGGCATCACGGGCAAACCAAGAGAGGGGTTTGGTCTCACTCGCGTCACTCAGACCTTCACTCAGACCTTACTTTCGAAAAGTTCGATGTCAGAGTGTCTCACAATAAAGGTACATGTTAAAGTGCTTCATTGTAGATGAATTCAACAGCCATGCTCAGCGGCAGCGCCTCCCCCTTGCTCCTGGGGCAGCCCCCGGGGCTCTGGACCGCCGCCCCCGCCGTGCCACCCCCACCCCCGGGGCTCTGGAACCCCGGTGCCCCCGCTCTCCTGTGGGCTCCTGCGCCCGGCACGTGTGAGCAAAGGAGCTTTTCGGATCCGCGTGCGTGTGCGCGTTATAGAGGCCGAGCTCCCTGAGGTCCTGTGACACACGTGTCCCTCTTTCCTGGCTGCTGGAACGGCACTCAGTTCTGTGGAGGTGACTTACACTCTCCTGGATTCTGTTTCCTTAGGAGCTACTTTTAGAAAAATGAGGACAGACGCTTGGTTCCTAGTTTCCGGCGCCCCAGGCTGGCGGAAGCTGGAGCTGTTTCCAAGCCCGACGCCTGCGGCCCACTTGCCAGCGGCCGCTCCTGAGCGATGCGAGTCCGGGGTCGGCGGGGTGGCACCTCTGCTCGACGCCCGGACCGCCCGCGGCTCGGGCTGAGCGGACGAGAAGGCCTGGCTCCGGGCCGAGGCTCCCCCGGAAGGTGGTGTTTGGCTGCAACTGTGACTGTGAACCGGAGACTCAGAAACCGGGGCGAGGTTCCAGCGAGGCCGCCCTGCAGTCTGTTCCGAACAAGGCGACCTTGCCGTGGGGTCCGGTTGTGAGCCTGAGACGTGTGGGGCTAGAAAACTGGGACGGGTTTGAAAAACAGAGGGAGGTGCCACGAGGGCGCAGACAGCCCCCGGAAGGAGCCCCCTACGGTCAAAACCGGCCTGATGTGAGCAGCCAAGTGGACAGTGGCGCCTAAAACATCAATTACAAGAGTTGGATCCTAATCCACAGAACAAAGTAAGTATTCATGAGTCCACGGTGATGTAAATAAACAAATAAATAGATAAACGAGCGGCAGAGACCGGCAGCCCTTCCTTACAGAACTCAAGTTAACAAATGTGGAAGAAAGGAGGAAAGCACCAAATCACCAATAGGCAAACATTACGGTAAAAGTCGCTGCAGGAAGGATCCACTGACGGATACAAAAATCTCTGGGCTAAGCTCTGACAAAAAACAAGGATTGATGATCAACTAGAAAGAGAAAAATAATCACTTTACAGTCTTTCCCATGGAGAACGTCTGCAGGCGTCGTAAGCAGGTGCGGAAAGTAACATCTCCAGGAAGAAGATGCAGCCCTGGTGTGATGCTCCGAGGAGGACCAAGTACCATCTCCATGGGATTGCTGCCAAAATGCATCAACTCAACCAGTCAATACTGAGAGGACATCAGACAGGTCCTCACTCTTAGGCTTTCTGCAAAGCTCACTGACTAGAACCGTCAAGGGTCAAGGGTGTGAAAGACAAGAAAAGAAAAGATTGAGAAACCGTAAAAAAAATCCAGTGATCTGTCTGCTCTCCTAAAAAAACAAAGAGATGGGAAAAAAAAAAAAAAAAAGAGAGAGAGATGAGGGTTGAGATGGAGAGCTGCCCGTAAGCCCTAGCCGGAGCTGGGCGTCGCCTGGAAGGCTTGAGGGTCCAGTGAAATGTGGCCCTGAGGTCTCTGCAGGGATGAAATGAAGTATGAGAGAAAAGCACCTGAATGTGGCCAACGTAGATGGACAGGTAGGATAATGCAAACTCAAATTTCTTATTTTAAAAAAATTAGCTTCATTTGAAAAATTACCTGAATTCTTGACTTCATGTTGGCTGCCAGAGAGCTTACTTCGTACAGAGCGCTAGTCTAAGTTCTGCGAAAAATAAAAGAATTAGAAAATGTGATACTTACCTTTAGAACTGGGGGGGGCGGGAATAAGATATTACAAGAGAAATACACAAATCAAAGATTAAAATATGCCTCCAAGCACTAACCACACACTTCCCTCAACTTCAGTGTTAGCTACCAGTCTGATCTTTGCCTCTAAATTGCAATCGTTTGAGGACAGTTGTCAGTCTATCCATGGCTCCTCTCACAGCCTAGGGAGTGCCTTGCGTGCTGTAAAAGGCACTCAGAAATGTTTGCTGTGTGAATAAAATGTCTTACAAGTTTAAAAATGCTTATAACGAATGGATAAAGAAATGTCGTGTATACAGACATGGGATATTGTTTGGTCTTAAAACAAGGACATCTCCTGCCATTTGCGACAACACGGACAGAACTCGCTGGAGGACATTGTACTCAGTGAGGTAGGCAGACGCAGGGCAGATCCTTTGTGGCCTCACTTGTAACGTGGAATCTCAAATAGTCACACAGAAGAGGGGACAAGAGTGGCTGCCAGGGGCTGGAGGAGGAGGGGAGAGGTAAGTGATGGTCAAACGGCACAGTTGCACTTGTGCAGGACAGACAAGTTCTGGAAGTCTGTGTACAGCCTGGTGCCTGCCGCTGAGAGCACTGACCTCATGTTAAGTGTTCCTACCCCAGAATAACAGCAACAATAGTCGCAGTAGCAGTAGTAATAAAAGGGGACATGGGAGGAACCGCTGGGAGGTGATGGGTATGTTTCTGGCCTTGATGGTGGCGATGGTTTCACAGATTCTACTTACCCCCAAGCTCAAGTTACATACATTAAGTATGTACAGCTTTTTCCATGTCAAACATACCTCAATAAAGCAGGTTAGAATTTAAATACATAATTAATTAATTTTAAAAGCCATGCCCATAGGTATTACACATACTCTGATGTAGAACTTCTGCTAAGCAAAGGGACAGCCCATTAAAGGTGAGTGGGACAGATGGGACCAGCCCAGGAAGAGGAAGTCAACGCTGTGGTTGAATGCTTGAATTCAGGCTGCGAGGAGAATATTCTGGGATGGAGAGAGACCTACCTTTTTCTGCTGAAGGCACAGCACTGAATCACGAGGAGCTGGTAGAGGTGAGAGGCAGCAGTGGGGTTTGGTTTTCTGGTTGAAGAGAGCAGAATAGGCCACTGGGCCCAAGGTGATGAGGGTAACTGGTGTCAGGAAGATAAACATCTCTGAAGTACTTGGTCCGATAATCAGGGTTGGTTCCAGAGCACTGTGAGGCCTGGAGATGCTGAAAAGCAGGAAATGAATTCAGTTCGACACCGACAGAATATGAGAGAGATGATTACAGAGCAGGAGGCCCCTGAAGACCAGACCCGAGCGCATTGAGAAGGGGCTGGTGGGCCTCTGCAGAGGAGCTGAGAGCTCAGAAAAGGGATGAGGCCATTGGATTTTTGCCACAAGTATGTCATTGGTGGTTTGTTAATAAAAGTAGTTCCTCCAAGGTAAAGACCAGAGAACCAGAGGTATTCAACTGAAAATTTATTGAGGGCAGGAAGCATACTCTAATATATCTTTGTATTTTCCCAAAGCACCTCTCTTGCCCAGAGACCATCTTTGAACTTTGACAGTGGAGTTCTGCGTTTCCCTGCCAAGAGCTTCAAACCAAGCCAGACTTCAAGCAATCTAGAAAAAGACACCAGCGTGAAAACAGGAGTAACTTGAACCAAAAAAGTTCGAGGAAGGAATTGTACAGCAAGAAAGAAGAGAATGCGAGCCTGGCACAGACTGAGGGCTGCAGAAACGTGCAGGTCAAGAGGTGGTATCATAGCGTTTGACATAAACCAACGTGGGCGATCAGTCTTAGTGTGTGTGGATTGTCTGTCCTTAGAACATGTTTTTATGGTTTGGGTTATACCATATTTTATCCCTAAAAAACTGTAAACTTCAGAAAGAACATGGAGGATAGGGCAATTCATATGGGCAACGCGAGAGCTCCCGCCATGGGGTCCCTGACGCTGGCGTGTTTTCTGTTAAGGCCACACTGTGCGCGTGATTTGCACCCCACTCTCCTTCAACTTCATATCATAAGCATTTTCCAAAAATTAACAAAAATTTTCAGAACTGTAATTTCCCAACTGTGTGGATGTACTAACGTGTATTTAACTGTTCCCAATAATTAGATATTTAACTTAATTCCGAGTGTTACAGTAACAAATGCTGAGGTGAGCGTTTTGAACAAGGATGTCCAGCCACACTCGTCTCACGTGGTCTCGTTTAAATGGGTGTGAACTTGCTGTCCCTTTGCAATGATCGCTCACTCATGCACTCGTTCACGGAGCATCTAATGTGTGCGGACACAGCCCTGCCCTCACGGGGCCACGCTCTGGAGAGCGGCGGTGACAGGCGTGGACGGTGAAAAGCAGCAGAGGCCGCCCTGTGTGGGACCTGAAGGACTGTCCGATCCAGGGCTGCTCCTGAGCTGCAGTTTTCAGTGTTGGTCACTTTGGGCTCAGCTCAGAGGAGGCGGGTGGCCGAGGGGCCTCTGTGCCCAGCTTGTCTGGCCTCAGGGGTTCATCCCTAAGTGTAATCAGAACACCTGCCCCCTCCCGCACCAGCTCTCCGTGGGCTACAAGGAGGCAAAGAAGGGAGCCCCGCATGGCAGCCGCAGACCAGACGCAAGGTTGGGCCTCTGCAATTGCCCCGAACCCTGACCCAAAGGGAAGCCTGGTGGAGACCTCTGACCTCCCTGCAGTCGTGGGAACGGTCATGGCCGTGGGAACCAGCCCCTGAGTGCACACGGCCCTGCTGCCCACTTCCAGGCGGGCTGAGCAGCTTCCTGGCTGAGTGTGCTTGGGGGAACCCTCCACAGAGTTGCTGTGCCCACAGGGCGCCCCCCGCCGTGTTCGCCCCTCTTCTCTCCGATCCTTTTTCCTCCTCCCCTCGCCGCGTCTGCGCTGAGCGGCCAGTGCGGCGTCTCCTTCCAGGGCCGGGGAGTCTTCAAGGAAGTCATCTTGGGCGGCTCCCACCAGGGACACCCCAAAGCTGTGCCAGTGAAACCTCCTGGGAGGGAAGTGTGGCACCAAGGTCAGGGGAAGGTGAGTGCCTCCTGACCTCCCCCTGCCCCCAGCCTGAGCGTCCTGGGCGGACAAACAGAGAAGCTCACCGGCCACCAACCGCAGGATCCTCCTTTACCGCCAGGGCCCTATCCGCCCACCGCCAGCCTGTGCCCTGCGGGCCACCCTCCGCAGCGGATTCCACTCCTCTTTACAGGCCCACCCGCCCAAACGTCCCTCTGACGGCCCGCGTCCGGTTCCCGGGTCAGACTCGCCACCCTCCGTCCTACACGTGGTCACCCTCTGTGCTGGTCCTCGGCGCACCCAGGCCCACCTGGCACCCACGCCGCCCTCGCTGGGACCTCCTGGGCCCCCAGGCCCACCAGCGCCGCACCTCCTGGCCCACCTCACCCCGCCGCAAAGCGGTCTTCCTGAAGCTGGAGCTGGGCTGTGTCACTTTCTGCTCTAAAACGGTCAGTGTGCCCCCCATGGCCCCCCTTTCTCCCAGCTGTGTTCAGAGTGAGTGGTGCTGGGACCCTGGAGCCAAACTCCCACCCTCTGATGGAAAGGCAGGCTCCTGGGCCCAGCGGCTGAGTCTGAACCCCTGCACTCACCGTGACGCTGAAGGGCCAGTGTCCCGTCCATGCAGTGCAGGTCCCTCTGCTGTTCGTGAGGCTCCCGTGGTCCTCCTGGGGAGCACTGAGCCCCCTCCCTGGCCTTTTACCCTGAGTCCTCCTCCCTCCGGAGCACCTTCCCCCTGGGCATCCCAGCCTCTAACGTCCTTCCCCTCTTCTGTGACATTGAAGCCTTCAAGGTTCAGGTCAAACACCATCTTCACGACGCTCTGAGTTCCCTCGTGGCCGCCCCCTTTCTGTCTGTCTGATCAGATTTTCTTCTGGGGGGGAGGGAGGGACATGTGCACAGCGGGAGGGGGCAGGGGAGGGCACAGCTGGGGGGACTCCAGGCAGGCCATCCTCCTGGCCTCCTAGGTGCCTGGTGCCAGGCCTCCCAGAATCTCAGAAGAAAACCTTTGCTGAGATTCAGGGTGTAATTCCAGCCCGAAACGGGTGCGAGGGAAATCAGGGTCCTTGCTTCCAATTTCGGGACTCTGCTTTCCAAAGCCCCACCTTCCTGGAACAGGGGGGCCTGCAGCAGAATCTTACTGAGGGAGCGTCTGCGCCAGGCTGGAGAGGGGTCTCGGGGTGTCACAGGAGCGTTCATTACCACGTGGGGAGGCCAGCCCCTGACCCCACCTGGGACCCGCGGGGCGGGCACGGGGGCCAGATCACGGGCAGGGCACCTGCTCATACTGAGACCTGGCCGCAAAGTGGGGGTCGCAGCCTGAGGCAAAGCTGGGGCCCTGAGGTTCTGCTGCTGCAGGTTGAGACGCCTGGACGACAGGACGGAAAGCTGGGGACGCACTGAAGGACAGACGCCAGCAAGCTCATGGAGTCTCCTCACAAAGCACTGAAGCGTCCACATTACTGAGACCTGCGCATGATTTTCAGTGTTTCAGGAATAAGCTTTTTCCCTGAACATTATTCAGTAAGCTAATGCAAAGAAACAGCACCCACTAAATATATGCTCGCCACCTGGGTGCTTTAACTCGAAAATCAAAATAAACAGGAACTTTGCTGATGGAACCTGAATTTGATTTTCAAAAGGAAGAAATTTCGAAGGAATTGGGAAGTTTCAATGAACTTTTAAAAAGGAATATTGATTTTTAATTTATAAAGATGGAGGCAGCGATGAATGGATTAGGACTTTTGTTATAGATGCTCCAAAAAGAAGTCAAGAAATAGCAAAAATTCACCCCCCAAAAAGATGGCATGTTAATTTATAAAATAAAAAGTTTATATAAGTCACAAATTGCCAAAATGCAAAATTTTAAGGCTCCCAAAAGTTCTATGTAGGTCACCCAGGATGAGCACCCCCGAGTACTTGTAAGAATCCATTTACAACCTGTGACCATCAGGGATGCCGGCGACACTTAGTTCAAGATAAAAGCAAAGAGCATCTACCGAAGAAACGGAATCAGGGTATTCACGGTGCCGCTCCACTGAGGCCTTATCTCCCAAGTTGGCTCTTTCCTACATTTGACAGACGATACCAAATAAAAACAGAGAACTGAATTCAGTGCGCAGAAAGGAAGACTCAGTTCACGGGTTTATTCCAAATGCACTGCCTACTGGCTTTGAACGATGGTTCTGCAGAGTTGAAAGAAAAAGCACAACGTTTAGAAGAGAAAGGGAATTTCTGAAGGGAGTTTCAAAACAGAAATTTCAGTGTAAATGAGACGAAGGACACAGGCTCGTTCGGTAACCACTGAGAGCCTCCGGGGTGCTGGGGGCCCGGGAGGAGCTGCAGGGGTCAGACAGTTTCCAGCGCGCTGCGAGGCCACACATAAAGGGCCAGAGGGGCAGAAGGGGAGGACGGTCCCACAAGGTCAGCAGGGAGGACAGCTCGCCGCCTGCCAGAGACCTCAGCCATGTCCCGGCAGAGCCATCCCAGCTGCTCACGTCAGGGCTGTTACTGGTGCGGTCCGAGCCTCATGCAAATCAACCTACCACGACGTACGCCTTTCAACAAAGCCAAACATCTGTCACTGTCCAGAGTGTCCCCGTCACTCCCCAGGGGCCATGAGTACCTTGGCCACAGGGACCTTTCAGAACTCTGAAGATTGGAGGCAGATCGGCCAGTCGGGTCACCAGGACCTGACTCTGCGTGGGCCCCTCCAGCCACCCCTCCATACGCTCCTGTGGCCTGTGGGCAAGTGCAAGTGGGGCAGGAGCCCCGCTGATAGAGGAAGCACCTCGGCTCCATGTGAAGGAGGTGGCCGAGGGCAGGTGGCTTTGCTCCTCAGTTAGGGCCAGCTGAGCGAGGGAGGGGCAAGTGGAGGTGTGGAGGTGCTGGTCCTGGGGGGCCTGGCAGGAAGGCCGGGTGAAAGGTCCGAGGCCAGGGGGCTGCGGGCATCCGCAAGGTTGGTGGCCTCAGTGACCAGCTTGTTCTGCTGATATCTGTGCCTCTAATTACCCCTCGATCACAAGTGTTCACCTCTCACATGGAATGATAGCACTCGCCTCACTTCCCCACTGACCAGGGAAACTACCCTTGACCACGTCACAGAGCCTGTCTGACGTGTCAGGCCGTTGCTGGGCGTGGGGAGGGGGGAGCGCCAGGGCACGTCCCTGAGCTCAGAAAGGGCAGACCACGTCTGGGGGCCGGGCTGGGCTTTCTAACCAGATGGGGCAGGCCTCGCTTCGCCCTCAGTGTCCCAGGGAAAGTGTAAGGTGCCATGCACCCTCCTGGAGGAGACCCCACTTTCGCAGTGCCAGGCTCTGTTTCATTCAGAGCTCGGAAGCAGGAATTCCACATCACATTTCCCAGGGTGTCCGCTTCCACAGCTGCGGGTGGCTTGGCAGGATCGGTGGGGAACGTGTAGCTGAGCCCCTAACTCAGATCGCGTCTGACTTGGCCTGGTAGCCCTCTCGCACTTCTCCAACAGGGCCAATCATCTGCATTCATAAATGAAGGCCTTACAACATTGAAAAGAAAACACGTTCCGATTTTTTAAGCTAACCGCATGTGGAGAGTAGTTGAAAGAGAATTTTTTGAGCTGCTTAACATCCAGGTTAAAGTATAGTTAGCGACCCTTGCTAAAATCAGTTAATGTGTATAAAGCACTTAAACGGCTGTGTGTCAGAGGCTGTCTAACATGTAAAGCACAGAGCAAAGGAGGAACCAATGATTTCCAGCCGAAAATACCATCTGTGAATCTCCCCAAGCAGCGGAGGGACGATGCTCCTTCCTGGCCAGGCCCTCCCCTTCCCTATGGATCGTGGCCCTGCTCGTGCCAACCGCCTCTCAGTTCCCACACCAGGCCTCGATTCCCCTGCTGGAAGCCGGGATCAGTGTGGGCTTTTCTGCTCTCACATCACCGAGAGGTGCCATGCCCTCCACCAGACCGAGGGGAACTGGCCTGGTGCATCCCGTCGCCGGACTGCACAGATAAGGACGGAGGTCCAGAGGAGACGTGCGTGCACTGCGCCCCGCGGCAGAGTCCCGACCCGCCTGACTGCCCTGGACTCCCTGAGCTGGCAGGAGTGCCCCCTCCTACGAAGGCTACTGCTCCCCTTATTTGGAAACGATGCAGAGGCCCCTCTTCTGCCAGACAACACGTGCCCACTCAGGCTCGGCCCCATTGCTCCTCCTGGCTGGCCGCTGGGGTCAGACTGCCAGACAGCCTGGTGGGGGTGTGCGGGGGTGGACCAGCGGCACGCGGGGTGGTGCTCCTGGACCTGGGATGGTCCCCTGGCCGCTGCGGGGGACCTTCAGGGAAGACAGACAGGACTGAACACCCAGCACGGAGATGCCGGACACACGCAGGAAGGAGGAGAGAGCGACGGCCGCACCAAGGAGGGCAGGAAAGCCTCGGGCAGGGAGGGTGGTGGGAGAAGGGGCGGGACCTGCATACTCCAGAGTCTCTGCAGCCACGCACACGTGGCTCAGGG
>NW_020175395.1:213834-220098 GCF_003031525.2 Neophocaena asiaeorientalis asiaeorientalis
CCCCTGCATCGGCAGGCGGACTCTCAACCACTGCGCCACCAGGGAAGCCCCTCACCCGCTATCTTTGATCCTGGAAACTCCAGTCACGTTAGCTCGAGTTCATCGCACATGCACCCGCGCCCCCTGCGCGCTGCCGCCCTCCTCTGACCACCCTCCACGCACCCTGGTCCGAGAGGCCGTCGCTCTCCCTGGGCTCCCCCAGGGCTCCTGCCTCAGCCAGGCCACACCAGGCCCTCCTTCCTTCCACCAGGGGTGCAGGAGTCACGGGGAGAGGAAAGCTCAGAGAACAGCACTGGCTCTTTCTGACCCCGTCTCTTTGCCCTGTGGCCAGGAAGGTTCTGGACGCACGCGGCTTTGTTGGCCTGAGTTCTCAGAGCGGTGACGAGCAGGACAAATGACTCACGTGAGCAAGACGCAGCCCTGCGTGGTTCCAAGCCCCTGAGGTTGGGGGACTGGGTACCGGGGCATAACCGGCTGTCACAAGCTGCCACCGAGAGGACCCTCAAGTCTCAGAAGTGACACCTCTTATGCGACAAGTGACAGTGTGCCTCACAGCGTCCAGCTGGAAGGAGGGTTGAGCTGGAGAACAGCCCAGCCTGTGAACTGCTGCAAATGGGAGGGACTGGATTTTCACCTATTGCTTCAATTTTCAGAAAATTGCCCAAAGTCTTTGCAAACCGTTTGCCCTTTTGTTGGCTTGGTGAAGGGAGCTGGCAGAATCGTAAGGTCCCTTGTTAAAGCCACGTCACTGCTTATGTAGAGTCATAGAAAGGACGCGTCATAGGAGACTTCTCAGAACACTGGCAAGAAGAGGAGACAAAAGGGAGCAGCTGCTTACACAGTGTATTTGACTCTGTGACTTTTCGCTACATAACTGATTAAAATCACAAGTCCAGTGTCCTATATGCCTGGCAGTGGGCTGTCCTCTTGCCAGTGGGCTACAGGGTCCCAGAGCCAATGCTCGAGGCTGTTCTGCAGAGCCCATTCATTGAAGAGATGCAGGGCACTTAGCAAACTAAATTAGGGAAGTGTATACAGTTCTGCATGAAAAAAGATCCAGGTTAAGGTGCCCTGTTGGCATTGCCAAGGAGTTCATCACATTACCAAGTTCAACTCAATTCCTACAAGCTGGGTGCGCTGTGACAGCATCGAACATACAACTTCTTTTCCAGAGCATTCCACCCTAACTGCCGTCCTGTATGAGTAGCTTATAAGGTTAGATTTTCCCAGAGGATTAAATATTTGAAAGCAGGGCCTGTTTCCTCAGAGTGACTATAGCTTCATGGAGAAGAATGAAGTGGAGGCCAGACAGGTCAGCAGCTTTAAAACAAAAAAAGGCGGTTTTTCTTACTCTGAACTTACCGTAACCAGAAAGGCCACTGGTTCTAAGAGCCGAAAGAAGAAAACAATTGTTTAGGGTTGGAAGAAGTTTCAGTGGTTGCTGCTTCCAGCCTCAGCGGAGGCTGGAGAAGAGGTGGGGAAGACTGCGCCTCGCCGGCTCACGGGAGGGGGCCAGGCTGCCGTGCAAGTGCCCCCAGGCTGACAGGCCCGCGCTCAGAGGCTGCTTTTGAAAGAGTATCGCGACAGGCAGCCAAGGACCTGTAGACCCCGGCAGAGGACAGAATGGGTCTTAGGGTAAGCCATGTGGAACTCAGCAGACCCCCTTTGAATCTCTTTTCTTATCTGTACCCGGGCCTGAGCACTGCCTGCCCTGCCCCCTGGGGCAGCTCTGGTTGGAGATCAAGTGAGATAGAGTCTATGAAACTTCCCTAAATGCTGAAGCACAATGTAAGTGATAATAGTCTTGCCTTGTCGAACACGGGACGTGCCAGGCATGGGCTCAGCAGCGTCTCGTTATCACAGCACGCTGGGAGGCGAGAAAGCTGTCACCTCCGCTGCACGCGGGAAGGTGAGACTTCCCTTAAATAGTCCATCAAGGCCTCGGGGGCTTGAAGCAGCTGTCCCACACCCGAGCATTTAATTATTAATAACGTCATGCAGTAAGAATACCATATCACACACTACAGCATTATGTCACGATATGACGCTGCTCTACTCCACTAGTACTGTGACACACGAGCACCATATCACTGTGGTGTCGAGTATATTGTGCGGTGTCTACTACAGCATATTACTGTATCACTGTGCGTTCCTGTGCTATCACACAGTATATGCTACTATTTATGTGGAGACGTAATAACACGGTAATAATATAATAGTACTGCTATATAGGATGCCACGGTCAAAGGCAATAGTTAGCCTTGCACACCCACGCAGCCAGAGGGCATTAGAGGAGCTCTTTATCTTATACGAACCGCACCATTTTTAGTATTTTCCTGTTTTTTTACAGGTAACTAAAAACCACTGCCCTTTAAATGTTTTCAGTGATATCACTGCACTGTTTATAATACATTCAGTTCCCTCCTTCTGAAAGAATAATTAGTGAGAAAATAGGTTTATCCACAACAAGGGTTTCAATAATTTATTTTTTGTGTCTAGGATGGGTTTTTCTAAACTACTTTTCTTGCATACGAATGTATAATTTTAAAAGATTGATTCGTAAAATATTGCATTTACGTAAACTAAGCTTCTCTTACGGTTTCTTTACAACAAATATGAAAGGAAAATTGAGCCTCGGCGTTCAGACTGGGCTGCATACACAGCAGCACTTCCACGTCTGGACAGTTCACGGAACTAAGTCACCTCCTCACAGAACACGATGATCGGCCCTGTTTTGGAGAGACAGTCAATGACCTGCGTCCTTACTTGTTTTCACTTTTTTACAAGCTGTGACGTTTGAAGATAATGTCTAGTCTTTCACTGAGGGGCACTTTGATTTCCTCAAGTGTTGGGGGTGGAGGGCCAACTTTAAAACTTCTGTCATTTCCCTTTCAACTGTGACTACGATGGGAAAGTCTTCTGTGAGCAGCCGGCGGGGCCTGCCTGTCACCCACCACTTCCCAGGGCCAGTGAGGACACCAAGAGTTTGGTGATTGAAATCAGTGATTGAAATACACTATTCTTTGTATCCGCCTCATGATACGAGAGAAAATACCACTTCTGGTAGATCAATATGACAAATGAGTAAACCAGAAGATGGCGTTGAAGGTTTGCAATCACATTTTAAAACAAGGTGAACGTGGTTTTCAACGTCTGAAAGCGGATGAGTGAGGAGAATGTTGAAACAGCTAAGTCTGGGCAGAGGACACGTGTGCGAAAGTGCAAAAAGCTCGTGTGCCATTTTTGTTCTTAGCAATCTCCCGTCTGTTGCTGGTGAGCGCTGATTGAAGTGTAAAGATGTGCCCTTTGTTCACTGAGGTATCCCAGGCGCCAAGAACGGTTCGTAATAAGCAGAGGTGCTCGAAAAATATTTGTTAAATGAATGAATCCATGAAAGAAGAAGAAAAACCGCTGTGACCATAATTTTCTTTGAAAAAAAAAAAACCTGTTGTTTATTACATAGATTCTGATAATGGAAAACTTACTTAAGTGAATAAAAACATGACATCCTGTTAATTTCTGAGAAAGTCATTGGTTTGAGGAAGAGCATCCCCACTCTGCACCTCACGCCTGTTTTGCTCTAACCTGAACTTAGTTTGTTCTTTGGGTAGGAGACAATGGCCCAATATGTAAGATTAAAAGAAAAACTGAGAAATCAGAAGCTTCTCAAAAGTTGTGAGCTGACCTGGGATGGTGGTGGTCTAAAATCATATAGAAACTAGTGATCTGACGGTTTACCTGAAATTGTTAACTACACAAACATGCTGAAGCATCCAGGATGCTCTGGGGGAGTTCAGTGGGCAGGTGCTCAGGGAGTTTATTTCGATATTAAGGAGATCCTGGAAAATTAAGTAAAATCACTCCGCTTAAATATTGTTCCTATTCTGGACATTTAAAACCCCACTTGTGAATTGTTTCTTACCAGGCTAAGCTTAAAGCTATGTCACTCTGAAGCCCAGAAGCAGTTAAGCGCTTGGATGCTTGGGGATCCTTCCCGTTCTTTCCTGTTGCCATAATTAAAACGTCAGACGTCGGGGGCTGTGCATTGTCTGAGTCACTGCAATTCACCAGTTTAAGAGACGCACGAGTATGTGAGCGTTTCAAACATGCGGGCAGTGGGTGAGCCGCAGTTCATAGCTCAAGGGATCTGGGACATTTCCTTTTTTCTTTTCAATGAGTGTGACGTTCTCTAAACACCGCGGAGGGGCGGGGCTCTTGGTGACAGCGGCCGAGCCAAGGGTGGCCCCCAGCTACCCGCAGGTCTTCGATGTGGACAGCCCTCCGTCTTTGGTTACGCCAAGCCCCCTTCGCACCGGACTGCCGCTCCTGCACAGGCCCTGCTACCCGCTCGTAGAGCGCCGCTGTAGCGTGACTTTCGTTAGTTACCGGCGGGCCTCCCGCAGTCCCTGCGCGCAGGCCAAGTCCCCATTCGCGCCTTGCCCTTGGCAGGAAACCGCCCGATTGAGGTTCCCGTGCGCCCGACTCGAGGTGCGTCCCCAGCGCGGCCCCGCGCGCCCAGCTTTGCGCCCGCAGCCCCCTAGTCCCGCCAGGAGGCGCCCCCGGTTCGCCCCGCCCCGCCCCAGGCCCCGCCCCAAGCGGGGCTTTTAAGCTTTATAAAGTTCCTCTTTCGCACTTCGGAGGCTTAGTTTCACTGCTTGAACTTGGGACTCACCGCTGCCCTCAGCTCCGCGTCGGGGGCAAGGTAAGACTTGGGTCGGGAAGGAGCACGGCTGCGAGGCCGGCACCACAGCGAACCTGGCGCGAGGCCAGAGGTCTCGGGGTCCATCTCGAGGGCAGCGCAGGGGCCCCAGCGTCGTCGCCAGCAGGGAGCACGCCCCTCGAGGTCGCCCCGACGCCCGTTCCATCCGCTCTTGGCCGGGCGCTCCCGCGGCCCCGGCGCGCATGGGTCGGCCCAGCTCGGGCCCGGGGAGGCCACGCTGTGGACCGGGTCGGATAACGAGCTCGTCGGGGGCCCAGGCGTGGCCGAGGTGGGGCCGTCGAAGGGACCCACAGCTGGCGGCAGGCTTAACCGCGGGGGACGGTCCCCCCGCCCCGGGGCTGCTTCCCCTGCTCCTCCTTGAGGGGCTCAAACTCACCTCGGCCTCAGGCTCTGGCTTCCCGGCTGGTGGTGGAAGAGAGGCGCTCCGAATTTCGGCCGCTCCGGGCCCCGCGCTCCGCGACCCCTCGCCCTACCCGGCACCTTCCCCGCCTCCGCTCTCCCCGGCCGGGCTACGGCTCCAGCTCCAGCTGACGCTCGGCGCGCGGGGATCCCCCGCTACGAGGCTGCGCGGCTCGCTCAGGCTGGCTCGCTCTCTGCCTCTTGGGGCTCGCGGGGCCCACCTGATGGTCGCCAGCTGCCGGGGCTCAGGGGCAAAAGAGTGTGCTGGGGCAGAGAGTGCGGGTCCCGGCGAAGGCCGCGGGGGGAGCTGCGGGCGCCGCGCGCCTGGAACGCGGGCCCAAAGGGGAGCCCGCGTGCGAGACACGCCGGGCCACCAAGGGAGTGGGAACTTGGGAGAGGGCACCAGTGGAAACTGACAGTGGCGCGGGAAATGGACTGGCCTCGGCTCGGGCCCGGGCAGGGGAGCAGCAACTACGAATGCGCAGAGTGTCACGCGCGGTGGCGGTGGGATGGGGAGCGGGGGCGGTGGGTGCGCGAAGGCCAGAGCCGCAAGTCTGAGCAGCGCGCGGGCTGCGGGGCGTGACAAGAATGGAGAGTCCGGAAGGTGGGGTGGGAGGACGGCCTCCGGGGAGGCGGCAGGACGGCGCGCGCCCAGGGCACCAGCCGGGCCGGCTGAAAGGTGCCTTCTCTTGGGACCTTAGCCGCCCCCGACTCGGTAGCGCGCGCCTTGCCGCCTCGGAGACTTCGGGGCCTCGTGGTCATTGCCGGAGGGCGACCCTCCTCTCCCCCGCAGCGCAGAGCGGGCGCAGGAGCGGATCTTGGGCGCGCGAGGGGACTGTGCCGGCGCGCTGGACATGAACCTGGAGGGCAGCAGCCGAGGCGGCGAGTTCGGCATGAGCTCCGTGAGCTGCGGCAACGGGAAGCTCCGCCAGTGGCTGATCGACCAGATCGACAGCGGCAAGTACCCGGGGCTGGTGTGGGAGAACGAGGAGAAGAGCATCTTCCGCATCCCCTGGAAGCACGCGGGCAAGCAAGACTACAACCGCGAGGAGGACGCCGCGCTCTTCAAGGTGCCTGGGGCGCGGCTTGGGGGGGGTGGGGGCGGGCAGCGGCCCGCGCGTCCCGACCTGACCCGGGCTCCGCGG
>NW_020175395.1:220383-222490 GCF_003031525.2 Neophocaena asiaeorientalis asiaeorientalis
CCCAGCGCGCAGCCGGCAGGCCGGCGGTTCTCAGCGGGGAGGGACGCGCGGGCACCCCGGAGCGCCGGCTGGCCAGCGCCCCAAGCCCTGGGAGAAGGAGAGGGTTCAGCTTCTCTAGTGACTCGCAGAGGGAGGACCGAGTCCCCAGTCAGAGCGTGTGGGGCGCGCAGACCCCTAGGGTCAGATGCCGGAGGCTCGCCCACCAGGGAGAGGGGCGGTCCAAGGCCGCACCGCTGTTTCCGCCGGAGCCTCTTTGTGAACCTCTGGACCCCTCTTCGCCTCCCTTGATCCACACGCGTCTGTGTTTCAGGCTCCCCTCCTGTGAACGCCGGCGGGCGTGCTGGACTCTGTGCCCCTCACTGTCTGGTCTCTGCTCCTCTGCATCTGTTCTCTCCCGTCTCTCCCTGAGTATTTTTTCGTCTTCTCACTCTCTGTCTCCGGCCTTCACTCTCCTGCCTCTCTCTCCTCTCTGGTCCTTCCATCTGTGTGTCTCCCAATGTTTCACTGTCTCTGTCTGACTCCCTCTTTCCAAGTCTCTCTGGAAAGTTCTGTGCGGGTCTCTCTCCCGTCCCCATTGCCTTTGTGTTTCTCTCCCTTCCGCTTGCTCCCCTCTGTCCCTCCTAGGGTCTGTCTGGGGGTTTCTCTCTTGTCCTCTGTGTGTGCGTCGCTGTCCTGTTTCCCCTCGGGCAGTTTACCCAGCGACCTGCGCATTAGGGCCCAGCCCTACCACCAGTGGGCAGAGCAGGCGAAGGGGACTTCCTCAGGGAACTGGCGTGCAGAATACCTCAGATCCTCTGACGTCCAGAGGTGCTCTATGGGTGGGCCCTCACCCCACAGCTCTGTCCCTGCTTCCAAGCCAACTCACGCCAGACCCTGTGGGCGGAGCCCTTTCAGGGGTCCTCCAATCTCACCCGCCTTTTACAAACACCTGCTGTCTTTCTGTCCCCCGTTTTGGGCAACAGTGTGAACCTGAAGCCCCTGACGCCATTCTTTCCTTTACAAATGCAATTCCCAGATTCTCTTTGGAAAGACCTGGATTTTAACTTTTTCCCCTCTTCCTTCCCACCAGGCTTGGGCGCTATTTAAAGGAAAGTTTCGGGAAGGCATCGACAAGCCGGACCCTCCTACTTGGAAGACACGTCTGCGATGCGCTCTGAACAAGAGCAACGACTTCGAGGAACTGGTGGAGCGCAGCCAGCTGGACATCTCTGAGCCCTACAAGGTGTACAGGATCGTGCCTGAGGGGGCCAAGAAAGGTGGGCTTCCTGGGTCGGGCCGCCTCGCTTTCACTGTGAGGGTCCCTTTCTCTGCTGCTTCTTGCAGCGCCTGCCTCAGCCTCCCATTCACGCCCACAGGCGATTTGCCCAAGTTCTCTGGGTCATAAATTGAAATTCTCGTGGTTTTAGTGCAGAATAATTTCTCAGACTCCAAGTCTCTACCTGTGTGCGTGCATGTGTGTGTGCTTTCCAGTACTTCTACTACGATACGGGCCAGATTTCCAAGCCAAAAATGGAAAAGCTGTTTGAAGCTTTACTCCTCCATCAGTCTCTGGTGATTAGCCATTTTGTAGAAGGGAAGCGTTCGTGATCCAAATATTGTTACCATTCATAGTAATTTTAGAGTGTGCCATGGTCAACTGGGGTGCTTATTCAAATTCACATTCCCACTTGCCAAGATTCTGACGTGTGTGTCAGAGTAGAGCCCAGGAATCTGCAGTTTAAACAAACCGCTAGGTGACCTCACTAGCCGCGCATCTCGCTGGGGAGCCCTCGAGGCCACAAGGCCCGCCACGCACTGTTTCTCTACTATGTTGTCTGTTTCTCTACTATGCTCCATACATACATTGGACCTTGTGGGAACCAGTTTAATGGCCTGGATAAATAATTGCCCAAGGAAACTGTAGAAAAACGCCTTACTTGTCAGTACTGTGTTCTGCATTCTAGGAATTAAACTCTCAGGTATTTTTCTAAGCCCTTCCAGTTCCCGTTTTCAACACTGTGCGTCTCCCTTTGGCCCAAACACTCAGGAGCGAAGCAGCTGACCCTGGAGGAGCCACAGGTGCCCATGAGCCGCCCGTATAGCATGCCGGCTCCTTACTGCTCACTTC
>NW_020175395.1:222680-243248 GCF_003031525.2 Neophocaena asiaeorientalis asiaeorientalis
AGAGACCTACAAGCAAAGCAGCAGAACTCCGTTTCTGCTCTTTGTCAATCTGCCAAACCAAATCCCGGGTCATTGGATGAACGTCTCAGTTTCCACCTGGTGTTGCTGGTTGGAAGTTAGGGAGGGGAGGGTGGGTGTGTCTGCCTGTCGGTTAGACTCTGAAATCTGGGAAACCGACCTTAGAGTCCAAGATTTTGGGAGCAGGGCTTTATCATGTGAAACCGCAGGGCAGCTGATCCCTGCAGACGCTTCTGATGTGAATCACAGCTCTGTTTTATTCACTGTGCTGGTAAAGGAAGGCACATTTCCCTGCGGTACTTTGGTGCCAGGTTTACCCATATGATGAAGCCTCACATAGGTCATCACTTTACAACACTGTCTCCATTGTGCCTTTTGGTTCTTCATGGCGGGTTTCCACCAAGCCTCTTTGGAAGATAAGGGAGCTCCCGAGGAGTCTGGGGGCTCCCCGAGGCCATCCCCGGGCTGGTCGCTCTCCGCCCAGCTCCCCTCTGGCCCTTCCAGCAGGCTCACACCTACATGATTCCGCCCCACGACCGAGGCTGGAGAGAGTTCGTCCCTGATCAGCCCCACCCGGAGACTCCGTACCAGTGTCCTGTGACCTTCGGGCCTCGCAGCCACCACTGGCAAGGCCCAGCCTGTGAAAACGGTAAGGAGGGAGCTGGGGCAGTTCCTGTGGCCAGAGGGCCTGGCCCCGCCTGGTCTGTCGTCTGTGCCGTCCCACGGCTCTCACCTCCTCCGAGCCGCTAGGAAAGGCCCCGCATGCGGTGAAGGAGGGAAAAGGCCCCCAGAGGAGGACACCGAGGTTCACTGACGCCTGGTCTGCTGTGTGCCAGGACCCAGGCTCGGGCTGCCTCGTGGAACCTTCTCTAAGCATTGCAGGGATCTCGCCAGGCCCCTGAAAACCGCCCTGTTTTGTCTAGGGATTCGCTCACAGAATGCAAGCAACGTGTCCGAAGCTACGGTGAGAGTGAGGGCTGGGTTCAACTCCAGATCTCCCAGCTCCGGGGCCAGGCCACGCAGGACGGGGTGTCAGGTTTCAGACGGGTTGGCTATATGTTTTAAATTAGCTACTTAATAAGTTAACATGTTTCTGCCTTCCTGAATAATCTTAAAGTTTATGTTTTAATCTTGGGCAAAAAGTAGTCGGTTTTGTCAGTCTTCCCAGAGAAGACTAGACTGTCCCTTAACGCTGACTGTCTCTGTCTACACTTCTGTGAAGTCAGCGTCCTGCAGCTGAGCCCAGGCACCCCTCCACAGGGACACCAGGAGATCATCGCGCTGGTGGATTTCTCTCAGGCAGTGGTGTGCCCACGGCAGTTGTCACTGGGATTAGAGGTGATAGTAAGAAGGGGATGAATAAATACTATGAAGAAAACAGAAAAGCTCTCCCCAAAAGGGCGCCCGGTCGGTGTTGGCGCTGGACTAGATTAGATGTGGTCCCCCGGAGGCCTTCCCCAGACGTCAGGATGAGATCTCTCAGCGAAAGCACTGATTTGCTAAGTGCAGAGGAGATTTCACACAGTACGTTCGTGCAGGAAAGCACAAGCTTGCAGGACTTTTGAGCTGTTATTGAAATAGAAATCCTGAGCTCAGTCAACACACAGATGGTCTTGTGTGTCCTGGGAGTATTTTCTCCTTTTTCCAGCCGGGTCCGGGTCACTCTTGGCTTGTGGGATTGAAGATGTATGCCATTATTTAAGATTTGTATTGAGTGGCGTGTTTACAAAAAGGCTGAGAATTCGGTTGTATTAGCTTCTCAAGAGTGATTTGCAGTGAAGGTTTGTTTTCCGTACTGTAGTGAGGGAATCAGCTGACGTTGGACGGGTTTCTGGAATTCAGACCCGGGTCCAGGGCATGAGCTCTGCTGAACTAGTGACCCTGGTGAAGAGACAACGCCTAGAGCTGTGAGAGAATCGACTGGTGGACACATCTTGAAGCATAAGTGACATTAGATGACGCGCCCGCACAACCAGGTTCTACCACATACTTTCTCTGCTGACATTTAACACAGCACACGGCAGCTGTGCCGGCAGGGACACGGCTCAGCCCCTCCTGGTTCCAGAAGCAGCGGCGAAGGGAATGCGGACAAAGCCACGGGCAGGGTTTTGATCCGGCTGTTGGGCGTCAGATCTCACGTAGAGAGACCTGGGCTCACAGCTCTGCCGCGAACTTGCTGTGTGAACGGGGGTGAATCACGCTCTCTCTGAGCCTCGGTTACCCTGCGTATCAGTGACGGAGGAATGTTGGTCAAACGGCACAAACTTCAGTTAGGAGATGAATACGTTCTGGGCTTCAGCCTGGCGAGCACAGTTAGCAATGCTCTGCTGTACTGAAAGTTGCTAGGAAAGTAGGTCTGAAATGTTCTCAGCGTGCACGCACACACACACAGGTAATGATGTGAGGCGCGGAGGTGTTGACTAGCAAAAAAGGGAAGGAAGGAAGGAAAGAAGGGAGGGAGGGAGGGAGGAAGAAAATGACAGAGGGCGACTCCAATTTCCCTCCGGCTGTGAAAAGGCTCCTCCCTCCTTCAGCCTTGGTTTTCCCGACTGGACCTCGGCCTCCTTGCCTCTCGAGGGCCCAGGCCCTCCCCCACCGGGCTGGTGCACCCCCGGGGACCCGCGGGCCCCCCTCAGGGAGCCGCCTCCGCTCCCTCTGCCTCCGAGGGGCTCTGTCTAGGCCGCATCTGATTTTTATTTGCAAATGCAGGTTGCCAGGTGACAGGAACCTTTTATGCTTGTGCCCCGCCCGAGTCCCAGGCCCCCGGGATCCCCATAGAGCCAAGCATAAGGTCTGCCGAAGCCTTGGCCCTCTCAGGTGAGTGGGGCTCCCCGGAGGCGGCGTCTGTGAGGGTCCCCTCGCCTTTGGGTGGATTCGTGGGGTTGGTGAGCTCAGCTGGGGCCTGGAGCGGGTGGACGCCTCTGACTCCCAGCTGGGAGAACGAGGTTAGCACAGTCAGCACCGAGAGGCCTGCAGGCTTAGCCACAAACAAACAGTTGGCCCCATCGGTGTCCCGGGACGCGAGCTCTGGGTTCTCCGTCCTCATCACACTTGGTGCCTCAGTGAGGAGCACCTTGCATCATGTGTCTTGCAAACAAATACAGATCAGATCTGGCTCTTAGAGTCTCTTCGCTAAAGGAATCCCCATACCTCGGCGGTCTCGCCTGTTTTAAGGAAGATACCTGAGGTTTACCGAGCACGTGTAGTGTATGTAGATTTACTTTTTAGATAATGTTCTGATTGCTTTAAAATGAGATTTGCGTATATTGAAAATGGATAGCTTAAGCTGCAGAATTCTCACCTTGCCCCCTTTGAAAATCAGCGACAGAAAACATAAGCTGAATTCTCAAGGTTTCAGGAGAGGAGAGCTGGGGGCCCTTCCTTGCACCCAGGGGAGCTGGCCCACTGTTAGGCTCCTTTTGGTTCTGAGACTCTGAGGGAAGCTTGCTGCCTTCCTTCTTAGCTGCTCCTGGACAGTGGAGGGAGGAGAGGTTTCTGAGCAGAAACGCCTGTTTGTTTTTAGGAACTTTCAAACCCTTTTCTTGAGCACATAAGACTTGTGTGGGTGCCTGAAGAGTAGGAAATAAACAGCTATTTATATCCCCGTGACCTCGTGATTTCTGATGACGTTCAGTGAAATGAAACCTCGAGTGGCCGACACCCACTCCTTGGGGTTCACAGCGGCAGGAGTCACAGAGGAGGCTTGAGGCAGTGATGTGGGTTGTTTGAGTCTCAAAACCTGCCCTTGAGGGATGAGAGGCTTTTGTGGGTTTCTCTGGGTGTGCGCAGTACAGACTAGTTACCAGCCTGGCCCGTTGATCAGAGGACTGCCACCCGCTCAGGTTTGAACCCCACAGTTACTGTGGGAGCTGTTGCCTCTCGGGAAGCCCTTTGGCACTTCAGGTCAGTGGCCCTTGGCAAACCTGGCTTGGTCCTTTCAGCCCATGGGTCGCATTTTAAAGAAGGTTCTAAAATCAGCAAAGTTTCAAAAATGAGTTCATCTCGTTTAGTGTTTGAGAAGCACAGTTCTAGAGCCAGCCTCAGACTCAAACACAAAGCGAAGCGGGTCTCAGCGGACTTTACGCTTGGGACGTTTCCCTCACGAGGTAATTTTACTATACAAGTGGTACGTATACAGTGGAAAAATAATTTAGAAATCAGAAAAGCAAAAAATGGAAAATAGAAACGTCATAGTCCCACCACCCAGAGATCACCACTGTCAAGGCTTATGCTTCCCAAAACTTCAATGCGTACTTGGATGTGTATAATTTTTTTAATGTAACTGGCATCCTATTGATATTTTAGGGTAGTTTTGGATATGTGGACATATTTGCTTTTTTTCTGAAGCACCGTTGTACTCTTTTTGCTGGTAGAAATTATTTAAACTTAGGGTTTACTTCTTCCAAACTCAAAACTGATTGCTGTGCTTAAAATGAACTTTCGTTCGGTGGCACATGACTCGCTGTATTAGACCTAAGTGTTGCCATCACCGCCCCTGTGCTCTTCCCCCGCCCCCAAAAATCGATGTCCCATACATTTGGAAAATGCTGAGCTAGAGGACATTACCCAGACTCGTACAGAACTTCTCCACCACGGGGTGAGTCTCCGGGAGGGACGTAAGGCCTTTCAACATCCGCCCCCCCAGGCCCCTTCTTACGAGCGTCCCACCAAGGACACTTTGCTCTGGGCAGTCATTTGGCATCCTGGTGGGCACCAGCACCTTGACTCCTTAGCACTGACCCCGACAGGTCTGTGTTTGCAGACTGCCGGCTCCACATCTGCCTGTACTACCGGGAAGTCCTGGTGAAAGAGCTGACCACATCCAGCCCCGAAGGCTGCCGGCTCTCCCACGCCCACACCTATGACGCCAGCAGCCTGGACCAGGTCCTCTTTCCCTACCCGGAGGACAATGGCCAGAGGAAGAACATCGAGAAGCTGCTGAGCCACCTGGAAAGGGGCGTGGTCCTCTGGATGGCCCCCGACGGGCTTTACGCCAAGAGGCTGTGCCAGAGCAGGGTCTACTGGGACGGGCCCCTGGCACTGTGCAGCGACCGGCCCAACAAGCTGGAGAGAGACCAGGCCTGCAAGCTCTTTGACACGCAGCAGTTCTTATCAGGTGAGGTGGCGTGTGTCTGCCGGAATGGGCCCTACCTGTGAGGCTTGGGGAGGATGGAGCTGGCGACGGCACGCCTGCCACAGGGGGCGATGGCCGCAGGCCACTCCCAGCAGGTCTTCCTTCTGTGAGGCCCTGAGCCCGCGGGGCCCGATCCCAGAGTAGGTCTCCTGTTGGTCCTCCTGCCGCCCCATCAGAAGGGCTGTGGAGGGGGATTGTCGGGGGCTGTGGTTCAGGCTGAGGTCTTGAAGCGCCGGGATTCATCCAATACTCACCAACTAACAAGCTTCATACTTCACCGGCCAGTGTGTTCTCAGCAAGCACACCTGTTGGTGTTTCAGCTCTTTTAAGGGTCCTAGAAAAATCATAGGGTTCTAAGTACACTGTGAGCGTCCGTGGTTCTGAGACGTATCAACCCCGAGCAGATGCTTTCCAGCAGCTGGGACCACGGCGAGCGTGTTGAACTGATTTTGCAGAGGGGAAATTATGAGACGGCTTTGAGTTGTTTCTAGGTTTCAAGTCACATTTTCCAGAACCAGTAGGTTTTGTTTTCCTAGTTTTGATTTCATGACAATTCAGTCAGCCCTGGGCCGGCTTTTGTGAGGCCTTCGGCCACCTTCTGGTGGAAGGTGGTCCAGAGTTTCCACTTAGCTGTCCCCATTCACAGTGCTGCTTCTGGACGGAGAAGCGGTTGCCCTGCTGGCTACTGCCCGTCCTTCCTCAACCTCATTCTTAACTCTTCTCATACAGGCGCGTCCTCAGGAACACCCTATGTCGTTGGGCTGTCACGGGCCCCTCCTTTCCCTGAAGCTGCTTCGTGATTCAGTTCACGTGAAGCACAGAGCACCTGTGAGCTCCACCACCAGACACTCGCTCAGCCTTTGGGGCTCAAGTGGCCCACATTTGCTCAGGCTCCTCCAAATTCTCTTGCTGCTCCAAACAAACATGTCCCTGGATGACCCACCCTACCCCAGAGGCAAAACGGGAGGAAGAGGGAGAGCTGGGGCTCTGGTCTCCAGGCAGCCCCTCCCGACCCAAGCCGCGAGCTGCCTCCGAGCGGACTGTTCTGTCCATCCTGGGGCCCAGCATGTGGACCGAGGGGGGCTCCAAGGAGGGGCCGAGGGCCGTACCTCTGGGGTCTGAAAGAGCCCTGCCTTTGGATCTCCTCCAAGGCCGTGGGTCTTGGAAGCAGAAGACATGCTGGGCCGGGGGCTTCATCCAGGGAAGGGGCCCGCTTCTCTGGCAGGCGGGATGCCGGCAGTCGGCCTCCCGGGGCGGTGTGCTCGCTCATGCTTGCGACCAAGAGCTGCTCTGGCTTGGCTGCTTCCTCTGTGCCCAGGGCAACCTCTTATCTTGAAGTGTTTACTGAGGTTCAAGGAGGAAACTGTGAACTAAAAGGCTGCAGCTGTGCAGACCAGCCCCACAGTCGCGGATTCCCGCGAACATTCTCGAGCTACCAGGCAACTCGGCCGACTTTTTCAGAGAACTGTGCCAACGCGGCAGGCGTGGGTGTCACCTCCCACCTCGCACTGTGGAAGCTTTGCACACGTTCTGCCGAAGTCGGTTAGGTTTGATTTGAATTCTGGAAGAGAAAAAAGCAGGAAGTCAAATGGTCCAGTGAGTGAGCTAGAAACTTTTCTTCGGTTGAAGAGAACAGTGGAAACCTTTGAGATCCACCCATTCAGGCCCCGCAGGCTGCTGGGACAGCCCCGCCGCGCAGCGGCTCACGTCTGACAAGGCGGCAGCCGCAGCTCTGCACAGGGGCTAGCGCCTGCGTGAGCGCACTTCTGCTGGGGACCTGACGTTGACCCTAGAGGACAAGCAGGACAGCCGGAGGCCTGAGGGTGGGCAGGGAGAGTGTCCCGTCAGGGTGAACGCAGGCGCCTTGGGGACACGCATCCACAAAGGTGGGCCCGGCGCTTCATCCAACGCCGCCCTCCCATCTCAAACCCACGGCTGCCCCTGATGGGCTCAGCCTCCCAGATTCTGTGGTGCCCGAGTCACGTGGACCGCGGGTTTGAGGGCTCGGCAGCTCTGAGATGAGGTTTCTAAGTCATCCTGGCTCAAGTCAGAAAAGTCTGATTTTAAAGCACATTTTCTCCGTGTGTGAGGGACTCTTTCGGCTCCATTTCCTTTTCCTCCTTCACCCCTTCCTGCTGCCCTCACCTCCTCTGGGTCCAAGGCTGCAGAGCAAGGTGCGTGGCCCCCTTGAAGTGAAGGCGGGGCTGCGGGAGAGACCCGCGTGAACGCGCGTGCGCACTCCTGCGTCTGCTCCCACTGTCCCCCCTGCTCTGGCCTCCAGGTCAGCGTGGGCTCCCTCCCCAGCCTGCGTCCAGCGCTCGGCTGGCTTTCTGAGCGGTTTCTCTTGCACTCTCTGCAGAGCTCCAAGCCTTTGCTCACCATGGCCGGCCTCTGCCAAGGTTCCAGGTGACGCTGTGCTTCGGGGAAGAGTTTCCAGATCCCCAGAGGCAACGGAAGCTCATCACTGCTCACGTGAGTGTCCAGTCACCTTCGGGTGTTTGAGTTTCCCTGACCCTCGTCAGGGGCAGGGCCCCATTTAGAGGAGTTCAGATGAGAAGTAAGTGTCCAGGGACCTGGGCAGAGGGGGATGGAGGGAGGGAAGGTGTCCAGTGAGTGGTGCAGGGGTGCAGCCCAAGGACCATGTGCCTCCCAGCCCTGGACATCTGCTCATCACCGCTGGGGGTGACCTCCAGCCCTGGGCGGCACCCATCCCATCTTTTTTATTTTTCAAGGAAATTGTCATATTCCCATTTTACAGGGTTTTCAAAGGATGATGCTAAAAGTTGCCCTTTAAAATTCTTCACGTTTAATATTGCTTTTAAAATGCCAACCAGCTGATCTTCACTTGAAGGGAAAGTTTTTCCTAAGTGGGAAGCTGTCCACTGACTTGAGTATTTTGTAGGCCCCCTCCTAATGTCCCCCCAAATCCTCTTTTATCTCTGGATTTTTAGAAACTATTTAATTTTTGGAAACCAAGGGCCATGTGCTATTTGGAGGCGTGAAATCTCTCAAGGGCGTCAAGTCGCTCAGGCCACGGTCATGTTCTCCAGCAGAGCTTAAGACGCATTCACCTGTGCAAAGGAAACATCTTTCACAGAAAAGGAAAGAAAAAGGGTTAGATAGATAACATGTAGCATTAATTTGCCACAGAAAACAGAGTTTTGAATACTTAAGATTTTTGAATCTGAAATTTGAAGACTCTGTATTGCTACATACCTGCAAGGGTTATTAATGGGCCCAGGTAATGGGCAGCAACAGGTAAAAAGTTACATCAAATAATAACAGAATTCAAGTCAGATTTTATTTTATTTTTTTTAACATCTTTATTGGAGTATAATTGCTTTACAATGGTGTGTTAGTTTCTGCTTTATAACAAAGTGAATCAGCTATACGTATACATATATCCCCATATCCCCTCCCTCTTGCATCTCCCTCCCACCCTCCCTATCCCACCCCTCCAGGCGGTCACAAAGCACGGAGCTGGTCTCCCTGTGCTATGTGGCTGCTTCCCACTAGCTATCTGTTTTACATTTGGAAGTGTATATATATCCATGCCACTCTCTCACTTCGTCCCAGCTTACCCTTCCCCCTCCCCATGTCCTCAAGTCCGTTCTCTAGTAGGTCTGCATCTTTATTCCCGTCCTGCCCCTAGGTTCATCAGCACCATTTTTATTTTAGATTCCATATATATGTGTTAGCATACGGTATTTGTTTTTCTCTTTCTGACTTACTTCCCTCTGTATGACAGACTCTAGGTCCTTCCACCTCACTACAAATAGCTCAATTTCGTTTCTTTTTATGGCTGAGTAATATTCCATTGTATACATGTGCCACATCTTCCTTATCCATTCATCTGGCGATGGACATTTAGGTTGCTGCCATGTCCTGGCTATTGTAAATAGAGCTGCAATGAACATTGTGGCACATCTAATAATGTTCCTTATTGAAATCTGAAATAAAACACTATCTAATCTTAAACACACACCCCCTGCTTCTTGATTATAAAATCAAAAAACAACCAACCCATAAACAGAAATATAGTCCCCACAAACTTCAGAGTTTTCTCATGGATTCTCTCCAGCGATCGATAGATTTATTGATATAATAACTGATTCTTGTTAACAACTGTCAAAGGACTAAACGGTCTCGGTCCTGGTGAGTAACATCTCTGAAAGCGGTGGTGAGCCCCTGCGTCTGAGTCTCAGGGCTTGGACACACCGGCCTGGCTTGATGAGGACGTAGCCCCAGCTGGGACCGTGAGCCCGCGTTGATGGAGGATGGATGCGTGTGCACCCAGGAGTCCTGCTCCTTTTATTATGGATTTAGTTTTCTTCAGTTACCGCAAATGAGTGACGCTTAAGTCATTTTATGTCACATAACATAAAGGCTCACGTTACTAGCACAATCGATTGGCTGAAAGCATTTGGATCTCCCAGGCGCTGCAAATTCAGGAAAAGCTGAATGTTGGATACTTTCTGGTGAATGCGGTCCACGCTAATAACCAAACTAGAGGAATCTTGGGTCAGTTAGCTTCTCTTTTTCCACAGTAGCAGTTTTGCTGCTGTTTGGTTTTGCTTCTTTCTTGCTTTTATCTTTGGTTTAGAAATATACAGATTACCAGGTCATCCATGAATTGTAAATCACTGAGCCCCTCATCCCCGTCAAACTGCAGATGTGGAAAAATAAATCCATTGGCCTAAATTATCCGATTACCTTAAATTTACCTTTAACTTGGTCGTTTTATCCGATTAGCTTCATTCAGTCCTAGTTTAACGTAAATTTCAAGCGGCGGCTGGTTTACAGGTACCATCTTTCCCTTTCCCTTCAACTGAAACCCAGAATTAAGTCTATTCTGCTTATAGGTTGGTGTATGCAAGGACTCACAGAAAGTCAGTTCTCCAGAGGCTCCCAGTATGACGTGTTTTGATGAGTCACAGCACCTAGCTTTAGACTTGACTGTACCCGTAGATGTGGAGGGTTATTACAGGACGTTAGTTAAAAGAGCTCAGTAACAGCTTTTTTCAATCTTTCACTAAAGGTCGAACCTCTGCTAGCCAGGCAGCTGTATTATTTTGCTCAGCAAAACAGTGGACATTTCCTGAGAGGCTACGACTTACCTGAGCACGTCAGCAACCCCGAGGATTTCCACAGGCCCATCCGCCACTCCTCCATCCAAGAGTGAGGACGCCAAGACCAGAGACGTTGCTTCATTGCAAATGAAGAGAACAGCTGACTGAACCCCTACTTTTTCTTTTGAGGAATGTGGAAATTGGGGCTTCAGTCCCACACCTGAGGAAAACATTTAATTGACAGATGAGCTTTTTCCAAAAGGAAGAATGGTATTCAGGGTCTTCTGTAGACCCTGACGATAATGTGAAAACTGACTGAAATGTGTTTACATTTACTGAAATGCCATGTCCAGTTTGATGTGGACTCTTTCTTGCATGAAGACTGAGAAACCTGTGTTTCAGTGCTTACCACTAAGGACGGCATGAAGGCGCCCAAGTGCCGTTCTGTTTCTCAGGGAAGTAAAACCTAAGTTTGAGTCTGCTCTGCCCACAGGAGAAATGTACCAACACCTTGGTGTTGGACGGCTGCTCTGTAGGAAATGCTTGCTGATAGAAGGACGCAGACTCAGCCCTGGGGGTCCCTCCCCAGGATGGCCCCCGCCCACCTCCCATCCACACTCCCTATGGCCCCAGAAGCTAGTAGGCGAGACTCCGCTGTGTTTTCTTGAGCCAAAAGCATTAGGGCCGCCCTGAATAGAGCATTTTTTCTACCAATGACTGGTTAAGATAGTTGTCTTTTTGTCTCTCGTTCTATAGAAATTATTGCTAAAATTTTTTTCCTTAAAGACAACAACAAAAAAAAGACAGCTCAGCAATCCGAGTACTAAAGGTGTATTTTTGAAACGTGGTCGACATTTCCCCTCTGCTCCTGCTTGTTTGTTAGGCGACCAGTTACCACGGCAACACTAAGAGGAGGAGCCCCTACTTGTCCCGGTGGCGAGTCCTGTAGGGAAGGGAGACCAGGGCTTCACAGGTTGAGTAGTTGCAGGCTCAGTGAGCTGCTTTGCTTATCGGTATATTATACGCTTCCTCATGCCAGAGACGGTTTGACAGGGCCTTAAAAATGCTGGGCTTTTTCCAAATACAGCTAGCTCTTCATAGAATTGCTAAGATCTCCACTTGCGTGCTTAAACCTGATCGCTTATTTGTTGTTCCTTCTGGAAAAGTAGAGATATTTAGACTGTGATGTAGCAGCTGTATTTCTGTCATACTGGGAAATAACTGCTGTTACTGTTAGGCTCCGCACAGGACTTGATAGTTCTCTTATTCTAGTCTATATTTTTAATTCATTCAACAAACTTGCATTAGACAGATTGGAGCTTTTATCCAGCTTAGTAAGCAATGAAGCCTGAGAATGTCGTTTCTTTCTGTTTTTTCTCTTGAAGAAGTTTTTAGGGATAAAATAATACATATCAACTACAGAAAATATAAACTGTATAAAAGGGCAAACACCAAGTGAATCTTCCTTTTTTCCAGGCCAAATCCTCCTCCCTAGAGCTGTCCACAAGAAGAGTTTGATTCTTCCAACACGTTTTGCTTTTCTATAAATATACATAAACTTAAAAAACCTCGGGGGTCTTCGGTGCACTCACTTGTATGCAGTGTTCTGTTAATCCCACGACACAGGTTCACCTCATTCTTCTCAGAGGTGGAGCTTCAGAAGCCACCTCGTGGTCACCAGCACAGCTTAAGGTGCATTAGCCACTCGGAACAGACACACTTGGACAGTAGATGGTATTCTGTGGTCTGCAGTGACTTATGCATCTTATAGATGCGAGTATTGGGGGTATATTACCCCAAGGGGGAGACAGATGAGCCACTAGCGCCCAGAGCGGTAGGTGTGTCCCGGCTGTGCCGCCCTCCCGGCTCTTCAAGGAGACGCTTAGTTTCAGTTGTTGTTGTGGGCCCTTTCCTTTTTCTCCCTTTTCAAACATTAAGCTGCTTTGACTCTGGAGTTACATTTTCTGGAAAATGCTGTTGGCCTGGGCCAGGCCCCCTTCCCACCTCCACACTCAGGTGCGTTGGCGTTCTTTCGTTCTGAGGGATCCAGAGCGTGAGGGGTAAACGGACTAATTATGAAACGGTCCCGATGAAGGATCCTGACCGCTGTCTCAGGACATTTGAGAAGGGGCCTCCTTCCCTGACAGTGGCCTCAGCAAACCAGAGTTTAGTTTGTTCGCAGAGTTTAGATGCTGCAGAGTTTAGGCCCTTGTTATTCGAAGGAGCTTTTAGGTTCGCAGGAGGAGAAAGTGTAGGCCACAGGGACGTTCCTGGCTTATTTCTTGTTCTTGAGATCTAGGAACACCATGGGCAGTAACTGGTGTCTTCCGGAACACTACGGAGAGCTCGTTGAAACCAAGGCTTTGGAAGCCCCTCGGTCACCGTACAGAGCACCCAGAAAGACGGCCCTGTTTGAGACTGCTCCCCTGGGAGAGAGCGCACCACGGTGTGGGAATCACCTACACCGGCCGTGAGCAGAGCGGCATCCGTGAGGCTCAGGTGTGAACAAGATCTTCTTCCTGTGTCACTGCGTGCAAGCCTTGGTGCAGGTCTGCCGTGGGCCGATGTCCATGAGGCTGGTGATGGGGTTGCATCCACAGGGAAGGCTGCACCAGGGAAGGTTGTTTTTGGGGTTTTTTTTTGCATGAGTCATTTTTTTAGTAAAAATCCAGACACAGTTCAAAGCCCCTTCCGTTCCTCTTTGGTCACGTTTCTCCCCTTTCTCCACGGGCGAATGCCTCTCTGACGGTGGCGCACTTCCCCAAGCTCTGTATTTTAACACGCGCCCCCCTGAACGGCTTGTAGCTGGCTGGCGCCGATCTCAATGCCGCTTTCGGGCCGCCCTGCCATAGGCATCATTGGGCAGCTTGCCTTTTCCACGGCCCGTCTCAGAGCTGGACCCCCGTCAGTGTGCTCACTGCGGTGGGAGAGCCGTCACGTGAATGCAGTGAAGGTCGGCTCTGCTGGTATTTCTCTTCCCGGCTTTCAGGAGGACATGTGTGTGGAGTATGGCTGAAGCGCAGGAGAGACGGGCCAACCTCCTCCAGGGTCAGCTCACATCTTGCCTTGGACCCTTGGAGACGGGAGGGGCCTGACAGGTCGCGGGTGCCCCCTGCGTCCCGCTCTGCAGGCGGAGAGGGCCACGTGGCTCCCTCACCCCGATGCCGCGCTGTGCAGCCGCCCGGGCGCCAGGCTGAGTGTTCCTTGGACAAGCGTACATCATCGTGTCACGAATTCTGCTGTAAATCGCTTTTCAAAGCAGACTGATATTTGTGATAACATGGCGTTTTAGATACTTGATAAATAAAGACCTTGTAAAAAAGTGATCTGTTATGGGCCCGTGCGTGTTATTAATCCCTTATCTGGATAGCTTTTTAATACTTCCTCCTTCTGCTGCGTTCGGCAGCCTGTTTCCTTCCTGGTTCCCGTGAGCCTCGCTAAAATCAGATCTCAGAGTGCGCAGCTTGTTCATAAACACCTGCCCCCCGCGCCCACCCTCCGATGCCCGCTAAGCAGGACAGGAACGCCCCTCGCCCCCTGGCTGCGTCTCACAAGTTCCCGCAGAGCCGAGGACACTGTGTCAACATTTCCTTCGATTCTGTCGCTGTTGCTAAAGGGCAGGGGCTGTAGCATCTTGAACGTGGAAAATGACATAAAGCCGTGTGTGGGGAGCACAGATGAGGCCGTGAGCCCTCCTCCCCCGGCTCTGGCCGCTGTGACCCGCCCTTCAGCCCGCCAGCTCCTGTTCGCGGTCACAGTGTTAAAATCCTTGCAGCGAAGATGGAGTGGAGCTGTCAGCAGTGACTGCACTTTGCAGCCAGGAGCCCAGAATGTTAGCTAAGAACAATTTTGGATGTGCTAAGTGGTAACCAAACAGAAATAATGGGAAAATAAACTATGACACTGCTTTTGGGGGCTCTGTCTGCTCAGAAAGTGTGGAAGGATGTGAGTCAGTGTCACAGCAAGCTTTTTCACATGATCTATCAACTCATTACAGCTGAAAGAAGGTTTAAAGGGATTCTGTGCCCTTGAACTTGTTCTCAAGTAATTCCACACCTCTGTCAAGTACCACATTTGTAAGATTTCTTCACACACAGGGCACGTTTGGCTGCATTGGATTCAGTTTCCTTGACAAGTAAAACCCTTTTATGTGGAGTGCATGAGCAAAGCATGCCTCTGCCAGAAAAAATCATCACCTTTCACATCATCTCTCTGGAAAGAAACTCCAGGGGTCATACTAGGTCATTTTCTTCTAGGAGAAGCTATACCTAAATTAACCCTGGCAGCTGGATCAACATCTTCTGACTTAGAGGAGAGTTATGAATTCAAGGCTGTTACAGGCACCTGGAGAACTGGGAACTCTTTCAGTGACCCCTGTCCCCCAGGGGACAGCGTGTGTCCCATGGCTGTCCTTGGAGCCTTCCTGGAGGGCAGAGGCCTTGGTGCCGTCAGCAGGCATCTGGCACGATACATCATAAAATTCATTTTACCCCAGTCCTTGAGCAAACGGTCAGGAGTTTAGAATCTGTGGCCACTTTATGATCCTTGAAAGCTGTTACTTTGCTTCTTTAAAAATTACCATTCTCAGTTTCCCCCCTTTCCCATCTGGAGGGCATGATGGTGGCTTCGTAGAAAATCATCCCAGCAAATAAAACATCTTTGCCTCTTTTGTCCTCTCCTTCTGGGTCAGGTTTCCACAACAACCTTCCTCTGGAGGAGAATCAGCAGGTCATCCAACACCTCGGTCCTCATTTCTCACCATCTCCTCGGTCCTGCTGAGCGGCCGCAGGGCCCCAGGCCCCTCCTCTCTCCTGGAAGACCTCTCCTGCTGCCACATGGCCACCCCTTTCCTCCACCAGGTCCCAGCTCTGACGGCATCCCTTTCTAGAGGCATTTCTTCACCCCCAGGGAGCCTTTCCTGGTTGCACCCGCTGTTTGGCTCAGTGAAGGGTAATGTTGAAATACTGAAGAAACGCTCCTTCCATGTATACCCACCTTGCTCACTCGCAGGGCAGAAAGAGGACACTGTGGCTCTTGTCCTCCAAAGACACTGGCTCTTGTTGAGAAAGGAGTGGACTCAAGGAGACTGGAGTTTAAGAAAGATCAACCCTTTCAGCCCTTCTGGACTCAGATGCCCAGAGCCGAGGACAGAAGACAGAATGAGAAGAAGTGAGGGTGCAGTTGTCAGTGGCTCCCAGGTGAAGGAGAGCTGTCCTCTGTCTCCTGGAAGGAGGCTCTAGGGAGTGGACCTGAAAATAGCTTGTTGGAGGAGCAGTTCACGCAGGTTCAGAGGGTGGGGGCTGGACGGGAGGAGAGCTCCGCACACTCTGTACGGGCTGAGCGGTGGACACTTGGGTGTGTCTGAGTGGAGATCAAGCTGAGGACCAGTGCCCCACACTTTCTCCCCTGCCCAACCACCTGGCACCACAGAGGCAGCACCAAATGTAGTGCCAACTCAAGGAAAGGGGAGCGATCCAAAGTGAATTGAGATTGAAATTCCCTGGCGGAGTAAGAGCTAAAATGAAAATTACACTGTTAAAGAAAACATGAATTATATTTCTTGAAAACATTAGCCAAGGCTTCCATTTGTACCTGCTGCGTCTGTAGTATGACACTGGCCATTCTTTGTTGTAGTCGCCTATTCATTAATTTTCTTCCCTAAATAAACTGCTTGAAGACGGGCGCTGGGCCTCACCATGTACGGTAAATCCCCTACATACGCACCTTCAAGTTGCAAACTTTCCAAGATGTGAACGTGCGTTCACACGCCCAATCACTAAGTTAGTTCACGTGTCTGGCGTACATTGTCACGTGCCTGCATCCTTGACAATGGTTGTACTTTCGTGTACTTTACTGTACCGAGTACAGCAGTAGTACAGTATCTTTATTTCAAGCCCAGGATGTCCAGAAGCAAGTGTAAAAGCTGTAGCTGGTACTGCCATACTTTCCAAAGTCCTGTACTGTAAGATTAAAACTGTTTTCTTTATTTTCGTGTGTGTGTTTTATGTATCATCTGTATGAACACTATTATAACCCGATGACAGGACAGGACTGTAGCCGACTGTGTTAGTCGGGTACCTAGGCTAACTTTGTTGGACTTACAAACAAATTAGACTTACGAACGCGCTCTTGGAATGTAACTCGTTCATATATAGGGGACTTGCTGTACCTGGTACCTGCAGGGCACCACACACGTGACTCGGAAGGATCTGTCCACTACATCCAGCAGTGTCCAGGGCTTGTGAGCTAACTGAAGGCCACATATAGAATGGGACACCATGTCCCATTTCAACCTGTGCAGTGGAGAAATGTTTGTTACGTGGTTAGGTGAAAAGAAAGCAGGTTTTACAACAATGTGATAAATGTTGAAAATTTTTGTGAAATTTTTTTGAATAGTCAAAAGTGTAAATTGTAACTCTGAGTGTTGGAGTGATGGAGAGTTTTATTTTTCTTGTCCACTTTTCTGTATTTTCCAAAGTTTCTCCTATGATCATATATTTAGTACCAGAAGGGAAAAACAAAAAAGCACAAAATGTAGTCCTTCTAGGTTGGTATATCCTTTTCAATGTGTGTGTGTGGGTTTTCTTTCTTAAGTCACTATATGGGGTCCCCAGTGGTCCCGTTTCCAGGGGACACAGAGCACAGGGTGGCCTTCCTGCCGGGAAGCAAGGGACCCCTGGTTCTCAGCCCTCCCCTGGCCCCAGGGGCTGCCAGTCTCCTGCCTTCCTCGGGTCCTTGTCTTCCTGCTATTTCCCCTGGAAAGAAGATCTCCTCAGAACCATCTGTTCTCCACCATGGACGCTCCATATTATGCTTGAGGCCCTCTCTGGTCCCTCTGAGGTCCTCCCTAAGCCTCCATCACCTCCACGCTCCCTGGGGGACCTGCATCCCTCCCTCCCTCCCCCCGCCACCAACCCTATTTGCTCCTGCAGCCTCACTCTTTGCCTTGGGCCCCACTATTTACTTCGTGTGAATGGCAAAAGGTAGGGTTGCTTGAAAACAGGAAAGAAAAAAGCCTTGATGTATATTTTTAATTGTGGTAAAATGTATGATCTTTAAGCCCATGGCTCAGTGGCATTATGTACGTTCACTTAATGCTGTGCAGCCTTCACCACCATCATCCCCAGAACTCTTTTCATCTCTCCAACTGAAACTCTGTCCCCAGTGACACTAACTTCCCCTCCCGCTCCCTCAGCCCCTAGAAACCACCATCTACTTTCTGTCTATGAATCAGACTCTAGGGGCCTCATGTCAGTAAAGTCATTCAGTACTTGTTCTTTGTAACTGGTTGATTTCGTGAACATAATGTCCTCAAGGCCCGCCCGTGTTGTAGCCTGTGTCAGGATTTCCCTCCTTTTTGAGGCTGAATAATGTTCCATTGTGTGGATGGACCACATGTTCATTATCCTTTCACCCTTCTACGGATGGACATGTGGGTTTCCTTCACCTTTCAGCTACCGTGGCTAATGCTGCTGTCAATGTGGGGGTGCGATACCTGTTCGGGACCTTTCTTCTAATTCTTCGGGATGTATGTGGAATTGCCAAGTTGCCTGGCAATTCACTTTTAATTCCTGAGGATCCTCCACACCGTTTTCCACAGCAGCTGCTCAGCTTCACACTCCCACCACCAGGGCACGAGCGTTCCAATTTTTCCACATCCTTACCAACACTTGTTATTTTCTGAGGAGCATTTTTTTTTTAACTCTATTCATTAACAAACACCTCCTGAAGATCCACTGTGTTCCTGGCCCTCTGCTGGCCTGCACAACCTCCACAGGGCAACAGCCAGGCTGTCGAAGGAGGGGCGTGGACTGAACAGGTGTTGTGGGCAGGCGTCTCCACTGGCTGGGCGGCAGTGTGGCTTCCAAGAAGGATGCATTTTCATCCTTCATTTTTAAGCTGCAGAAACTGAGGCTCAGAAATCCTAAAGTTACTGCCCAATGTTGGACAACTACTAAGAAGCAAAGCCAGGACTCTAATGTAGATCTTTCTAACTTCAAGCTGTAGTCGAGGGGCAGAGAGGCTGACAGTGCCCATCCTCAGCCATCAAACCCAGACTTTCTGAGACGTTTGGCCTTTTTCACCAAGACAACACCCACAGGTGGGGGCCCATCCCTTTAGATGGGAAAGTGACCAGAAACAGAGACTTCCCTAAAGGGAGAAGAACCAAGGATGTGGGAGCACGTGCTGAGGTATGGTAACCCTCTCTCGGGTTCTCTTTACTGTTTCCCGGGTGCTAAGTTCCGGTGATCCTTGACGGAATCCTAGCGGACAAATATTGTATTTCTCGCCTGTTGTTGGGGAAACTGAGAGCCGTGAAAGTAGGTACCTTGTTACAATTGTGTGGCCAGCAAGTCCCCGGGAAGGAACCTGACCCCAGGTCGTCCTGCACCATGGCCCCATCTTCCTGCTGTGAAACGCTCTGTTTTTGAGTTTCTTTTTTTTTTTTTAATTTTTTTTTTTTTTTTTTTTTTATTTTTTTTTTTTTTTTTTTTTTTTTGGCTGCGTTGTGTCTTCGTTGCTGCGCGCGGGCTTTCTCTAGTTGCCGCGAGCGGGGGCTACTCTTCATTGTGCTGCGCGGGCTTCTCATTGCGGTGGCTTCTCTTGTTGCGGAGCTCGGGCTCTAGGCACGCGGGCTTCAGTAGTTGCAGCACGCGGGCTCAGTAGTTGTGGTGCACAGGCTTAGTTGCTCCGCGGCATGTGGGATCTTCCCGGACCAGGGCTCAAACCCGTGTCCCCTGCATTGGCAGGTGGATTCTCAACCACTGCGCCATCAGGGAAGTCCTGTTTTTGAGTTTCTTGAGCATCATTGCGCTAGATGCTGAGAGTTAGTGACATGGAGATGTTGGTGGTTGTCAGGTACTTACCATGAGCTCCTTTGAGGGGAGGGGAGGTATCTTATTTCAGTGTTTCCTAAATTTTAGTCACATATATTCTGCCTTCAAAATTTCGTTTATAATTATGTAAATATTATCGAATTAACATTTATGATGACAAATATTATTTATTCGATATGCTATTATCTATGTAAAATGTGACTTCTCAAAATACATTTAAAAGTCCTGTTATTATTTTTTTTTTTGCGGTACGCGGGCCTCTCACTGTTGTGGCCTCTCCCCTTGCGGAGCACAGGCTCCGGACACGCAGGCTCAGCGGCCATGGCTCACGGGCCCAGCTGCTCCGCGGCATGTGGGATCTTCCCGGACCGGGGCTCGAACCCGCGTCCCCTGTATCGGCAGGCGGACTCTCAACCACTGCGCCACCAGGGAAGCCAGTCCTATTTTTTAAAGATTTTTTAAAAAAATCTTTAGGTTGACTCACTTTTCAAGTTTAAATGTCTGCTTTAGCATCATTGTAAACAATGAAAACTTGTAAATACACAAAGTGGATGTGCTTGTTATGTATCTATTTTCCAATATCCATTTAAAATAAATAATAACGACTGAAATAAAAAGGTCCACCCCTGAACCATCTGAAACACCCCTCCCGGGGAGACACCAAGTTCCTCAGGCCCCCATCTTCCCACAGCACCCAGCAAGGTCTTTGTGTCAGTGCTTATCAAATGAATGGAGTATTTAATCAATTAGAAAGAATTAATTTCTTGATTGACTATTGACTTCATGGGAAATACATTCTATCCCTAACCTGGTCACTTTCACAAGCAGTGACATCTCCTATTAATGAAAATGCTGTAATACACTTGTTTCTTTTTTTAAAGAAGGTTCAAGGGTTCAGTTTGCAGAAATGGGACATGGCAGGTCCTAAAGACACGCCTCCCCCGGGGACCACGCTTCGTCTGCCCACTGGCCTCTCCAGGGCCCATGGGGCTCTCTAGCACTCAGGCGGGACAGGCTGGGACAGGCAGGCCCCTCTGACCCCCCACCCCCGCCCCGCTCCAGGAGCGACCTCACCCCGCGGACTCTCTCTGTGATTCTGGTCTCACATCCCTGCTGCCCAGGGCCTGGATGGCTCCCGGGATGCAGCTCAGCGGCTGCTTTCCATGGCAACAGACAGCTGCAGCAAATTCAAGGTCTTCTGACACTTAGGGTCCCAGTCACCGTGTGGGACATTAAACTTTGAAGGAAAAAGAGAACCGCTTAAGTCTGGATAAAAGTGTCTCTTCCTCTTCTACTTTTGAAGCAAGTGTGAGGGCTGGCGACGGGCAATTAATTCTCTGTCCGTGAGAAGTGCCCGCCCCTCAGGCCACTTTCCTCCTCCCTCATCTGTGACCCGCGGGCGGCCCTGGGGGTCTCTGTGCGCCTTCCAGCTGGAGCCAGGGCTCCCATCACCATGATGACCAGGATGGGTTACAGAAGAGAAGGTTCTGGGGAGGGGGCTCTCCGACTT
>NW_020175395.1:243308-254405 GCF_003031525.2 Neophocaena asiaeorientalis asiaeorientalis
GTCGGGCGGAGGGCCCTCCCTGAGGGGGGGGTTGAGGGGGGGGGGGGGGGGGGGGGGGAGAGGCAGGGGTCGGCACACTTGCACTCATCCCAGATGCCTTCTTCTGCCCCGACGACTCTGAAGGCAGAAGGGCCCTCAGAAGTCCCACTGGAGATGCCGGCAAAACATCCAGCTATTTAACACAGCTATTTGGACAAGAGCGAGATTTGTGGGACCAGAATATTTGAGTGAGAATTGGGTGGACCCTAAGCATCCTGGTCAAAGCTTCCTTCTGGGGACGTTGGAGAGGAATATGGCCCCTTGAAGGATGGACCAAAGGGGAGGAGAGAGGGGTTCAGAGGGGGGCGTCCGGGGCAAGGTTGGGGGAGCAAACCCGGTCCTTCCCAGGACGTTGCCCAGTGAGCTCCAAGGAACTTTCGGCCTCTTCCGCTGACAGGGAGTCGGAGAGGGTGGGGTTAAGGCCCTGGCAGGCTCCTCCCCTCGCCCCGCCCCGCCCCAGCAGGCGCCCACCGGGGACCCGCGGGAGCACAGGGTGGGGCGCAGTCGGCGTCAAGGCGCCCGCCGGTCGTTCACCCTTCCCGGGCTCCTGGACGTTCCCTCACCCCCGCCTGCTGAGGCCGGGGCGCGAGCGAGAACCCCCGGCCAGCCTGTTCCTGGAAGCCCAGCGAAAGCCCCCTGCAGCCCGGGGCGTTGAATGACTGCCTCGCAATTAGAAAGCAGCAGCAGCAACGAAAGCAAAACCTCAGGTCGGGGGAAAAACGGCGCTCTGCTCATCCGACAGCCCAGGCCTCGGGGCCCCCCCGGTGCCAGCAGCGTGGGCCCCCTCGGGGCTCTGCGTCCCTGGGGGCCTGGGGCGGAGCCACCCTTCCCCGTGCGAGGGTTCTGCCTTTCCCCTGGGGCCTCCCGCCTGGGTCTCCTCCAGGGTGTCCGCCAGCCCCGCGGTCTCCTCGGACCAAGGCGCCCGCAGGCTTCCTCAAGCTGCGAGAGCCCCCGTGGGCCTCGGCTGGGAGCGACCGCCCTCGCGCTGCGGGGCTGCGGCGTCAGCGGGGCTGCGTCGGCGCGGGAGGGCCGGCGGGGACCACGGGGCCGCGGAGGGGCGGAGCCTGAGGCCGGAAAGAGGGGCCGGCGGCCGAGCCCGCGGGAGCCGCCCGGGGAGGTCGGGCGGCGCGTGCGCCGAACAGAAGGCAGGAAACTCCGCCGCTGCCTTCTCCGGTGCCTCTTTGCATGTCTCCTGGGGTCAGTGCCGCCTCCTCGCCGGGAGGGGAAAATGAGCGCCGCGCGGGGTTTCCTGTGAGTCAGAAGCTGGTGTGCGCGCTGCTCTGGGTGGTGGGCCCGAGGGCACAGGACGGGGAAGGCCGCGGCGACACCCTCGGGGGAGGACGCGCCGGCATCGCTGGTCCAGCCTCTGCCTCCTGCCCCCGGCGCCGGGTCTGCTGGGTCCAGTGGCCGCTCCACAGAGCCGCTGCGGAAAATTAAATTATATAAGCGTGTAATACACCGTATTAAAGGAAAGACAGCAGGTCCTCCAAACAGCATTTCCAAATTATTTGGCTGCCGTTTACTGTCGTCTCTGCCCTGGGGGCTGGCTACGTGCGTAACCGTGTCCGTGCTGCGGAAGCACTTCACGGCCCTGAGCCGCCGCCCGGGTTTCCCGACTGCGCCCCTGTGACCACGGTGGGAGCGTTCGCCCCACGGCACTCGGGGGCCGTGGCACCTCCTCCAGCCGGGCCCGCAGAGAGGCAGGTGCAGGTGGGAAGGACCCGGGGCCTCCCGAGCGGGCCCAGGGGAGGTTTATAGGGGCGAGGGGACAATGGGAGAATGCGTGCTGCTCCCAGACTTGAGGCTGCCCCCCGTCAACGCCGCCGGCCACCTCCTTCTGCGGGGCCTGCTCTTACACACCCGACGGCGGCCGCCCCACACTGTGGCTCGCTGGCCCTCTCTCTGTGGTCCCCGTTCCTTCTCTTGGCCATGGAAATGAGCCACGGACCTCTTCCCGGTGCGGACTCTCCAGTCCTCCCAGCAGTGTGTTTCCTGGAGCCCCTCCCTGGGACAGGGCACAGGAGAGGCAGCCCGCACCCCCCCGCCCCGGGGCAAGGGACACACAGGCGTTGCCTGCCGTGCAGTCTGTCACCCTAACCCTCTATGAGGCAGGAGAGGCGGTAGGGACCTGGGCAGGGTAACCCCCAGATCACTTCCCCATTTCTTTCCTAAGCGGGCTTCTGCTCGTCTGTGGTCACTGGCTGCTTCACCAGCCCGGTGCCCCACAAATAAGAGAAGAGCTCGGGAGAGACGGGGTGTAACGCGTGTGCTTCCGGAGAGGATGGGCTTGGATGGACCCTAAGCATCCCTCCTCCGTGGGGTGGGGCAGCTGCAGAGCGCCCGGCGCAGGCTTGCGCGGGCTCACCCTGGAGAGCAAGCACGAAGCCTCTGCCCGTGGCCCGCACGTGGTGAGCGTGCTCCTTCATCGCAGACGTATTTGCCATCAGAAAAGGGACCTCCAAGGGCAGGGCCACGGCCACGTTTGTGCAGTGCCTCAGTGGGCACACATGCTGAGGAGCTCTGTCCCTTGGCGTTTGTGTGCGTGTGTTGGGGGGGAGGGTTCAGCAGGGACCACCCACTCCTCCAGGCTCATCACTGCCTGCAGCGCAGCAAACCTGCCACCTAAGAGGAGGTGCCCCCGCAGGGAGGCCTGGTGAGAGGGCTGTCGCCTTCGCAGCCCCTTGTGGTGGGAGGAGTCACCAGGGCGGGCTCTCCAGGACACAGGCCCAGCAGCCCCGAGAGGCTATCCTCCACCTGTGGACTCTCTCAGAAAGGTCCAGGGCCCCAGGTGGGGTCAGCCAGCAGGAGAGATGCACCACGATGACCTGGTTAGAGGGGAGTCCCTTGGGCCCAACAGAGCAGGTCACACCCTGCTCTTCCCAGAACTAACGGTTTAACTCAGCAGGGGTGGGAAGAGGGATATACAAGAGGGCAAAAATATACAAGGGAAAGTGGCCCAAATGGCAGGCTCAGCCCATCTCCCAGCTGTTTCCATGGCACCATTGGTTCTGTCCCATGCTTGTCACCCAGGCCAGGAAGGCACGTGGCGATGAGGCGCCCAGGTGAATGGCGTGGCTTTCTGGGGTAAGGACTGCCTCAGACCCCAGCCCTGGACCCCGAGACAGGCTTCACACCTTCGAGTGCATTGTGTGCACCGCACGGGTGACCTGCGTTCTGTTCTGTGTGCCATATCCTGTTCCTGAAACACTGAAGGTCAAGGCTGATTCTCCAGATGCAAACAGGGCCGCGTGGAACAAGGGGAGACGATCGCGTTGCTGTTTCTACAGGCCAGGTTTCTGCCAAGTGGCTGAAATAATGTTCGAACTGTCGTGTAGACAGAGGGGCCCCTTTCAGAGGGTGTGCGTCTGGGGTCTGTTTTCCACATCTTTATTCCAATGATGTTATTCTCCTCATTTGGACACCTTAAATTCAGCTGCATACCCATACCGCCGTTATGTCATTATTAGTAATCCCAACTTCTTGTTTAATTTGCATGCAAGATAGGGCTTGCCTGTAAAATGCATTGACAGAGGCAGTGTTCTATTTTTAGTGAAAGAGATGTTATCTCCAAATTACAGAGAAATGATTACATCAAGGTCCTCTGTTGATGAAATAAATAAACCACGAGAAAGAAAGAACGTGTATGAGTCGCTGAGAACCAAAGCTCGTTGGCTTTCTTGCATCTGAAGGCCCCTTTGCCCCCAAGTGTTGTCCAAGTGAACAGGTCACATGGCCGTGCGCCCTTCGTGGTTCAAGGAACAGCGACTGTGACGATCTTCTACGTCCCAAGAAAGTCCTCGACCACAACCCACCAGGGCAGGTGAGTGTGTTTAGGGGAACGAGAAGCAATATGTCCCTTTGGCTTCTACGTGCAAACTTGCGGCGGAGGTCCTTCCACTCTTCTGGACCCCGAGACGGAGGTGCAGGGTGGGGAGGCTGTGAAGACAGAGACCCCTGGACGCGGGGTCTCGAGCCCCAGCGCCACTTCTGCAGGGGTAACCTTGACAGTCTTCTGACATCCTTGGGCTCAGATCTCCCCAGGTGCAGAGCGAGGACGGCCTGGTCCCCCCCGCTGCCATAGCCACACTCCCCCTGGGGCAGGGTCCCCCCAGGGTGACCTCCCTCCAGGGTTCTGGGAAGGACGCCCCTTCCTCAGAGGACCAGTCAGGTACTTCGAGTGTTAAAAATGTGTGTCAGAAGGCTCCCATGTTCCATTTCTCTGATAATTAGTGATGTGGAGCATCTTTTCACGTGCTTTTTGGCCCTCTGTGTGTCTTCTTGGGAGAAATGTCTCTTCAGATCTTTGGCCCGTTTTTTTGATTGGGTTGTTTGTTTTTTTGACATAGAGCTGCATGAGCTGTTTGTATATTGTGGAGATTAATCCCTTGCTGGTCGCTTCATTTGCAAATATATGCTCCCATTCTGTGCGTTGTCTTTCTGTTTTGTTCCAGACCGGCTTGGATGCGGGGCTTGATGTTTACAAAGACGCGGTTCCTGTGAGGGGATGGGGTGGGAATGCTGGACTCCCTGTGCCTACGTTTCCTGTCAAACCTAAACCTGTTCTAAAAGATAAAGCCTGTGGATTAACAAAAAGATGGTATCACTGCCGTCTAGGTGATTACAGTCAGCGCCATGCTTAGCCTGCTGGGACCTTTGTGCAAATTAGACACACATTTCTTTCTTAAGGCATTTTATTGCCAGCGACCAGGGAGTTGTGCTGGTAAATATATAAATGTTGTATATGTCTATGTTTATAAATATGGACACAAGACTGAAGGCCACACAGTGTAAGACCTGCACGACAGTGCACGGAGGCCCTGCTTCTCCATCAGTCCACGGGGGAAGCAGACACACAGACTAGTTACTTGACAGAAAGGCAGGATGAGCCAAGTTCAGTAACGAGCGGAAAACAAAGCCACGGGAAGGCAGAGGATGAAGAGAACTGCACGGCCAGGAAGACGAGTGTCAGACGCAAGAAAAGAAGTGGGGCCGCTGAATGGACTGAACCCTCGCCGTCTACGGTCACTGTTCGGGCAAGCAGAGGGTCTGCTGACGGGCTCCTGGCCTGGCTCTAAGGGCGAGGGTCTGCGCAAACCTTGAGGCCACGCAAACATGAGACACTGAGTGGCCTCACAGCTCTCCTGGGCGACACACCAGGAAGGGGCTGTCCTCTTCACTCTGGCTGTCACAGCCCCCAAAGCAGCCTTGAAACTCACTCTGCCCCGCAGGGCTGAGGCCGTGACCGCAGCACAGGGCGTGTGCGGAACTGTCTCGTGGTGGAGCCTCGGCTCCTGCGCTCGCCTTTGCCCAGATGCCCACGGAAACATATTTGGAGACGGCTGAGCCCCGGTTGGCGCCCACTGGTTTCCGGGTCATGGCTTTAGCCTCCCTGCCCTCGTTCACAAGACAAACACGCTAAACCAGCCTGGCTCCACGGAGAGCTGCCCCGGGTCCGTGTCCGAATGAGCTACCAAAGCTCACGCCCAGCGGGGGCAGAGCCCCCGCATGGTGTCCTGCAGGGCAGAGCAGGGCGGGCGGGGGCAGCCAGCCGGGGTGGGATCCAGCGCACGTGGGAGCGGGGCAGCCACAGCCGGGCAGAGCCCTGGGCAGAAACAGGGTGGGGGGGGGTCCCATCGACCCGTGCTCGCCTCGCATCCCAGCCGCCCTGTCGAGGGAGAGGCTGCAGGAGAAAGGCCAGAGCTGCCGGGGCACGGAACACACGAGCTGTCCTCACCGCGGAGGCTGGGGAGACGTGGGCTCGGAGAGGTAGATCGTTAAAATTGGTGGCACTCTCCATGTCCATTGTGTTTTTCCAGAAATATTCCGTTTTCACTCTAACTCTCTAGCTATGTTGTTTGTGTATAGTTACATGTAAGGAGTGAATGAACAGAAACAGGCATAGAAATTATCAACTTCAGGCCAGAAACGAAATCTTCTAGACATTAGTGGGGGGTAGGCGGATAGGCATCTGTTGTATTAGTATCTGCGTGTTTGAAATATTTCATTAACAAATAAACCTCCACCAAAGAAGCTATACGGATGGCAAGTAAGCACATGGATAGATGTTCAGTATCATTAGTCATTAAAGAAATTCAAATTTAAACTATAACAAGTTCTGTATGCCTACTGGAATGGCTAAAATAAGAAAGAAAAAACCTGACAAGAGCAAGTGTTGACAAGAATTCAGGGCAACCAAAACTCTCATAGGTTGTTGGTAAAAAGGCAAATGTGAAAACCAGTTTGAAAAACAGTTTGGTGGTTTCTTATAAACATACACTTACCATATGACCAAAGTATCCCACTACCAGGTATTTAACCAAGAAAAATGAAAACTTATGTTCACATAAATTATTTCTTAAATGCATTTTTTAAGTGAAAGGAGCCAGACTCAGAAGCTACCTACTGTGTGATTCCACTTACATGACACTCTGGAAACGTCAAGAAACGATCAGGGCAGAGGAAAGATCGGTGGCCACCAGGGGTGCAGGTGTGGGAGTTTGGGGAAGGCTGACTGGCGGTGGTCACCCAACTCTGTGCATTTGTCAAAACGAGAACTGCACATCAAAGAGGATTTTACTGCATGCGCATTAAGGAAAACAAGTCTACATCTAAAGTAGGTTTACCTAGTGGCTTCAGATCTCAGGAAAATCATTTCCCTTTCTGAATGTCATAGAATTCTACTTTCCTAATAGGTAACATTCCTCGAAGTGCCGACTTAAATTTCAGAAAGAAAAACAAAGGAAAGAAGCTGATGTCACTGACACCTTCTGTGGGTCCCAACATGGAGGGTCAAGAAACGGTCAGAAAAGAGAGGCCAGCCTCCAGAGGGCCACGGCGAGCCCCTGAAAGCCACAGGAGGTTTAAGTCGGAAGCGTTTCTGAGATCGCAGTTTGTTTCTCCATCAGTGTGGAAGCTGAGGCCCCGTGCGCTCAGTGTGGGCTGAGGACGGAGTGGAGCGGGGAGAGTGGACAGCAGGGCAGGTGCCCCGAGGCGTGAACCTGGTGCTCCTCCTCTGTCTGTCACCAAACTCCCGTGGCCCCTTCCCTTCCCTTGGCCTTTCTCTCTTGCTGGACAAAGTTTCAAAATGCCACAATCCAAGAAATCTTCAGCAGCCCAGCCAGGTCCCCCGAGCACAGAGAAGTCAGAATCCCATGGTCACTCCTTTCTTGGCCTGCCCACCTGCTGGCTCCCCCAAGACTCTGTGGGAGCCCGCGGTTTGAAGATGCGGTGGGGTCCCTGGGTGGTCGGCAATATCCCTTCACTATAGTCCCGGGGCTGCTAGTGCTACGGGCTGTGTCTCACTCATCCCACATCCCCAGAGACCGACAGATCGTTCCGGGTATCATTGATTTGTGAAGATGTGCAGAAAGAAAGAAAGATCAGGGCACCTGGGCTCGGACTTCTGCCTCTGGCTCTGCCTCTCCCAGGAAGGGGGAAACTCCTGGGACAAAAGAGCAGATCTTCTGGGGGAAAGCTAACTGATCTTCGATGGGTTATTTGCACAGCACCTCAGACCACACACACTCAGAATGAATATTTCATAACTGAAATGAGAATTACCTTAATTGCAGAACCAGCCAGGTGGTTTCTAAAGAGAGTGCGTTCAGTTCCCTTTGGCCCAGCTGGAACACAGGGGCTGCTGTGTGATGTGCGGTCTCTTCTCTAGGCCGGGGGCCTTGCCGATGAGACCGCTGGTCGAGTGGGGCAGCAGAGACACAGCAAGGAAGAGCCGCGGCCAAGACGAGTGGTCAGAGCAGTGACTCATCTCACTCGCTGCAGGACTGATCAACGTTCGCTTTCGCAGGGAAAACGCCCAGGTCCAACTCGGTTCTTCAGTTACTAGAATTGCCATGTGGTTCCCCAAATCCTTGGCCTTAGTCACTGGCACGAGCTGAAGTGCAAGAGGAGGTCTGCCTGGAAGCTGGCCTCATTTGTTTCTGATTAAGATGAACTTTGTGTTAGAAAGGGAAAAGAAACAAGTCTTTCTGAGGTCTTTGGGCCGGAGTTTGGGCTTGGGACCTGCAGAGGCAGGAGTTCTGGCCCAGAGGCTCTCCTCCACAGGCTGCAGGAGAAACCTTGGAGCCGTTGCCCCAAGGGACGGGCACCTGCCAGCCCGGCTTGGCCTCCCAGCCTCTGGGCCCTGTGGCCTGGCCCAGGCTCCAGGTCTTGAGACACTTTGTGGTGGCCCCACGTGTGGGCCTCAGAGCTAAACACTGTCGTTGACGGGAACCTGAGTAATGTTGGGTGGTTTCCCCAAATCAATCTCACCGGCAACTATTGTGAACACTGAAAGTAATGCGTTATGTTCTGCTCTGGAAAGAGTTCCAGAAGGAGGACACTGGCTGTGGCTCTGAGGTGTTTATACACAGAACATAAAGTTGACCATCTTGACCACTTTCAACTGAGAGCTCAGCGGCCTTAAGTACATTAACCCTGTAGTGCAACCATCACCACCGAACTCTCTGAAAGTGAACCTCTGTCCCCATTAAACTCTGACTCCCCGCCCCCTCCTCCAGCCCCTGGCACCTACCCTCCTGCTGTCTGTCTCCGTGAATCTGATTCCTCCAGGGACCTCATGTGAGTGGAATCACACAGCACTTGTCTTTTTGTGACTGGTTTATTCCACTAGGCGTCATGTTCTCAAATTTCATCCACGTTGCACCAGGTGTCAGGATTTCCTTCCTTTCTAAGGCTGAGTATATTCCATGGTTTGGATGGACCACATGGTGTTTATCCATCATCCTTCTACACATGAACGCCGGGGTTGCTCCCACCTCCTAGCTATTGTCAACAATGCTGCTGTGAATATGGGGGTACGAATATCTCTTTGAGACCCTGCTTTCATGTCTTCTGGGTACACACCCAGATGTGGAATTCCTAGACCACGTGGTAGTTCCATGTTTGACTTTTTGAGGAGGCTCCATACTGGTTTTCCACAGCGGCTGCCCCGTGTCTCACTCCCATCCTGCCTTGGTCAGTGTGGGCTGCTGCAACCAACTACTGGGTTTTTATAAACAAGAAGGATTTACTTCTCACGGTTCTGGAGGTTGAAGGCCACAGGGTGCTGCAGGCAGGCTTGGTGCCTGGGGAGGACCCTTCCGGGTTCACAGACAGTCATCTTCTGGCCGTGTCCTCACATGATGGATGGAAAGGGCATGGGAGCTTCCTGGGGTCTCTGTTACAAGGCCACTAATCCCAGGAGGTGAAGCCTCAGGACCCGGTCACCTCCCAAAGCCCCCACATACTCATTCCCTAGCCCTAGCCCTGACCCTGACCCTGACCCTAGCCCTAGCCCTAGCCCTGACCCTGACCCTGACCCTGACCCTAGCCCTAGCCCTGACCCTGACCCTAACCCTAACCCCATTACTTTGGGGTTAGGATTTCAGCATATGCACTCAGGGGAACACAGGCATTCAGACCACAGCACCCCAGGACTGAATTTTCTTTAAGTTAGAGACATACAGGTGCAGTTTTGAGCGAATGGAGTTGGTGGGTAACTGGGGGCTGGGGAGCAGGAACCCCGGATCAACCCACCACCAGCCATCTGGCATTTTCAGGGGCCTCTTCAAAAGATGTGTCCTTGATGGAGTTTTGAAGGAAGGCACTTTGTCAGGAGGCAGGGAGGGACACAGAGGTGCCGCGCGGCGCCCGTTCGGAGTCCGTGGTGCAGTAGGGCCCTTGCCACGTCCTCAACGTGAACTGCGGGGAAAGCCCAGCGGGTAACGTGCAGCAGCGTGAACCTGGCAAGAGCTGGGGGCTCAGTGCACCTGGGGGGCAGATTGGGTTTTCGGGTTTTGGGGGTTTTTTTGGCAAGGAGGGTGGATCTAGGAGAATCAACTGCAGGGACCCGCTGATGTGAATTCAGACGCTTTGAGGATAATGGTCACAGCACACATGCAAATAGCCACGATTCACAGGCGTTAACTTACTGATTCCCTAACACAGCTCCACGCAGGAGGAACTACACACCGCCACTTTACAGAGGTGAAGTGAGTCACCCAAGGTCACGTGACTTACGGGGAGGAGCCCGGATTCAACTCCAGGCTGTCTGGCTCCAGAGCCCAGGCCTCTGTGCACTGCTCTGTCTTCTCTGCAGAAAAAAGCGCCTTGAAAACCCAGACGCCTGCCCTCGAGGTGAGGGCGATGCAGGTGGGGAGACAGAAATGAACGAACAAACAAACAAGATATATAGCACGGGGGCTGTCAAATGTAAATATTTTTGGCTCTACAGGCCAAAAGGGAAAGCCAAGAGTGTTCAGTCTGTCTCCGTGGCAGCTACTCGATGGCCCCACTGGGTCGAGAGGGCATCAGACCACACAGCCGAGAATCCCGTGACCGTGGCTCCAATTCAAGTCCGTTTACGGAAACTGACATTGCATGCCTGATGCGCTTGGGCCCCCAGAACGGGGGCGAGGGGACTTGTACCTTCATTTTTGTCTTAGACGCGTCTCTACCTGATACCATAGGAGGGTCTGCAAACCACAGTCCATGGGTCCAGTCCCGCTTCTTAGTTCCACCGTATTTGACCTCACTGAACAATTTCCATTATCTACAGCAGCACCAGGAGTTGCTCTGGTTGCCTTAAATGACCTTGTCGGCCCAAAGTGTAAATAAAGTGACTTTTAAACCAACTATACCACATGCCAAGCACACAGCCTGGGGCATGTGCTCAGGGCAGCTCCAACAGTTCCTGAGGTTGGGGGGGGACTTTTGCTCCATCTGTGACCCTCCTACTACCCCCTCCACCAGGATTATTGCAAAATAAATCCCAGGCATCACACCAAGAAATAAATTGGTTTTAAAAACACATATGCCTTAGAAAACTTTTTATTTAACATAAATATATCAAGCAAATCAATTAAGGGTTATAGTAAATGTCCATGAATTTGTATTGCTTTAGATTCATCTGAGTTTACCAGAAAATTCCTCAATATTTCCTGATATAAATGCACCAAAGACATCTCACTAATCTAGTTGAACTGAAATCAAGATTCCAGGGCACATTCATTTAAAAAAAAAAAAAAAAAGCCAAGGCCAAAGAGAACATCTCTGCAATAT
>NW_020175395.1:254424-259689 GCF_003031525.2 Neophocaena asiaeorientalis asiaeorientalis
CCAGCAGCTCCTCTGAAAAAGATGGGCTGACACGCATGCAGCTCAGACCAAAATCGTCCCTAAGAACCAGCACTCTGTGACCTGTAACCTGTGCCCTGGGTCACGATGGAATATCCAACATTCATCCAGCACTTTTCAGCCAGCAGGGCACTTTCTCTCCCACGTCATTTCACTTGTGCCTCTAGGAACCTTGTTCAGAATCAGGAGAGCTTGGATCACAGCCTGTCCCTGTAAACCGCCGCATCTGGACACAGCCTCTCCCTCCGCTGGGAAGGCCCCTTCTGGTCACATCTTTCTGCTGAACTACATTTGTCCTCAACAGCCTGGCCAGAAAGAGGCCTCCGACCTCGGGGGACGGGGCTGGGGCAGGGCAGCCACGTGTCCTGGAGAGGAGCAGCCGGCAGTGTCCCCGGGCGGCAGTGTCCCTGCCCGCCCGGGGGATGGGGGGCAGGTTCTGGTCCCTCCACAGCGGCCAGTCAGGGCCTCGGACACCCCGTTGCCTATGGTTGAGGCTGCACCTGCGAGCCTGTCCCAGCGTCACAGGCAAAACCCAGTCACCGTCGCGGACTCTTCAGGGCTCCTCACCTTCTTGCAACGGATGAGATGTGAGAGGAAGTGCCACGAGTCACCCGCAGTGGCCGCCCGAAGAGATGGCCTTCGCTCTGCCCCACGTCCCGACTCAGGATGGGGCCTCCTCTGACGGAGGCTGCAGTGGCCGAGCTCCGCGGCCTCGGGCTCCGCGGGGAACGCCCGCTTCAGCTCCAGATGCGCTTTTCCACCTGCGGACGAAGGTTGAGTTGGATAAGGGTGGTTTAGCAGTGGGGCGCTGTGGGGCTGCGGGCTCGGTGCGTCCTGCCCTGCGGGGCCCACGCGGCGGGCGCTGGTCTGCATGCTCCACAACGGGGCACGCGGCCAACGGGACACCTTGTAGACGTGCGGCGACGGCCATCCCGCTGCCCTGGACATACTGAGGGGCGTTCCCGGACCCAGGAAATCCTGTCTTAAGAATGGAACGGTCCTGGGCCCGTCTGGACAAGTTGGTCACCGCCACATGTCTGGGGACCCTTCCCTGCACTGCCTGCTCCCCCCCACCCCCGGGCATAGTTAACCCTCTCAGAGGGGGAGGGGTAACACTTTTCAACCCAGGCATATTCTTTTCCTCCTCCTACAGTACGCCGTTTCCTTTGTTTTCTTCCTCAGAATGAAGAGCCACGTGCATGGTGAGGAGCAGTGCCTGTGCCTCAGAAAGCGCGGGGCTGGGACCCCCGCCAGGTCACGAAGATCCATACTCCTCTGTGTGTCCCGGAGCCCAAGGATGCGCATGACGCCCCTGGTCCCTGGAGTCCACCGGCCACAGCAGCCCTGAGGATAAGCAGAGGGGCAGTGCAGGCTGCAAGTCTCCCCCCGTTCCGTCTGCTCCCAGACTGTGTCCCCAGAAAACGGGAAGAAGGTGGCTAAGTGCCCTCCCTGCAGCACGTGACCAGGGAAGCTCCGGGCCGGATGACCCTGTTCTAGAGCTTTCTCGCAGGTGAACTGTCGGGGGAGTGCTGCCTTTGGTGTGGGGGGACGTTTCTCTAAACTCCCAGTTCCACCTTCGCGCCGGGGCGGGGTGGGCCCTCTCGCCATCTGTCTGTACCGTGTCCGCGCTGGACACACCACGAACGTGCAGGGTGACCAACCATCCCCCGGCCCGAGCCCGCGGGGCTCCCAGGACGCAGGCTGGCCCCGCACGGAGGCTTTCTGCGCGTCCAGGTGCAGGGACACCGGCTCTTCACAGCTTGCATCGCTGGCCCCGTGGCAAGACCGGCCCATCGTCAATCCTGTCTGTGGACATTTGGGGCGCAGATGGGTTCAGGACAGACGGAGAAGCGGGGTGGCGGGAGCTCGCCTGGCACCTCACGGGGGGTGGGTGCCCATCTCACGAGGAGGTCAAGGCACGGAAGCGGGTAGCAGAGCCTCCCGGGAAGCTCTGTTCCCTGCCCGGCCAGCAGCTGGACACCACCTGTGAGCAGGGGTCCTGCCTGCGGCGCGTACCTCCCACTCGACGCCTCACGGCCAAGGTCGGGCTGCTCCCGGGGCTGAGAAGCACCGCCTGCGCCGTCCCCGTCCCCGCTCAGAGACGCACAGGGAGGCAGCTCTTCTGCCCCCGCCCCCAGCTGCACCCACCTGCAGGGACCCCAGGCTCTTTGCCCTCCCCTGCTCCTGGCTCCGTGCCGTCCCTTGTGCCCCGCGGCGCCCACTCACCACTCCGGACCCCACAGACCTTCCCTCAGTCATCATGGGGGCCCGTCACTGGTCAGAGCACTTAGAGCCCTGGGAACCCGTCTGTGTACTCGTGTCGCCGAACTCCCAGGCCCATGAGGCTCCGGGCCGCCCTGCTCGGCCTGTGAAGCACTCCTTCCTCAGCCAGTCCCCCGACGCTTCATCACCGCCCCGCCCCGCCCCGGGCTCCTTCCTTGAGGGAACGGCCCTTCTCCGTCTTCACATTTCCTGGCCACAGACCGGCTCGGTCCCTCCAGCCGCTGTAGCAAAGCACCACGGACGGGGGCGGCTCGAACGGCAGACATTTCTTTCCCACGTTTCTGGAGGCTGAGCCCGGGTCAGGGTGCCACCTGGGCTGGTGTCCCGTCGCTCGTCCTGCTTGTGGCTGCCATCCTCTCGCTGTGCCCTCACAGGTCCCCTGGGAATGGCTTCTCATAAGGACACTAATCCTATCTCGGGGGACCCACCACGTGGCCTGATCACCCACAAAGGCCCCTCCTAGCTGCACACCTTGGGGTCAGGCTTCAGCATACGATTCTGGGGGGACACGTTCGTCCCATGGCAGAGGTGTCCCTCTTACAAGTGTCCCTCTGTCATCGCACGCTTCCTCCTTCTTCCAGTCATGCCTCCCGATGGCCAAGGCGGGGCTGGTGCTTTGGTCCCACCTGGAACGTCGGGCCCAGGCACTGTTGAAGGGGGCACGGCACACCCTTTTGCTTTTCCTCATTCCTCTCCAGTGTTTGCCCGTAGTCACGCCTGTCCGCGTGGCGGTCACTGTAGAATAAATCGCGGTACCGGTGACTCGTAATACAATCAGCATTTTCCGTGTTGCTGCAGAGAACTCGTACCGTGTGGCGTTAGTTCTCTGCTGTTAGCATGCAGGTTCCTCCATCACCCGCGTTCCTGTATGTCCGCGATTATTCCCAGGTGGTCACGTGGCGCGAACGATTCCCGGGAGGCCCAGGGCTCTGCAGGGAAGGCGTCTCCTCACCTCATCAACCTTCTCCTGCCGTTTGAATGGCTCTCCGATGTCTTCCTTCATGTATCTTTAGTTTTGGACTGTTGTTTACGTTTGTCCTCCTCCTGCTCTTGGTGCTGGAAACACGCAGCTCATAAAACACCAAAGCAAGCGCTGCTCTCTGACTCTCTAAAGGACCCCGGGAGGGAGGCGAGGCAGGACTGGTCACCCAGGAAGCCATCGCCCGGGTGATACCGCCTGCTGCTAACTGGCGAACCGAGAGTCCGGTTCCTCTGATTCTTAGTTCTCTGGTCGGTCTTTAATAATAATCATCAAGGTGACGGGCACACGTGGTAGAGACCGAAGGATGCCGCGCGGCTGCGGTGGAAGCCGCACGGGCCGCGCCTTGTCCCCGCCGGCCCCGTGTTCTCTGACCAGCTCCTGGCGGACGCCCCTGAACCCCGACGTTTCCCACCGCCCTTCCCCAGGGCATGGATTTTAAGCGAGTTCCTGCGCTCCTGCCTGGGGGCCACAGCTGCTGGAGCTTTGGCTGCCTGTCTCTGAGACTCAGAGCCGTGCCCCCATCTGGCGTAGCCTGGAGACCCTGGCCTCCTCTGTGAGCTGCATGGTGGCCCCAGAGCCCACACATTCCCTCCATCAGCAAACTGGCCCTGAGGACGTGGATGTGATGCTCCGCCAGCCCTGTCCCTGGGGGGCTGACACAGCAGCCCTGCTCCCCTGGGCCATGGGCTCTCACAGGGTCCCTGATGGACTACTTGGGCCCAAGGTGGGACACGGTGGGAAACAGGACCAGGAAACGCTGGTCTTCGTTTCATCCCCAGGCTCAGCAGAGACCAGCGAGGGCCTCCTCGGAGCCAGAGGGCACGAGGGCACCCCTGGGGTCTCCAGCCCTGGAGGCGAGCGAGCCCGGCGGACACAGCTATGGTCAGGAAAGGCACGCAGATGGGGGTCACGGAAAAAAGGACGATTCACCGAGAGAAACGTTTGCACGTGAAATGACAGGGCTTCCTGGAGGCTGAAGGGGTGACCCCTCAATGCCCTGTGAGGCCCTTGATCCCACCCTGGACCAGAAACAACCGTGGTCTTCTTTTCTATCGAGAACGTTAGTGAGAGGATTGGTGAAGTCAGAATATTGCCCGGAGAGCAGATTGCAGGACCGAGGTGATGATTCTCGACGTGGGTAACGAACGGTGCCGGGCTGTGCGCCATGCCTTTGTCTTTAATTTTAGGGAACACACAAGAAGCTAGTGGAGAAGGAGTATGATGTCTGAGCTCCCAAATGGTTCAGGAAAAAAAAAAAACATGCAGAGAAAGAGGTGGGTGGGGAGAGGTAATGGGAAGCAAGTATAAAACACCAACTCAGAAACTGGGTGGAGGGAACATGGGAATTCTTTATACTATGGTAGCAACTCACGTGTAAGTCTAAATGGTTTCAAAATAAAATGTTGAAGAACGACCACACAGACAGGATGGGGTCAGACGAGGAACCCAGCCCGCAAGCCGTAGCGCGGATGCACTAGCTGAGGGGCGGCAGGCGCCGGTGGGTGGGAGGTCCCGGGCGCAGGGACCCTTGTGGGGCAGGAGCTGCGGGGAAAGAGGCGGGTGGGCCTGGACCCTCTCCCGGAACTCAGAACGCTCTCCGCTGGGGACCCCGCCACGCACAGTCCTGACTCTCAGGTGGTTTCCTTCCCTTCAGCTGAAGCTGTCTTTTTCCTCCTCTGTCAATCCATCGGACTGGAGTTGATCCTCCCTCTGCCATGAAAGGCTCCCTAGTTACTCTGCCCCTAATCTAACCGAATCTGATCTGATCTGATGCTCCCTTAGAAACCAAGGCCCAGCTCTGCTCCTGCACCGGAATCCCACCAGGGGACTTATTTGGCTTTGCGAGGTGGCCCCAGCTTCGTGGTCAGGCCTGTGTGCCTTTGTGTCATCCGAGCTCTGCTGCTGCCCCGCTGGGGCGACCCTGCTGGGGCTCTGCTGTCCATTAATCGGCCTGACAGCGGACCCCAGCCTCTCCCACCACT
>NW_020175395.1:259964-265085 GCF_003031525.2 Neophocaena asiaeorientalis asiaeorientalis
TTCGCTTTTCAGATGACGGCGGTGATTGCTTTCTTCTTTTTCGGACTTTGAAGTGATCCATTAGGGGGTTCAGAAGAATCATGGTAAATAAACAGCCTGGGCACATCTTCACGACCTGCTGGCGGCCGCTGGTTTCCGTGGTCTCTGCGCCATTGTTATGACACAGAGTCTGGAACAAACACGGGTGAGGGTGGAGAGCTGCACCCAGGAGCCCAGGTCTGGGCCTTTCCAGAAGCCGTCATGGGAACTGATCAAAGAAAATGGCAAAAAGTGGATTGGCAAAGACAAACACATCTCTCCTCAGTAAAGTGCAGCTTGTATTAAAATTAGAGATTCCAGTTGGGAAGCCACAGGGGCCATGGGCCCCTCAGGGAGCCAGGAATAGAGACGCCCTGATCCTCTGGGAGCGGACGGGCCCCCACCGGGGTCCCGCGCATCAGGAAGCTGGGGCGGTGGTCTACAGCAGGTCTAGCTCTCCAAGGAGGGGACAGCGGGCAGGGGCCATGGACACTGGGGTCACGTGGGCGTCCAGAGGTCTCCACGGGCTCAGCACCAAGTCACATTTTTAATGGAAATATTTGGAACCTGTCCCTTAACTCCTGCCCCAGGTTCCGATCTTGTGTGGGCCGGCCCGTTCTGGCTCTGTGCCTGGGCTTCCAATCCCTCTCCACCTGATTCCCAGGACCCGGCGCCTGCCTGCCCGCCAGAGCTGCAGCTCCTCCCCCCAGCCCAGCCCCCATGCCACTCAGCAGGACGGAGAGCTGGATGCCCTCCGTGGGGCTGGGGGAGGGGCACGGGCAGGGGAGGGATCGTTTTAGCTGCGGCACCTAGAAAATTTTGGAGCAGATACAAGTTAGCCATGTGGCGTGAGGACACGCAGATTTGAGTGACAACAAGAGGAAGGCTCCACTTTTGTCCCCTGGCGGCTGCCTGCCCGGGTCCCTGGCCTTCCGTGGCTTGTGCTGGCGTGGACACGGCATCACCCCCAGCCTGTCCTGAATGGCGGCGCCACGGACGGGGGACGGTGGGTGAAGAGGCGGAGCTCACCTCTTCCAGCCTCTACTTTGTGACTGACGCGGTCTTCACAAACGCACAGGACAGACACACGCAAAACAACCCCGCCTCCCGATGGCCCTGGGAAGACGAGCGTCTCAGTGGAAACAGTGATGGAGCCGCGTTTGGCCGGCGCGGCAGCGAGTGCGAGCACCCGTCCTGACTCAGGGGAAGGAAGTAGTGTTTCCACTCAGCTCAAAACAAGTGGTTTGAGGACGGCTTGTGTGTCACTGGCATTTCCCTGTTGTGTTTATGAGACGAGGTGGGAATAGGCCTCGTGGTTACTCTAATCTCGTCTTTTACAAGAAATAAGAAGCCCCTAGTGGAACACTGGCGGGGGGCTGTGCGGCCCGGGAGACGCTGGGGAAACCCAAGGGCGCCCGCGGGGAGGGGCCCCATTTCAGGGTGGAAACCTGGGCCGCCTTCTCCGGCTGGGCCGTGTAAACAGCAGGCGCCCGGGGATGGCGTGCAGCCAGGGGTGCCTTGGAAGACGGGTCAGCACGCAGCAGGCGTGTGGGGCGCAGTGACCCCTGTGTCCTGGGGACTCTTGCTGAGGTCAGCTGTTTCCCCAGAAACCAGATCCACGGTCCAGAGGTCCCAGTTCCCACTCTGCGGGGACAGGACTGCATTGATAAGGGTTGACACGAGTGAACCGTCCCAGAGATGGGTGGACGGTTTCTGCATCCTTGGGGAAGCCGGGCCACATTCCCAGAATGCAGTGCCAGCGGAGGCCCAGAGCCAGGCCCCGGGCTGGGGGGCCGGGGGCTGGGGGAGGGGTGTCTGGGAGCCAGGGGGCTGGGGGCGGCGGGGCTGGGGACCAGGGGCTGGAGGCTGGCCTCCTCTCCCTGGAAGGCAGACTCCACTGGAATCTCCCAGTCCAAGCAGCCCCAAAGACTAGGCTGCCTTTGAAGTGACATCTCGGGTTCGTGTCTATATTTAAGCTGGAGTGAAAAAAAATAAACCAGATGAAAGAGTTCACTAAAAACAGCCACCTCGGGGAGCGGCGACACCTGCCAGCCACGCCGTCTGGGCGACGCCCACGTTCCACTCACCTGTTCGGGCTATGATCTGGCAGCAAAACAATGGGAGGAAAAAATCCCCACATTTTCACAAGGAGGTTTAGTGGAAAATCTTCTCACGAACAGAGTCAGAAGCGCGGCACAGCAATCTCAAAAACACCTTCTCATCGTTGAAATGTTGTTTTCAAAATCGCCCCTCTCCTCGGCCACCTCTGGTGGTCCGGCAGTCGCATGGCTGCACCCCAGGCTGCACCGACATCAGCCGTCAGGGGATGAACTTGTCCCCCCAAAATTCGTACGCTGCAGTACCTCAGGAGGTGCTGTGTTTGGAGACGGGGCCTGTAAGGAGGTGTTTAGGTAAGATGGGGTCACTAGGGTGAGGCCCTAATCCCACAGGACTGGTGTCCTCAGACAAAGAGGCGATGAGGACACAGACAACAGGACACACACAGGATGACACCACCCGCAGTCATGGGGAGGAGGTGGCATCCACAGGCCCAGGAGAGAGGCCTCGGGAGGGATCACCCGGCCGACACCTTGGTCCCGGCCGTCCAGCCTCCAGGACCGTGTGTGTGTTTAAGCCTCCCCGACTGTGGAACTTAGTTATTTGCGGCGGCCCTAGCAGACCCGTGCCATCTTCCTAGAGACTGTTTTTATTAAAAAAAGGAAGCTTGGAGGTCAGCGAGCCGCCTCACTTTACAGATGAGGAAAATGAGGGAGGCCCCAAATCTCGGTGACTGAACCCACAACCACTGAGCAAACCGACAGGCTCCCTACTGTACAGAGTGTCCAGGAGGCCCCCGCAGGGTCCAGGCGAGAAGGGAGAGTGCCAGCAGGGGCAAGTTCTGGACATATTTTAAAGGTAGACTTAACGGTATTTACCAATAGAGCAGATGTGGGTGCAAGAGAGAAAAGAAGAGCCAAGGATGGTGCCAAGAGTTTGGCTGGAGCGCAGAGACCTGAGGTCCTTGGCTTGGACAAGGTCACCAAGGTCCCAGATGGGCCAGGGGCTCGGGCGAAGCTGAGGGGAGCCACAGGGCCAGGCCGTGGCCAGGACGCAGCAGAGGCCGAGATTCAGGGGCTGAGTGCCTGCTGCGTCCCTCCCACCCAGACGTGGATTCTGGGTCACGACACACGGCCATCCCTCAGTGTAAGAAGGTACGTTACAGTTTCCTCCTTCCCATCTGGTGCTCCTGTCATAAATCTTCTACACGTTACAAAACCCCATATTACCTTTTCCTACTTTTGGTTTAGACAGTCTTTTAAAACAATCAAAAATAAGAAAAATGTCTTTGATGTATATTCTCATTTTGAAAATGTGCAGGGTTCTTGAGTGTGTGTGTGTGTGTGTGTGTGTGTGTGTGTGTGTGTAGATAATTTCCACCTAGCATCTTCCCTTTGATTGAAAATTTTCCTTTAGCATTTCTTGTAATGTAGGTCTGCTGTGAGTTCTCTCAGCTTCTGTTTGCTGGAAATGAATTGCCTCAGCTGCAGTTCATCTGAAAACACCTATATTTTAATTTTACCCCCTCATTCTGGAGGGAGACTTTGATTTGGTAAGAAATTCTGGATAGGCAATTTGCTTCAGTACTAAAGGTGTTTATCCACTGTCTCTGGCAGGATTAGTCCTCCTCTGGTTTCCGCTCACTAAACCTACCCGTTTAGGCTAAAAATAAGTTCAATACGTCTTGTCCGTGATAGCTCTTCACATACTTGAAGACAAACATCATCCATCAGTATATTAATTTAAAGACTCAGTGCCAATGTGCCAGATGCGAGAGTAACAGAAACTAGAGGCAGAGACGAAAACAGTAGAATCCTTGCTTTCTGGGACCTCGAGGCCTAGCAAAGACAGAAAACCATTGCAACATGGTAGGTGAACTTCCACAGAGAATTGGGGAGCGCAGAGAAAGGATACCCGGCTGGAGGGATCAAGAGTGTGAGGAACAGGCGCCTGGGAGAGAAGCAGGAGCTCGCTGGGCCCGGGGCAGCGGGTGGGGGCCCCTGGGCGTGGATGCTGCGACACGGCTCACGTGTGGGGTGAGGGCGGGGGAGCGGGCCTGGACCACATCGCGGGGCGCTGCCGTCTCCCTCGTGCGGCGAGAGCCGCTCACACGTCTGGGCAGCGGGCAGCCTAGACACGGGGACAGACACACCCGTGACGGTGTTTCCGAGTGCAGGAGCAGAAGGGCGCTGTTCCCGGCTGTGCTCTCAGGGCTAAGTCCGCTCCTTAGGAAGAGAATCTCTACACGCGTGAGTCCGGACAGGGTTTCACAGGTAGAACAGCACGGGCACGCCCGGAGACGGCACTCAGTGGGCTGGGCCGGGCCCTGGGATGAAGAGACAAGCGCCATCGGACAGAGACCCGGGTGCGGGCAGCCGCCTTGGGAAGCCCCCGGGAGCAGGCGAGGCCGGGGTTGGGGCACAGGTACGGGTAGACCTGAGGCTGGGAGGGAGGAAGACGGTCATTTTTAGTTAAAGCTTAGAGGGTGAGGGGAAGCCGTGCCTGAGGACCAATACAGAGAAGGCAGGGATGCCTGGCACAGAGAAGGCTGAGCGCGTGGCCTGGGGCAGAGGTGACGGCTGAGGCAGCATCCGGGACGTGGACAGGAAGGGGCAGGACAGGACTGGTGGTCGGCCTGGGCACCAGCTGGGCGTCCGGCGGGGCCCACATGCCGCGCACACCAGGGTAACTGCTACCACGGAGGCCTCAGGGAGACAGGGTTGTGGGCTCCTGGGGGTGCGGGCCGCAGCAAGCCCACCCTGTGGGAGCCTGGAAGGAGGAGGGTGCAGAACAGACTCAGCAGCGAGGCTGGAGGAATGTGGCTCAGGTCAAGGGCAAGGTCGCCCTCACCGCAGCTCCCGCCAGGCCTCCCGGTGCCCTCCACCTCCGGAGCCACAGTGGGGCTGGGTAGCGGGGCGGTGAACCGGGCAGGTGCCGTCCTGTTCCTGAAGCTCTCAGCGCTCCACCACCTTCCCCACCCCCGTCCTTCGCTCTCTGGGCACCCTCTGAGCCCCTGGAGGTGGTGGTGGGGGGCGGGGGGGGGTG
>NW_020175395.1:265408-349785 GCF_003031525.2 Neophocaena asiaeorientalis asiaeorientalis
ATGTTGAGAACATGGTCCTCAAATTGCCCCCGAACTACTTCTTCTGAAATAATTTTAGGCTTCAGGAAGATGGCAAAGACAGTTCGGGGAGTCCACAGCCGGCGCCCGGTTCCCCTGATGTCAGGATCTTACACACGTGTCGTCAGTGACCAGAACGAGGCCCCAGGCCTGTAGAAACATGGCTTTCTATGCAGGTCTGGCAGCCGGAGGAGCTCGCGCACACCCATCCCAAGTGAACAAGCCCCAGGGATGGAGCGAGAACAAGCCCCCTCGATGTGGCCCTCGGGGAAGAAGCCAGTAGCTTCCACCCTGGACGGCGCCTCCCCGCCAGTGGCTGGGGAGAGACGGGCTGCCCAAAGGCGCAAAAATGACCGAAGGGGCAGGCTCACCTCTGGTCGCAGGAAGGGCAGCTGGAGGCCGGGGCTCCTGCGGGGTCACAGCCCAGGGAGGGCAGCCACTCCAAATTTCCAAGCCCATTTCTGTTCTTCTCCATATTTCCCGACTCAGGTGGGAAAACTCACATCGACGAGAACAGAGCTGATGTGACCGGGTCTTCCGGGACCGAGCGGGTGCGGGACCCGCTGCCACCCAGGCCCAGGGCAGGGATGCTCCGGGCTCTGGGCCCAGACGCGGACCCTTGACTCCTGGTTCCCGAAGCCCCCGACTTCCAGGGGAACCTTCCTGCCTAACGACCGTGCTGCATCTTGATGTTTTAAAGATATCCCAAAGCACTTGAGTCTCACCTGTACATGAAGGAGAAAACGTATCATCTATTTTTGTAAAGAAACGTTTTATTTTCTGAATGACGTTGCGTTGGGATCTTCTCACAAGTGAAGTGACACAGAGGGCTCCCCGAAATGAAGGAATGAGGTCCGCCTGGCCAGGGTGTACGAGCGGGGCCTCAGCCCTCGCCTCGGGCTCAGCTGGAGGGAACCACACACCAGAGGCCGTTAGATGGTCTGGGCTGAAGGGCGATCTTCACCCCCGCTCAGCCGGCTGCCCCCCGCACCCCCTCTTCCGCAGACGCCGCTCTTTTCCAGGGTCTCCTTGAAAGTGGGGAAGGGAAAACCAGGGTCTTCTCTTGGCCAAGCCCCTCCCCCAGCCCCTGTTGTAAAACGCGGAGGTGGACACGGTGGGGAGGGGCCCGGCTGGTGAGGCTGATTCCAGGGCTTTGGCCCCCTGCTCCTGGGGACGCCCCAGCCTCGCAGGCAGAATCGTGTATCCAGGTGAGAAGCCGTCTCAAAGGCCGGCCGGGCCCCACCCGACCAGGTTGAGGTTGAAGGAGAGGCTCAGAATCCGGGAATTAACACCGGAAGCCTGGCTGGAGCCGTTTGGGTCCATGGACGTGGATTTAATGAAACAAGCTCCCTGCAGGGAGGAAGGCAAAGTAGAGGGGAGTCCGTTCTGGGAATAAGTGTGTGGAAACAGCACAGGTGCTCAGAGCAACGCTCGGGTCGGGTCAGGGACCCCAGAAATTCTAGGACACGGAGCAGCTAAATGACTAAGTTTGAACACGTTTTCTAAAAAGTAGACTTCGGTGCAACCCCTTCCTGTCGCCTTGGCCCCAGAGCCCCTGCGCCTGCTGGGTCCCCTGTGTCCTGCACTTGCCCCAACCCATGACCCAGGAGTCCTGTCCTGGACCTGCCCGTCTTCCTGTCTGACATGATCCCATCCCTCCGTGGCTTTCTTGCTCACAGCCCTGGGGGTCCTGAGTAGTACATATGATTTCTTCAAACCCAAACAGAAATGTCAGGGAGTTGGGGAAGAAGAGAATAAATGCTTACGTGTAAACTCAGAACAAGACTGACAAAGGGTAAGTGCTCCAGGCGATCAAGGTGCCCGAGGTCAGGGCGCCGAGTCTGGGAGGGCAGATGCTCAGACCGTGTGACCAGGGTCACCCAGTGCCTGGGCCCCCGGCCCGTGGACGCTGCGCATACTGACGTCAGAAGGTAGGCGAGTGGCTGGGCGTTGGTGCCCACATCCTTTTAATCAGCGGGAGGGAGCTGGAGAAGCCGGTGACGGGGACAGTGTGGGAAGCACACCTCACCTGTGTCTCCATATGTCCGGAGACACACAGGCAGTTTTCAGAGGTTCTGATGAGGAGCCTGCAAGTGTCATTCACACGGTCAGTGCAGGTAACACACCATGCACTCCCTCCCCCTGTGGAGGGTTTCCTGCTGTGCCCTGGTGCTGTGACGCTGAGGTGATGGGCCTCAAAGACCCCCCAGCCGCCTTCTCCTCACAACGGTCTCTCTTCTGACGAGGATGGAGGTTCTGTGTGAAGTGACAGGACCGGGCGGAGGGGCCGTGAGGATCTTGCTGGCTTGGATGTCCGCCCTCCCCATTGACCATCAAATCCAGGGCCAGGGGCTCAGTTTGATCACAGAATCACCTCGCTTTAAAAAGCAGTTTATGTTTCCTGTTTCCCCCTTCTTTCCAGGCTCTGTCTCTGCTTCTCACGCCGTCCACCTGGCCTGTCTCTGTCCTGCCTTTGGACCTGGCCGTCCCCGTTGTATCTCTGTTTCTATTTTCTTTGGGATCATTAACTTCTTCCTTTTACCTTCCGAGTTTGACGCTTAGCTCATGTTCGGTATGTCTTCCTCCTGAAGTTTTTCTTCAGCTGCATCTCACACTTCGGTGTAAAATTTTTCATTAGTATTCAGCTCTCGATTTTTTTCTAATTTTTGTGATGGCTTCTTCTTTGACCAATATGTTCTTCAGAAATCTGTTCTAGAATTCTCACACATGTATGGGGTTTTAAAAGTTACCTTCTCATACCCGATTTCTATAATAAAATTTTATTGTGGTTAGGGAACTTGATACTGATTCTTATTTCTTGAGACTTGCTTTGTGGCTACTATGTGGTCAATTCTCTAATTAATGAACGTAAGCTTCTATACGTTTCTGCCAGATTATCTTCTAATTGTGCTTTTCAAATTTTCTTTAAATTTGATAATTATTTTGCCTACTTAATCCATTAATACTGGAAAAATATGTGTTAAAAATCTACCAATCTGATTTTGGATTTCAGCAATTTAAAAATGATATACCTTGAGGTTATATTATTAAGTGGACCTAACTTTAGAACCATTTTATCTTCCTGGCGCTGTTACTTTTATCGCTGTGTAGTAGTTATTTTTATCGTGAGCGCATTTTGCCTTAAAGTGTCATTTGATAACAAGTTAGCACTACTAGCTTTCTTTTTCATCAATATTTTCATGGCATTCTTTTTGGCCTGGCATTCTTTTGCTTTCAACCTTTATGAATCTTTGTCCTTTAGGACCCAGAAATACCATACAGACGCAATTATTGTTGTTCTAATCTGAGGTTCTATTTTATCTGAAAACATTAGTTTGTGACATTGTGTCAACTCATTTAAAAATATACTTACCTTCATGTTCACATTTTCCATTTTCTCTTTTTTGTGCTTCACCTCCCCCCAAATTAATTGTTTCTACTGTTTTTTTAATTCCTCACCAATACACACTGATTTGAAAGTTTTCTGTATTTTTCTTTTTAAAAAATTAAAACAACTTTTCATTTTTAAATAATTTAAGACTTACAAAAAAGTTTCAAAAATAGTATAAAGAATTTGCGTATTCCTTCTCTTCACCCAACTTCTCCAAATATTAATCACTGCACAATGACCCAAACCAGGAAATTCACACTGATAGGATTAATTATTAACGCATCTGCAGACCTTATTCAAACGTCACCAAGTGTCCACTGATGTCCTTTTCCCGGTTCAGGATCCCATCCAGGACCATGCATCACAGGTAACTGTCGGGTCTCTAACCTGGGACAGTGCCTGGTTGTCTTCTGCGACTCGACCCTCTGGAGACGATTAGTTTGGGATTTTGTGGAATGTCCCATAGTTGTGCTTGTTTCGTGTTTCCTTGTGATTAAATTCAAGTTATGAGCATTGCTTCTCTGGCATTTTTGCCGAAAAATATGTTAATGCTGCCAGTTGGCAAACTGGAGGTGTTTCGCTCCAGTGTGCGTTCTCCTCCAGATACTCTGCTCATCACGTCCTGTTCTGGCCACACCCCCTAACTGGCATCTGGAGGAGCGCAGGCCCAGGCAGCCTGCTGAACCCCACATGTCCAGAACTGCCCCGCGTAGCTGCCTGGGGTGTCTGACGGGGCGGCCTCTTGGGAGCCGGTCTGGAGAACTTAACTTGAGACGGTCCAGTACTACTCAGAAGGATGGCGATCTATTAGAGTCTGAGATTTCAGTGATGTGCTTCCTCCTGGACATCAGAGCCATATTCTAAATTGTTATTTTAGGAATCCAGTAACTTTAAGAAAGAACCTTATTTAAAGAGAGCTGGGGGCATATTAGAGATGCTCCTTGTGCCTGTCTTACCAGAATTTATTTTGAGGCAGAAAACATTTCATTTTGCCGAGTGTCTGATTAAATCTTAAAAATAATGCAGACAACTCATAAGGGGAAATAGACCCAAAGAACAAAGACAATGATTTTCCAAGGGCCTCAGGAGCAAGTCAAACAGAAATCAACTTGGACCTCCTACCCCTGGTTTGCAGTGACTGCGAGAACAAAGTCACCGGCAGATAAGTCAACGGTCTTGTGCATGAGGCAGAGCCAACTGTTTGTGTCCCATCTATGTCCCTGGAATACATTCCTGAGTGCTGAGAGAACACAAACCAGTCAATCTCATGCTTGGAGACGTGATCGCGTTTTGAGGCTTCATTTATTCAGCATCTTTACTGAGCAACTGCCAGTACATACCTATGGTTAAAATCCCACTTCTGTTCCTTTTCAGCCTCGGAAGCACCTAGAAATCTAGAGCAGCGTGTGTGTCATCTGAGCCCGAACACTTGCTACACAGATGAGTAAACAGATGCATCGAAAGGTGAGGAGCTTTCCCAGCATCTGCAGAGCTGAAGCCGGAGGCTGGATGGAGCGGCCAGCTCAGAACCCTCCCGACCACCTCCCACCCTTACTGTCCTTCATCCCACCACGTGGGGCTTCCTTTTCCCTTCTTACCACGGGATCTTAGGTCGTCAGTTGACATCTGTTTTCTTATCTAACACAAGCATGTAAAGTCCGTAACTCTCCCCTAAGTGTTCCTTTAGCTGCATCCCCCAAATTTTCATGTTTTATGTTTCATTCCATTTATTTACTTTCCATTCAGTTCAAAATATTTTCTAAATTCTCTGGTGATTTCCTCCTCGACTCGGGTTATTTAGAAGTGTGTTAGTTTAACTTCCACATATTTAGCTTTCCTAAATATTTTGTTGACTTCCAATTTAATTCTCTGTATGATTATATGCTATTACTTTTAGATTTGTCTTACAGCCCCGTGTATGGTCAGTCTATCCCGGCAAATGTTCCATGGAACTTAAGAAATAGTGTGTACCCTACGGCTGCCGTGTAGTGGTGTTTCATAAATGTTGCTCAGATCAAGGTAGCTAGTAGTATTACTCAGAACCTATGTCTTTCCTGATTTTTTTGTCTAGTTGTGTCAATTGCCTAGGAGTTTAAAACTCTCCAAATAGGAGAATAACGGAATCGCACATTTCTCCCTTTAATTCTGTCAATCTCTGCTTCATGTATTTTAATGCTCTACCAGACACATGTAGAATTATGTCTTTCTGACCATTTCAGAATTATGAAAAATTCTTCATCTGGCACTTTTCGTCTTGAAACACCTACTTTATCTCATATTAATATAGCCACGCCAGCCTTCTTTATGCTTAACTGTGTGCATGGTGTATTTTTTCCATCCAGTTACTTTCAACCTAACTGTGCCTTTAAATATAAAGTGCACCTCTTGTATATAGCATAGTTGGTTTATGCCGTTTACAATCCATTCTGACATCCGCTGCCTTTTAATTGAAATGTCTAGTGCATTAATGTTTGATGAAACTGTTGCTATGGTTTTGTTTGGGTAAACCATCCTGTTGTTTGTTTTCTACTGTTCTGTTTTCTGTTCTTCCTTTCGTGCCTTTTAAATATTATTTGAATATGAAATACTTCAAATTGTAACTGAATTTTTCCGTTACAATTTTCCTATTGCTTTTTAAGCTACACTTCTCTATGTAACTTATTGATTGTTGTGGGATAATAATTTATCCCTTTTGCACAGTCCATTTGCAGTCAATTATTATTTCATGTAACATGTAGAAATCTTACAATCACATGTCCATACCCCCTTCTCTCACGTTACACCTGTAGGTGCTATAAACCCACATCAGACATATTACAAGTATGTCACATGTATCATAAAAATCTTTAGAGAAGAAAAAAGCAAAGGAAGTTTTGTATCTCCTCAGCTCTGAGATGTATTTATATCATGCACGTAGGTGTCTGTACAAATACTGAGGTGTATTTACCATCTCAGATGCTCTCTGTCAATTTCTGAAGACGTGAGGCTCCATCAGATGTCACCTCCTCTCAGTTTGAAGAACTTCATCATTTCTTATGGTGCAGGTCTGCTGGCAACACGTTCTCTTAGTTTTATCTGAAAATGTCTTTGTTTTGCTTTCATTCTGGAAGAATATTTTCACTCGACATAGAAGTCTGGTTGACAGTTTCTTCCTTCTGTCACTTCAGACGTGGCTATTTCACTCTCTCCTGGGTCCGTAGTTTCTGATGTGAGGTCAGAATGAATTCAAAACCTGCCCCACCTGTGACAGCTTGTTTTTCTACTGCCGCTACTGGAGTTGCTCTTTATCTTTTTTGCCTCTCTTACTTGTTCTCCTTCTAGAACTCTGATTAAACATATGTCACACTATCTGGTTACAGCTAACACTTTATCCTAAACATTCTCCTCTCTATTCTACATTTTAGATGATACCCATTGGTCTACTGAGGTTGGTCTCAGTTGATTTTCCTGTTCTCTTGAAAATGTCCTCCATTGTCCTTGTTCTTCATGTGTCAGGTGATTTTGGGTGTTAATTCTAGACATTAGGAGATAAGCTGCAATAATCTGGATCAGCAACCAAATGCAGTTGATTTGACTTGAATTGCAAACTCAGTCTTTGCATGTTTCTTGACCGGTAGCTTTCATCTCAGGCTGCGTCTTCATCTTTAGCTGAACTGTTCTGCTTCATTCAGGTGCTGTTCAGGGGTGTCAGCCAGAGAGTCAGACAAACAGAATTTGGGGGTCTCTTCTCTGGTTCCTTCTTTTCTAAAATTCTCCCTCTCTCTCCAGTAGCTGCACTTTTCTGGATACAATCTTCTAAGAGCAGAAACACATCAGTTTTCCCACCGGCGCCCCTTGTCACCCTCTTCACACCAGGTGTGCCAACTACACCTGGTTCCCAGCTAAAAGCCACAAAAATGGGAAATCACTCCACGTACCTCTGATAATGTGAGTGTGGATTCTGCCTGCTCTGTTCACTCCTTAGTGCCTTCAGGTTGTTGCTTTATGAATTATGGCTGTAGTTTATGGTTGTTATCTGCAAGAGTGTCATCTGATAGGATTTTATCCAGCAAGGAGAAGAATTAGAACTCAGTACCTTCTGAAACATTAAGCTTTACTCTGACTATAATCATTATCCCCTAAAATACTAATACTCCTAGCGTGCATAATGAAAGGGAAATACTTTCATTTTTCTATGTAAAATTACCTCCTTTCATAGAGATCATCCTTTTTCTGAGACTTACTTTGAAAATATACCCACAACGATATGCTGGAACCTATGCCTGCAGCAACCATCACTGCCCTACTTATGCTAAGACAAGACTGCAGCTCTGATTCCTCATGACGTGACCCATGAAAACCTGCCTTAGCACAGAGCTCAGCCCGCACCTTCCTGTTCAGCAGGACGTGCAGGCACACAGTGGTCCTCACGGTGCCTCTCGGCCCCTGCAGGTGTCTGATGCCCACTCACTCTCCAGTCATCTCTTTCCGGTCATGAAAGGGTTCGGTATCAATTACCTGTACTTGTTCAGTTGATGACACTTCAGTATAAATGAGCTGGGTTATTCAGTGGCTATCTTTCTATGTCCGTCCTCCTTAAAAAATTTTACTACGGAAAATTTCAAATATATCCAAAGTGAAGAGAATGATGTATGTCTCTCATTTTAAATTATTAAGCTTAGTGAGGAAGGCATGTCGAAAGGTGAGATAAGGCCCCTGTGCCAGTTAGCCAAGTTGTGAAGGCAAAGGAAAAGTTAGTTCTTAAAGGAAATGAAAAGTGCTCCTCCAGTGAACACATGAATGGTAAGAAAGTGAGACAGCCTTACTACTGATATGGAGAAAGTTTTAGTGTCTGGATAGAAGATCAAACCGGCCACAACATTCCCTTAAGCCAAGTCTAATCCAGAGCAAGGCCCCAACTCTCCTCAATGCTATGAAGGCCGAGAAAGGTGAGGAAGCTGCAGGAGAAAAGCGTGAAGCCAGCAGAGGCTGGTTCCGAGGTTGAAGGAGAGAAGCCCGTCTCAGTAACAGAAAAGTGCCAGGTGAAGCACCAAGTGCTGATGGAGAAGCCATAGCAAGTTGTCCAGAAGATCGAGCTAATATAATTCACGAAGGTGGCTCCACTGAACAACAGACCTTCAACGCAGAAGAAACAGCCTTCTACTGGAAGAAGATGCCATCCAGGACTTTCAAACCTTAAGAGAAGTCAACGCCTGGCTTCAAAGCTTCAAGGACGGGCTGACTCTCGTTAGGGGGCTCTTGCAGCTGGTGACTTTTAAGTGAAGCCAGTGCTCATTTACCATCTGAAAATCCTAGGGCCCTTAAGAACTATGCTAAATCTACTCTGCCCGTGCTCTATAAATGGAACCACAAAGCCTGGATGGCAGCACATCTGTTTACCGCATGGTTTACTGACTATTTTAAGCCCACCGTTGAGACCTACCGCTCAGAAAGTAAGATTCCTTTCCAAATATTACTGCTCACTGACAAGGTACCCGATCACCCAAGAGCTATGATGTACAATGAGGTTCATGCTGTTTCCATGTCTGCTAACACATCCATCCTGCAGCCCGTGGATCAAGGAGCCATCCTGACTTTCAAGTCTCACCATTTAAGAAATGCATTTCACAAGGCTACAGCTGCAGTAGACAGTGACTCCTCTCATAGATCAGGGCAAAGGAAACTGAAAAGCTTCTGGGACGGATTCAGCAATCTAGATGCCATTAAGGATCTGTGATTCATGGGAAGAGGTCAAAATGTCAACATGAACAGGAGTTTGGAAGAAGTGGATTCCAACCCTCAGGGATGACCTTGAGGGGCTCAAGACTTCAGTGGAGGAAGGAACTGCAGATGTGGTGGAAACAGCAAGAGAACTAGAATTAGAAGTGGGGTCTAAGATGTGACTGAACTGCTGTAATCTCAGGATAAAATCCGAACAGATGAGGAGCTGCTTCTTATGGATGAGCAAAGAAAGTGGTTTCTTGAGATAGAATTTACTCCTGGTAAAGATGCTGTGAAGATTGTTGAAATTCTAACAAAGGATTTAGAATACTGCCTAAAGTTAGCTGCTAAAACAGTGGCAGATTTTGAGAGGACTCCAATTTCGAAAGAAGTTCTACTGTGGGTAAAATGCTATCAAACAACATTGCAGGCTACAGAGAAATTGTCCGTGAAAGGAAGAGTCAGTCCATGTGGCAAACTTCATGGTCTTATTTTAAGAAATGGCCGCGGCCACCCCAGCCTTCAGAGACCACCACCCTGATCAGCCAGCAGCCACCACCAAGCAAGGCAAGACCCTCCACCAGCAAAAAGATTATGACTCGCTGAAGGCTCAGATGATGGCTAGTGATTTTTAGCAATAAAGTCTTTTTTAATTAAGGCATGTACATTTTTCTTAGGTGTAATGCTATCGCACACTTACAGTATGGTATAAACACAACTGTTATATGCACTGGGAAACCAAACAATCTGTATGACTCTCCCTTTTACTGCAGTGTCTGAAACTGAGCCCGTAACGTCCCCGCGGCCTGCCTGCAGTGATTCTGCTGGCTGTCCATGGATGTGCTCTTCTAGCCCCTGTGTTTCCTATGGATTAAGTGGGTAGATCTAGGTGTTCAAGTTTGACTTTCTGGTAAGACTTCGTCGTTGTTGTATTGTGAGACTTATTTCTAATTATGGGATAAAAGATGTTTTCTGCACACTAAGTCTGATTTGGTACTGTCACCCCTGGGGGTGGGGAGCGGGGTCATCAACAGGAGGCCATGGCTCCTCTCCCCTAATATGCCTTTCAATTTTTGAAAGTTGCAGTAAATGATCATGTCTTGTGAGCAACAAACCTGAAGACCATGCACATGTAAGGAGTTTGGTGTTATGATCAAACAAAACAAAAAAACGAAAAGTTAACCTGAACTTTCAGTTACAGATGGCAGACTAAAACCACACATTAACCTTAGCTCTAACCAAAACCCTACGAAAATGACAGTGCATTTGTGTGTGTGTGTGTGTACGTGTGTACATACAGCATCCATACCCAGTACATGCACACAGTCCATCTACTGCACACAACAGTACAGATGTAGTTATACAGAGATAGTTAATAATACAATTAAATAAATATATATGTATATCTGCAAAGAAAAAGGAGAACAGGAGACGAAATAGCCACAGGAGTTTAAAAGCTGCCAAGGATATGAGTGAGTGGAAACTGATGTAGCTGACCTAAAAAAGTCAGATCCTAAACTGGCAGTATAAAAAGCAAGGATGCAGCCTAGTTTACATGGCAAAACTGAGCCCCAAAGGCTCAAGAACTTGTGGTGTGGCAACTCCTGAAAGTGGGGATAAAGTTGGGCTAAAACTGAATGGTCGGCTCAAAGGCTGATAAGAAAGAGGCAGATGTTCCCAGGGCTCCTCACCTGTCCCCCTCAGCAGAGCCAGGGCTTCCTTCTCCACGATGGTAAATACAGGAGCCTGTGCGATACCAGGTCCAGGTGAGAGCAGGGGTGCTGCCCTGAAAACGTGACCTCCCAGCCTTCTTCCTGCTCTTGCTTCCAGACGCTGAAGGCACCTCATACCCACTTGGCATGAGATCAGAAGAACCCCCTCTGGGAAATCTTATCAGCCCCAGAGAAGTGACCTAAATATATCAATTTAGGGGATTCCCCCAATGAAAAGGCCCATCCAGACCACCCTGGTTGAAGCCCATAGTTGATAAGCCCCTTCCACCGCAGGGAGCTCACAATCCAATTCAGCTTTATAGTGCTCTACCGCGAAATATAAGTAGATATCCAAGCTTGCTGGAGATCTGAAGAAAGCTTATGATGTTTATTCTAATGCATACGACAGAAGAATACAGCAAACTGGAGACTATGGAAGAAGAAAAAAACTTCTAGAAGTGTATTATTATTCCCAGAGAAATAAGAAATAAACAGGACTCTATAAAAAAGAATATTCAGGGGACAAAAAACTCATACATTAAAAACAACATAGCAGAAATGGAAAACCCAACAGGAAGGCTGGACAGTAAATGTAAAAGTTTCCCAGGAGGTAGGATAAAGGCAAAGAGAAAACAAGAGGGAAAAGATTTTTAAAATTTTACAAAGGTCCAGGATAGGAGATCCTAATACTAAAAACAAAGAGAAAACAACAACAACGCCACACACACCAGGGGCAGAGGAGATTCAAGGAAATGATTCAAGACAACTTCCCAGAATCTAAAGACATTCGATTCGGCACTAGGAACCAAAAGGCATCACAACCCAGAGCAACGTCAGGAACTGAGAACCGGGAAAAGGAGATAATCCTTCAAGCAGAGAGCGACGGAGCCGGGCACTGAGGTCGACGGTGCAAAGGCTCGAGAGCTGGGAAGGAGGCCTCCAAGCCAGAATCCTCGTGGCTACTCAGACACCCACCTCCGCCCACCCTTCTCAGGGAGCTGCCAGACCAAGGAGGGATGGAGCTGTGGCTGCTCCAGCAGCGGGCTGAGGCGGGGACCTGAGGGGACAGGCTGGGCGACAGGCTGGGTGACCTTACTTACTCCAGGCGAACCTGAGCCCGTCTGCAAGGCCCTCCGTGGAGCTGGGGTGGAGGGGCTCTGGGGTGAGGGAAGACTACGTAGAAAACGCAGCAAGGGCAGCAGCAAAGGCTCTCAGCACGTCCCTGGCTGAGGGCCCAGGAGCGGCGACCCGACGGAACTGACCGGACACCCGGAGCCCAGGAGGGGCCTGCAGGCTGACCCAGCGGCCGGTGGGCAGTCGGTGCCAAGTCTCCAGTTCCTCCGACTCCTTCCCTGTTGCTCTCTGGTCACTCAGGAAATCAGGAAGCTGCCAAACCCAGCCACCACCTCTCCGCACTCACCCCCTGGACCCCCGCCCCGCCTGCCGACGGCCTCTGCTCTTCCCATGAACCCGTCGCTCCGCGACCGCTGTGGCTCAGCCCCACTCAAGTCCCCGGGCCTCCCGGGCAATCAGAGTCGGCAGTGGTCTCTGCTCTCAGGGGCTGTTTGTGCCCAGCTGGAGGTCTGCAGGCAGGGAGGGAGGGAAGGGAAATTCGAGAAAAACGTGACAGAAACAACGAAAACCAGCACAATGGTCAACAGTGGCCACAGTCACAAGCCGGGACACTCGTGGTCCCACGATAAGGAGGAGAGTGCGGCCAGCTCCAGGGCCAGCCGGCCGAGGGGCGCTCCTGGCTTTCACCAACAGGCACACCCGCAGACCCAGCTCCTGTTTGGAAAACATTTTTGTCATGTATTTATCACCTGGCCAGGCACAAAAAGCCTTTCCAGTGATACATACACTGAGACTGAATGAAAAGTGTGGGTGAACAGAAACTGAGGTGACATCAGTGCACAAAGAGCACGATGAATCTCATATATAACAAATATGCAACGTGCATTTAAAGCAAAGCTAAAGTCATTGAAATTGATGTTCTGTGTTATGCGTATCAGACATTCAATCCATGTTTTAGATTTCAGAGCGTATTTACCTTCACGACAGTACTGGTAGGTAGTTTTATGACAATTACTTTAACCATGCATTAAATAAAGCCTAGTTGACTCTTACTTTAGAACCCTCATCTTGATGTAAAAGCTGGTTCAAACATACTGTGGCTCTCATACAACCACCAGCTGCACACCTGACAGCACATGATCAGGACAGAGACCCAGCACCGTCTTGAACCAAATCAGAGTTGCAAGTGCAAGCTCTTTAGTTCTCCTCCTTCAAGAAAACTGGATGAAGGACGGGGACAAGACAGTGACTTGGGTGCCGCGCCCACCGCAGGGATGCTTGTCTGTGACGAGGGAATCATTTCTGGAACATGCACTTTCATGGGACACAGATAGAGGAGTCTCGGCAAGCCCAGACCACTGCCAGTACTTTCCTGGTGCTGAAGGCCAGGCCGACGTGGCTGTGCTGGACCCAAGGGCCTCTGGGTGCCTCGTGTCTTCTCGGCGCCTGTTTTCGCCTCTCGGCTTTCTTCTAACTTCACTACAGCCAGCGATCTCCTCTTAACCACTAAACCGTCTTCTGCAGCCCAGGCAGCTGTTCTTCCAGCAAGTCCTCCGTGAACCCCGTCCTTTGGGTTTGAGGTGCTCGCGCTCCGACGCTCCATTCCGAGCCACAGACGTGCTTCCCTGGTCCTCTGCTTAAGCGCTATTGTGCTTCCCTGAGCCATGGAGTCCTCGTCTTGGCTCCTATGGGCCTGACAGGGCGGGGCCCCCAACAAGAGGTGAATCAGCGGGACCCCTGGTAATGCTTTCCAACAACGATCAGACAAACACGAGGTAAACCGGGATTTAAGCACTGGGTTGGCCCAAAAGTTCCGAACAAACTTTCTGGCCAACCCAATATTTATCGTGAGGGTTATAGCTAGACATATAAAAAGTTACACAGCTAATGAAAATGCTGAAATAAAGATGCTTAGGGAAAAAACGCCAACTAACTTACATCTCGTATTAAAGACACACTATTGGCTGCATCAGATATTTAAAATAACACAAACACTCAGGATTGCAGTTTTGTAATTTAGTTCTCAGCCGTGGCAGATACAATGGTTAACATGCTTAGGACAGACGACAGTCCGTATATTTCTTAATAAGCTTCATCCAGCACATCTGTACAAGGTGAAACGTTCCCTTCTATTTGCCACGCCCCATCCCCCAACACCAACAAATGCACAAACACAATAGGGACTCACTTCAAACGATGGACACTGCACATGGCCACGATGGACCGCAGAGTTCCCCGTATTAATACAGACCTTAATGCCAGTGTTGAAAAGGGGATTCTGTGACATCCCTGGAAAAATCTAAAACCCTGACTCAGTTTTCTGAAGCAAACGGTGTGACAAAGTCAGGTCAGGGAAGCTGACTCTGAAGGAGGTCGCGGCAGCCTGACCTGCTCTGGTAACGGTGTCAGCGGCAGCTCCCACGCCTGGTGACACAGATGCCACCAGAGCAGACCCCCCATGGCCACCAAGCAGGCCACTCGAGGGGCCAGAAGTGGCGCGGAAGGTGCCAGAGGGACAGCGTGCACAAGGCGCCTGGGCCCGCCGTTCCCCACGCGTGCAAGGGGGTCCTGGGGCAGGAGGCACGATGCCGCAAGGCCCACGTCAGGTTCAGGGCGAGTCACACAAAAGAGGTCCGATGCCACGAGCGCTGTGAACATAGAAAGCGGCAGCGGTTAACTCACGGATGGAGGACCACAGAAAGCACAGCCCAAATGTCACACCTTTTTATTCAGACCACACGCTTTTCTAAAAGTCTACTTGATTCGGGAGCCATCTGTATGAAATAAAGGTTTTAAGCACAGCTGCACAATTTAGGACAGCTGAAGCTCCAGATGCTCGCATGTAACTTCCTGATGAATCTCTCGTCGCCGCCCCAGGTGCCCTGGAAGCTGCAGGAGGCCCCGGAAGATGCTTCGGTGTAGGCCTGAGCCGCCCCGTCTTCCGCAGCCTTCACCATGCAGCATGAAGCTACGAGAGAAAACTCTGTGTTTTAAAAAGGCATTTTAAAGTCATACGGGGCCTAACGTAATAAAAGCTTGGACGTTTTACATCAGGTCATTTTGGTTGAAATATAACACATACCAACATCTTCCTAAGCTACCAATTCAAGGGAATGGGAAGAGAGAGAGATCGCAAGCCTAACCGGTGCTTTCCGCCCAGATATACCTGTGGGCGTTCGGGGGAGCGCGTCATCTGGAAGGCACCTGCGTCTTCACGGCAGGCGGAGGGGCGGCCTGGAAGCAGGCGAGCTGCAGGTGCACGCCGCTCCTGACTCGGCTCAGCAGCAACTCCAGCAGCCTGTGGGGAGAGGCGCTGACAGCCACGGGCGGGCGGCGGGCGGGACCCAGACACGCTCGCCCGGTCCGGTCCGGTCCCCCACACGCCCTGCCCCACGGTGCCTCCCTGGGCCAGGAAAGTCACTCATCTGTGGATTCTGGACTCAATGACAGAAATAAGCCGAACAAAGAAGCTAGCTGCAAGGACATACACGTGCAGACGTCTTCACCTTATACATAAAATCGCCCTTCTGTCCCCTTCCCCTAGATTAGTTAGATGCTCCCCCAAACAGACTGATGTTTGGGTATTTGAGCCTCTAATTTTAAACACTTCACATACACTGAAATGTGCTCTTTTTGGCATCAGCTCTGTGCCCGTTGCTAAACGCACCGCAGCAGCCTCAAGACCCCCGCCGTCGGGACAGAGCAGTCCCGTCACCTCCAAATCCTCCTGTGCTGCCCGTCCGTCGTCACCTTTGCCCTCACCCCACCCCTTGGCAACTATTGGTCTCTCTTCTGTGGCTCTTATCTTGCATTTCTGCCTTTAGCAAACACTGGAGAAGGGGACTGAAGGGGCGAGTTAAGCACAGGAACACCCAGGGTCAGTCCCAACCCCAGCAATAACCTGCCTGGTCCCTGTGCTGGCCAGACAGAGCCGCATCATTCTGGGGCCACAAGGGACCTTACAGCTCGTCTGGCTCAGAGGAAGCAGCCAAGAAATGAGCTTACTGGGGTCAAGAGACTACTTCCTGGTTTCACGGCGCTCCCCGCAGATCTGAAACAGCCCCCGTCCTGGCCTTCACTGTGGTGCCTGCTGCTCCTGACTCCCTCAAAAGCACTGGTCTTTTGAGCCTAGCGAGCACTAGCTGCACATGTTAACGATACGGGGCTGCTTCAATCTTTCATGATGTTCACGCTAGAGGAATGGACAGCATTTGAACCACGCAGTCAGCGAGAGGAGCAGGAGACCAGGAAGGTCTCTGCCGCCCGTCCTCCCAGCCCCGTCCACACCCTACAGGCTCCCTCTGCCCTCTGAGTGTCCACAACATCCTCTGTGCTGTCCCAGGCCACACCGAGGGTGTCACGCAGTCAGGGTTCCGTAACTGTCTGCCTTGTCAGCCAGCTGCAAGGGTGGGCGGACCTCGGCCGGGCTGGGGAAAGGGCCCAGGCCGGCGGTGTTTCTGCTGTCTCAGGTGAGGGGAGCCTGGGCACTCATGACCTTTGCCTGGCCTAGACTTTGTCTTGGGTCAGAATTTCCTGTTACGTGAGTAGCAAAGTTTGAGGTCAGGCTGAGACCATTAATACAATATTAGCGAAACGTATATAACTTTATTATGTCATGTCTACAAATTTAGTCTTAACACTTCATATTATAGAGCACAAAATGTACACTGCTGACCTACTGGAAGGAAAAAATCATTGAGTCCTGCATTTTACTATGCTTGTCCTCTCTTTTACGTTTCTCGAAGTATTTTCTTAAAAATTTCAGGTAAGAATATAGTTTACTGAGTGAGTCAAAATAAACTTTCTTATGAAAGTTTAAGGGACTGGTACGGTCACTTAAAACAGTAAAAGAACCAATTTCTGAATCGTCATGAAACCCAGGTTTTACCTCCTTCTGCCGCGTGGGAGACAAGCTAACAACGCATACCTGAGGGCCACCGAGTACCGCCTTCCTCAAGGCCAAGTCTCCACCTGAAGAGGAGGAGTTTAGGTCCCTGAGACCAGCACCCAGACTTACTTTCTGTCCGCTCCGCTCGAGAGCTGCGGTAGGGCTTCCAGAGCCTGCTTGAAACTGGATCTGGAACACAGACAACATCCCAGGCAGGGACACGCCGGCCCCACCGGGAAGAGGAACGTCAGAAAAAGCGCATCTTACATACAGAGAAACATACAGGCCAGTAGAAGCAGGGGGAAAAGTGAAAGTGAAAGTGAGGGTTTGTAGGAGCTGGGCCAGAAGAATTCAACCAGCAAATAAAACACAACTTGAAAAGCAAAGGAGAAGCTGATTTTTACACAAGGGTGCTACTCACCGTGCTAGGTGAGAGCTTCGTGTGGAGTCATTAAATTTAAGGAGGTCTTTACTTTCAAAACAAAGCTGAAGTACACAGATGAAACAGCTTGTAAGGGAGGAAGAGGGCTAAGTAGAAACAGGGATGATCTTGTGCAACAGTATACAAAGGGGGTATTTCTAGAATTGACCTGTGCAGGGCCTGATTTCCGGCCCACCTCTTATAATAACTGAACATGTCTTAAGGGGATTTAGCTGTTATCATATTTAAAATTTGTACGATAATGGAGAGGGGTGTGTGTGTGTGTGTGTGTGTGTGTGTGTGTGTGTGTGTGTAATTCAACATCATTTCATTTCTTGAAATACGGAAAAGGGAGTGGATTTAAAAACCACCAATTTGGTATGTTTAACTTTTTAAAGTAGAAAGTACCAGAAAAGTTACTAAATCAAATGAAAAGCATTTTAGGGGAGATTATTTGGTAATAACTTGTATTGTTCACTAAGGAACAGTTCTCATCTCTTTTTGTTTTATGACTATTGACTAAAGTAAAGAAATAAATGTAATTATTTTGACTTCAAAGTGGCCTTTGATTTTTTTCTTTTTGTAAAAACGTCTGCATCAGTGGACCAGGAAATAAACTTCTGAGCAATGTTTCTCAAACTAGGGGCAGGTATCAGAGCAACACACAGAGAGACAGCAAAGTACCAACAGGGCCCCAGAAATTGGCAGGGTGCCCAGCTGTTCCTGGTGGGTCAGGTATGGGGGGGTGGGGACAGGTCACAGCTTGTGAGCACTTAGTCCTCTTCCCTGACGTGGAGAGAAGTCTCTACCGCCGCCTCCACTGTCACCTGGTTTCCTGTAAACCTCTTCTCATTCGATGAAGAGCAATGTGAGGCCACTGCTCTCTATTTTTACATCACGACCAAGAAGAAGAGGATGAAGGTGACCCCACCAAGAGTTTACTGGGTGGTTTGACACAGTTTCTCATTTAATTCCCCCAAAACTTTGCCTAGAAAGTATTATTATCTTCCCGTCACAGATGAGGAAGCTGGGCTACAAAAGGTCAAGTCAGCGGGAAAGAACACACAGGTCCGTCCTCATGCACAGCACCTCACCCATGGGTCCTGGGCGGGCGCTTTCTGGTGTCTATCACTCAGCACTTGTGCAGAGCAGCAGTGGTGGGAACGGACCAGAAAGGCTCCCGGTCAGCCGCCAGAACAGAAGTAAGAGGCTAATAACCTCATGTGTTAGGAAAAAATGGAAAAGTTTTCAGCTGTAGCAATGACAGTCAGGATGACGGCACGAGCACACCGTCTAAAGCTGGAAACGAACGGTTAAGTACATCGCACATCGTGTTTAAGCAGTTCCCCTGTGGACCCAACACTTCCCAGGCAATACTGCCAATGGGGTAAACAATCTTCTGTAGGTAGTGCTGTTTCAGTTCACCTACTGATGTTTCAATGATAGGAAATCCTGACTTTCATTCAAAACAGCTAAGAATTATCACTAAATTTCCACTACAAAATTTTGCAGAGAAACCACAAGGTCTTCCTCTTATGCTGATACCCATGATGCTTGAACTGTCCTTCAGAGTCTGTGATGAATAGACTGACTCAGTTCTTATTTTCTCCTTTTCAAAAGAAGCATGCAATGCTCTGCTACACCGCTTATGAGACTAAGACTTACCTCAGTGAGTGAGAAACATGACATTACATTAAACCTTTTTTCCTTCTGTGCTACAAAGAAGCAGTCTCTGGACTCCTTGGCTTACTGTAGGTTTGTGCTTTTAACAAAACAACTGATCACATGAACTATGAGACCACAGTCACAAGCGCTCGCTGTGATCAGTCACCTTCACCTGGGACCTCACGCCTGTACGACGAGCTTTACTACAGGGGCTTTCGGAGCACTCACAGCACGGCCACGGAGCATCTCACCTGCTCTCTGGTGTCAGGTGAGCAGCCACGGTGTCCCTCAGGGTGCAGATTTCAAGCCTTGCCTGGAGGTGAGAAAGGGATAGGTGACCATGGGAACTATGTTGCCGGTCAAACAGAAACAACGCGAGGGTCGGCCCCCAGCCTGCTCCATGCAGGGCAGACCCCCATGGCCACAGTGGCAGCTCGTTACGAGTGAGCAGACCTTCTAAATCAGCCCAAAGAAACTGGCCACAACAAAGTTCCCTTTCACTGAAAACTGTCTGAGAGTCAAGTCTGACTGTGTGGAGGCAGGTGTCCTGCTCTGAAAGGTAGGGACTGTGCCAGGGCCGTCCAGACACCAGACGTCACCCTCCAACCAGTGCCTCCCCTGGTCTCCCTGGGGAGACCAGGACTGTCCTGTCCCGAGACTGACAGGAGGTGGAAGGACGCGGGCTGCCACACTGCCTCCTGCCCTGCCCTTCCAGGCTCCACGACGCTAACCTCAGAGCTAAGCTCTGCAGACTCAGTGCAGCGCTATGAAAGTCACAGCTGGCTTTTCTCTTTCTTTTCTTTTTTCTTTTTAAAAACAAAACTTGACAAGTTGATCCTAGACACAACAATATGGAAATGGAATAGCACAGTTGGAGAAACTCAGACCTTCTCATTTCAAAACTTACTGCAAAGCTACCATAAGCCAAACAGTGTGGCACTGGCACACGGACAGACACGTAGATCAACAGGAACATGGCTGCGTGCCCAGAAACAAACCCTTACATTTACGATCAGCTGAATTTCAACAAAGTGCCAAGACCATTTGGTGGGAGAGATGGTCTCTCCAACACATGGTGCTAGGGACAGCTGGACAACTGGACGTCCACACTCAAAAGGACAGAAGGTGGGTCCCTTCCTTAAAAACTGACTCAGAATGGATCACAGACTTAAATGTAAGTGAAAAAACTATAAAACCCTTAGAAGAAAACAGGAGTAAACCTCTGTGACATTAGGCTAGGCCTGCCTTCTTAGGAATGACAATAGAAGTACAAGTGACAAAAGAAAAATTAGATAATTTGGGCTTCATCAAAATCAAAACATTCTGTGCTACAAAGGACACCATCACAAAAGTGACAACCCCACAGAATGAGATACTGTTTCACACACACGGGGACGGCTACGACCAACCAGACAGTCACAGGTGCTGACGAGATGTGGAGAATTTGGAAACCTCATACACTGCTGGTAGGAAAGCACATGGTATAGCTACTTGGAAAACAGTCCAGCAGCTCATCAGAAGACTAAACACAGAGTAGCCACATAACCCAGCGATTCCAGTCCCGGGGGTATCCCCAAGAGAAATGAGAACATGTGTCCACAGAAAACTTGTACACAATTGTTCACAGAACCTCTCTTTGTATCAGCCAAAAAGTGCAAACCCAAATGTCCATCAAATGATGAGTGAACAAATAAAATGCGGCATATCTATACCATGGGACGTTATTCAGCCACAACAAGGCATGACACGGGCTGCAGTAGGGACGAACCTTGCAAGCATTACGCTCAGTGAAAGAAGCCCATCACAAAAAGCCATATTCTATGATCCCACTTATATGAAATTTTCAGAAGAGGCAAACCAGAGACAGAAAGCAGACAGGTGCTGTCAGTGGCTGGGGTGGGGGCTGGGAGGGACGTGGACGGTGACCGCTAACGGGGCTGGGGTTTCTCTCTGGGGTGATGCAGCGTTCCACAGTGCATTGTGGTGACGGACTGCACCACTCTGTGAACACAGCAGAAGGAAATCCACTGAACTGTATTCTTTTTATCTTGCAGACGCACTGTTCGGCATATGGATTTCATCTGCGTAAGACTTTTAAGGAAAAGCAAGCTAACCTAGCGCTTCTGCCTCTTGGCAAGGATGGAGAGGGTGTGCTCTGCATACAGCTTGCTGCCCTCGGAGCCCTGGGGCCTCCAGCGAGGATACCCTCCTTCACCTCAGGTACCGCAGTGTGCGTGCTGCCCAGGAGACTGTTTTAAAGACACAGCCCTCACCTCTAGGCATGCACAAAACACAAACAACAATGAAAGACATGGCTAGTTTTTAAATTAACCAATCAAGATAAAAGCTGACTTACATAAGATACAGTACATTCAGTGAAATGTTCAGTTGGAAAGCAATTGTTTGGTTTCATTTTTCAGGGGTTTAGAAGCCTGAAACAGTTTGTAATGAGAAAGCGTAGATATGACAATTTGTCTCTCTTGTTTACATTCTAGTGTATATAAAAGTGAACCTACAAGGAAAACATCAAAGAGAAAAAACAAGGTAGAACTTTCGGCTGAATACTTTAGGAGAAGGATTAAATCACTGTAAAACTAGTATCTGCTAGAAATTTTATTCAAACAAAGTGATAAGGAATTAACCTATGAATTATGCCAATTGTAAAAGCTGTGATAATTTATACAAAATACATGGACCGTTTGCCAGAAAACGCCCCTGCCGGCGGCTCTCGGGAAGGTCTGAGGCTGATGGCCAGGCCAACCCTCCACGCGGGCCTCGCAGAGCCATCTGATCAGGAGGAGGTCACACACAGGCATCCCGAACGGCAGTGGCCAACGTTTCACAACACAACTGACGCCAGTCTCCAGGAGGCACAGAGCTCAGGAGGCCGGGCTGCCAGCTGGTTCCGATGTCTCTTTCTGCCCCTTCCTGCTGACCCTCCTGCGAGAGGAACTCAGTCATCAGCTAAATGGGCTGCAGAAAAAATCTGCAGGGAGGGGAGCTTTTTGTTGTAATTCCAGGACCGCCTAGGCCCAAAGCAGCTACTGCAACTTCCTTTCAATTCATCTTCACATACACAATTCCTGTTACTGATCTCCTCCTGCACAACTATTAGAACAGCCATGATCATGGAAATATTACGAAGTTTCTGGGATGGATTTTCCCCTCGCCAGCTTGCCAGGTCAATACACATGCTCAATCCCTTTCACCCTGCATTTCTGTGTGAACTTTTTCAAGGGCAGAGACTCTGGGAGAACTTTACAGCGAGCACCTGTGCAGCACAGACTCCGCCGCCAATGTTCTCCACAGCACACGCGTCTGCCACAGGCGTCACTGCCTGGAGTAGGCTGTTGCAACTTTTTCGATTCTTTGAGTTAAAACTTACACACTGCACAATGGACAAATCTTCGAGTGCACATCTGGTGAGTTCGGGCTGCTGCACACGCTGTGTGCGGGAACCATCCCGAGGTGTAGGACCACCGCCTGCAGAGCCCCCTCAGCTCCCCGACTGGTGTCAACCACCCAGGGGACAGCGTCGTCCTGGGGTTTTCTCCACGAAAATGATATCCATCCAGTACAAGGCCCCCTTCACGTGGCTTCCCTGACGCTGAACGGTAATTGTTTTATGGATCCACCATTTGTTTGTTTACCCTACTGATGGACACCTGGGCTGTTTCCAGTGTTTGGATGGGTAAGTGTATACTTAGTTTTGAAAGAAACTGCAAGAACTTTTCCCGAAGCAGCGGTTCTATTTCACACTCCTGCCAACGCGTGAGAACTCGCTTCTCTACAGTCTTGCCAAAACTGGGTGTTTTCAGTCTTTAATTTTCTTCTTCCTGCTGGATGGGAACTCACTGTTGTGTCAGTTTTCACGTCTCAAATAACTAATGATGTGGACCATCCTTCACCTGCTGAGTGGACATGGAATCACATGTCCCAGGGTCCCTAGAGCTCTGTTTATTTTTTCTCAATTCTTCTTCTCTCTCTTCTTCATATTGGATAACTGATGTTTGGTCTATACATTCACTGATTTTTTTCTTTTGTCCTCTCTATCCTGCTGTTATTACCATCAAGTATATTTTAAAATATTAATGTATTATACTTTTCTACTCCAGAATTTCTACTCAGTTCCTATTTTAGGGCTCCTATTTTTCTGCTGAGATTCCCTGTCTGTTCATTCACTAAGGAGCACAGTCTCCTTTATGTCACTGAACACAGCTGCTTTAAAATCCTTGTCTGATTTCTAACAACTGGGTCATCTCAGGGCTGGTCTCAGCTGATTGTCTTTTCTATTGAGAATGGGTCATGTTTTCCTGTTTTGTTTTGCTTGTGCATTTCAACTAAATTTGGATTGTATCCTGGACATTGTGAATGTTATCTTGAGAAGACTCTGGGTTCTATAATATGCTTCTGAAGAGCTGATTTTTGTTTATTTTAACAAGCAATAAATGTATCTGGACTCAAACTGAAAACTCTCGGCTCTGGGGCAGCTTTTCAGTTCTTACTTCGGTTCTTGCCTTATGTGGGCTGGAGTGGAGTCTGACCAGGCGTGTGGTTTAGGGGCCAACTAGAGACCCAGGCAGTGTATACACAGAACTTACGGCTCCTGCTTTCTGCTCCCTGGGATACCTCCCTTGCTCTCCTGTAGTTGTGGCTGCCCTGAAGCCTATTCTTCTAAACTGAAAAGACAACAGGTTTTATGTAGTTTTAGTTTCCCCTGGGCCTGCATTCAGGCCAAAATCCATAAAAAGTGAGGAATTCACCCAAGTGCCATTTCTTCCAGAATCAGCCACTCATGTTCACTCTCTAGAGTCTTTAGGTTTTGTTTTTACATTTTTTATTTTTATACATTATTCAGGATTAGAGTTGTTATCTGTAGGGGGTTGGCCTGACAGGAGGTCCGCAGGCATTACCAGAAGCAAAACTTCTAGTACTTTAAGAAGATACCCTCACAATGCCCTTGGGCATGAGGGCCTACAGGGGGGCTCACGCCCCCACAGGCCTGCACACCCTGGTTCCTACTGATCTGGCCACAGGCAAACCAAGGCTCATCTGACTTACAGAAGTTCCCTTTGCTATTGTAATTACGTAGTTTAAGTAAATACAACATAAACCAATGGAATATGAGTAGAAAAAACAGTCATTTGTTGTTTCTATGCAAACTGCATTTGAATGCTCTGGAAAGACTATTTACAAGAAGTTTCTAAAAAGTTCCTGTTAAATTGAACGTGCTGAAGACAACTGTGAAACAGAAAAAAATCACAGAACTTCAGAAGGAATCTGCATTCAGATAGTTTCACAAGTCACTGTACTCTCAAGGGACAGGAACTCTGGAACTGTCGACGTCACGGACGTGGCTCACACAGGAGACCATGTAGCTCTCCAACCAGCAGATCCACAGAAAAGTACGAAGCCTGTCTGGACCTCCTGAGACTGATGACTGAAAACACATCTCTCTGTTTTCAAACAACTAAGTTTTAAACACAGAACTGAGCGGCTGTGGTACCTGCAATGCTCCGTTTTTGCTGAAGGATGAGACGCACTGCATCAGCCTACTCAGCTCTTCAGAAACTGCTTCCACCACCCTAGACAGCACCCGAGGCACCAGGTCTTTGGAAATAGTGAACACCTGATAGAACGTTGAAAAGAAGAAGAAATGATGCATTATGAGGGCTTGCCTTGACCAGAACTTGTTAAAAACAAAGGGATGCACGTAGCAAAACAACTCCCAGGTCTCCTAAGCTGTATTTCTGCAGGATCTGAATTAACGAAGGAAAGGCAGACACGGACTTGCACACAAGCTGTATTCACTGATTCGTGACAAAAACCATTCCTCTTAAAAAATATTGGCAAATGTAGTTTTGAAAGGTATTGTTGATGGGGACAAACTGAAATAGTTTTAAAGGTTTCTTCCTCCTCTACCCTTTTCACAAGAAGAAATACGATTTCTAAAGAGGAAATTATAGAAATAAAAACATACTGGGTCAGACTCTCCTTGGGTCAAAACAAATGCTATATCATACTGGATACGTTATTCTGTATTGGCCAACAGAGTTCCCGATTTTACTCTTTGCTGAATTAAATATATATTTCCTTTCATTTGACAAAAACATTGTTTTCAAGCTTTGAATTTTGATATTTGCAAACTAACAGTTTGGACATTTGGAGAAACGTATTACTATCCCGATTTCTAAGTTAGACTAAATTGTATTTTCTTTTTAGCTTTTCCTTTTTTTCAGATTCAATCACTAGTATTAAACCTTTGGGTCAACCCAAACATAACCTGAGTACTGAAGAAAATTTGGGGCAAGTTAAGATCATGTGGGAATAGTAAATAGTAAATGTTAAGTACAAAATTCTGTTTTCAGCCACTGGGATATATTAAAAAGGGCCGTGAAAAGCCTAATACAAACAACGTCATGGTTATCGACCGACAGTGGACGTTAATCCAAGTTGCCTCAGTGGGAATCACCATCATTACTAAAATGCCCACATATTCTGCAGCTCCTCTGATTACCACCTGCCCACCTACGACTGAGATGTCTCCACTGCCTGATGATTTAATGTTACACTCTAACTTTATCGGAAGCTAACCTAACAAAAAAGCGCTTTTATATGTCTTTGATAAAATCAGGGTTGAAAGTGTATCACTCTTCATAAAAAGATGTACATGGCAAATTCCTGCCTGAGTCAGATCACATAAAAACTTTACTTCATGGAGAAACATGTATGCTCTGCCTCACTAGGAAATGAAAATTACAAGACACCCCACTCCGCTTTCTGCTCTGGCTGCTTCAAACTCAGAGCCAGGTGGAGGCTGCAATCTGTGTCCTTTGCTCGCTCTTCTGTTTCAGCCTTAATGATCCACATTTCTCCAGTTCACCTTGGTAACCCAGGCAGCACGTGTGCATGTGGAGGGTGACGTAAACCTGACCCCTCCCGATGCACCTGCACCAGACGCAGATACTCAGAAGGTTCTCGAGCAGCGGTCAACTGCGCCTGAAATCTTCTACTGAGAACTTCTTTGCTGGGCCCATTTCATCTGGTGGACAACAGTTCACTGGCCACAGCCAACCTGGAAGTCCATGACTGCGGAATTACGAAGGCAGTCACAGCAGGGACAACGGTGGGACACTAAGCAGAAAGTGCCATGGGAGGGCAGGCTGGGTGTGAGCAGCAGCACCAACGTCCAGGGGCACCTCTGTGAGATGCTGAGGGGAGGCCACCACCTAACTTCTTTCCAACACGCCCCACAGCTGCGAGAGTAAGATGTCAGCGCTCATTTGTACACTGGTTAAAAACAGGGCAAGGGATTTTCCAAGTTAGGGAAAGACATCCTTTCAATTTCTCTTCTCTTTACCTTTCAAATATTCATGAGTTTAGTTTTAATTATGAGAAAAAAACATACCCAATTTCAGAAAAAGACTCTCTCACAGTTAAAACACACGTGTGCGTGTGCTAAAACCGGAGTTGTATTTTATTTACACCAAAAACACATTCTGAAGGGAAAAAGACCTCCATAAAACCCATCGAACTGGCCTCTTCTTTTCTCCAGTTACCCACGTCCCTTAGGAATAGCTAAGGACGGCTTACCTCTGCATGCACAGCAATTATATTCACCAATGCTTCTTTTAAGTAGTTTCTGACACCTGAAATCAGATGGGGGAGGGAAAGGCATTTAGTGGAGACACGAGTGTGGGCGCTGCTGTGGCTGCCCCTGCCCCACACCTTCCAGGAGAGACGGAGGGGCAGCACTGGCCCAGGGCGCCTGAGAGCCAAATGGCCCGAGGGCTACGTTTGGTCAAGTTATTTTAAAAAAAAGGTTAAATTAATTAGGAGTTTTCGTTCATTGTTTTTCCATTTCTGTCATTGTTCTGTTCTCTGTAATTGCTGATCAGTCTGTCAAAAGTGAAATTTAAAATTGCCCTTCAGTTTCTTCATACACATATTCTTCATATGTACACACACACACACACACGCACACACGCACACACACACACACGCCACCCCCCGCCAGACAAAACCCAGAGGACAGAAGGAGGATATTTACCAAAGTTTATGAAACATATGCTAAACATCTACTATAGCATCTTACTTCCAAATAAAAGTCGAATTATTATGCAGAATGACTATTTTGATCTTAAAAAATTTAGTTCTGGGTGAAACTTCTGAAAAAGACACACTCCAACCTGGTTCTGTAAAGCAAGTTAGAGACTGGACAAACCCACAACTTCAGGATGGCACGGCTGCCCTCCAGGGCAGGCGCACACGAGAGGGCAGAGCGCAGTCTGCAGGCAGCGGGCATGGGTTCAGTCCAGCCTCCTCTCTACAAGCAGTGACCTGTGGCAGGAAGACAGGGACCCAGCTTCGCCTTCTATCGACAAGAGTGTGAGAACGCACCCATGTGGGGCTGCAGTGAGGGGGTCCTGGCGTTCACAGGGCTCCTTAAGAGCTCCTTCGCTATTTTGCAAGAAAAAAAATATAAAAACAAAATGCTGCTTTATTGTAACTCCAAAACAATGGCTTTCACTTGGAGTGGAATTAGTATCTCAGGATTCCTTCTAGAATTAATTGCACAAACTGACAATTCCTTCTCTACAAAACAGAAAATTCTACTGTATCGCAAAATCATGACGATGTTGAGGAGGATCTTCTCCCTTCATGTCGTCCAAGCTACTGATTATTCAGGGAAGTTGAACTGCAATCACCTTGTTGACGCGGCATTTGCAGACTCTCAATACACAGCCAGCTTCTGGTTCTGCCATGTACGCTGGTGTGTAAGGAGGCACACGGCTCTTCTTCTGAGGAGCCAACCTCATAAATACTTCTTGGGGATATGGAGGTGCAGGCGTTTTTATTTCTATTTTGCTGACGGAGTAACTGAGAAAACTGGTTGAAGAATAATGAAACACAATCCAGAAACAGGTCGATTCTTCCTGAGAGAAAGGACAGCTGCAGAGTAACAAGTCTTCATATCAGCGAAGGCGGAACACGTGACTTGTGCTGACGACCAGGAAAGCTTTCTGCCCGCAAGAGGAGGGCTGTCCCCCAGGGCCCCAGGCTGGGCACGAGGCAGGCCACAAGCACGGGGCCCATAGGCCTCAGCCGCTGTGCTCGGGTCAACTCCGTGACCACTGAACTCAGGTCTCGAGTCTTTAAACTGCAACAGTGTGGAGGGCGGGCTCACGCACGTACAGAGAGAAAATGCAGTTACTAGAAGTTCGGCCCGACACTGGGCCAGTGAGGGTCTAAGCCAGAGGAGGGGCTCCCATGGCCTCTGTCTCCATGAAACCGGGGTCCTGTCAGTGCTGCTGGGACCAGCACCAGGAGTTGGGCCCAGCCACGTGCCTGGAACATGAGGGCAGCTGTGAGCTCCTCAGGTTCTTCAAGGGAACAGAGACGAGTGGGGCAGAGAGCTGCTTGAGAAGCAGAAAATCGGACTTAGGACGAAGCAAGCTGAGGTCACGTGTGGGCGACCGCTCGCCCTGGGCCCGATGCCCACGCTGCCCCAGAGAAGGCGGCTCCTGGCAAGAGCACAGGTCTAGGCGCAGCCATTAAGCCCCCCCAGGAAGAGGTAAATCTAACTCACTAATCCAACTCCAAACACACAGCTGTGGAGGTAAGAATAAGAGTGCAGGTGCTTCTAAGAGTCAGGACCAACCATGTTTGCGTTGATAGAAAATTTGAAAAAGCAATCGAGCTTCCCGTTTTATGTGGCTACAGGGTAACACGCTGGGAGGAGCATAGCGCCTCAGCCTTGCACAAGTAAGAACACTTTATCTTTCCTGGAGACTTTCCTTTGATGAATAGAAAGAACGAAATAATTACCCTCCTCCCAAACAACTCTTTCAAGGAGTAACACTGGAGGGACTTCCCTGGTGGTGCAGTGGTTAAGACTCTGTGCTCCCAATGCAGGGGTCCCACGTTCGATCCCTGGTCAGGGAACTAGATCCCACATGCATGCCACAACTAAGGAACCTGCAAGCCACAACTAAGGAGCCCGCCTGCCGCAACTAAGACCCGGTGCAACTAAATAATTAGGAAGAAAAAAGGGGGGGTAATGTTGGAAACAGAGAAGGGAAAAGCTGTGGTCCTGGGATGAGAGGACATACAGCTGCTCCTGAACCATCACACGTCACATCAGGAGGGGGGGCAGGGGGCCCACAGTCCCATGAGGAGGGGGCAGGGGGCAGCGGCAGGTCTGAAAGAGCAGGCGGCCCCAGGGAGCTCGCGAGACATGATCACAAACTCCGGAGCAACACACGTGCTGGTATGGTAACAATAAAAACTTAAAAACACAAAAATCAATCATTGACAGCCTCCCTCCAAACAGCTAATCGTTGTGCTGAAACTGGTTAGCGCTAAGGGAATGGATTCATTCGCCCAGCGTGAATCTGCTGGTTCGACTACATGCCGGGCACACGTCGGAGGTGCTTGGGCACAGGGTCCGCCAGGCAGAATGTGCGTAAATCCCCAAAGTGCTACTTCCCGAGTTTCACCCCAAGGTGCTGGGTGCTCGTATTTGTGTCCAAGGGGCAGGGAGAAGTAATGCCAGGTGCCCACATGGAAGGGTTGTGTGCTGTAGAAACGATCGCTGTTCTCCGACAGACGCTAACCTGTGAACCATTTCCTTGCTGTCCCTGTTCTGTGACGTTCCTGAAAGGTGAGGGGTGGTGTGTGGGGGTGGGGAGGTGGAGGCCATCAGGGGCACTGGGCTGGGGCCTAGACGCCTCGTGTCCAGGGACTGAGGTCTGAAGGTCACAAGCGTGCAACAGATGAGACCACCGAGGTCTTCTGAGGTTGGAATCTCAATTCCTCCCTCTAAGGAGAGACACAAGGCCAAGTCACCCTGCTCGTGGCCCTGCTTCCCAGGCCCTGCTCTGAACCTCGCAGGGACCACACTGACACTTTCGGGTGTGTTTCTAAAGCCTGAATGCAGATTTGCTCCTTGCGTTTAACTGCCTGTTGAGTTTCCTGATTTGAAATGTTGCTCCAAATCCAACTGTAGGAGGATGTAGACTCTTTCAAACCTGCAGCACAAGAGGCCTGGCACAGTGGAGGCACCAGAGGGCACCCCCGGCCTGGGGGAAGCTCCAAGAAGAGCTGCAGGCACGTTTTGTCATCCGCATGGCTGAGGCCTCAGGGGGCAGCCGGGGAAGCTGGGGATGCGTCCGCAGAGGCTGTGGTCAGACGCCCGGAGTGGGATCAGGAGAGGATTTTGGTTACAGTTTTCAGAGGCTCCACGACACTGACGAAGGGACCATCCTTAGTGAACTTCAGTGATACATGCTCTCTCTCCACTGCATTTATCTGTATGCTTTTACTATTATGAACATTAATGGTTAATGACGACTTTCAAGTTCATCAAGGTGACAGAAGGGACACTCAGTGTAAAGTCAGAAGACTCAGGGTCTAAGCTCTGGCTCACCTACATACAAATGATGCGGCCGTAAGATAAAGTCAGTTCACCCTCTAGACAACTGCCTACTTTGCACAAGGTAGAAATGACAACATCTGCTTTGCTAACAAATCTGTGATGAAAATGTGATGTGTGTTTATTCCCTTCTCCTTCAAACATCTGCTGGGCACGGCCAGTGGGGTGCACCCCCGTGAGCCGAACAGGCGAGACCCTCCCTCCCCACTGAAGAGCACGCACGCACCCTGGGGTCAGGACTCCAGAGAAGCCTGCCTATTTCAGGTACCATTTCTTAAGACATAAACAAAAAGTCAGCTAGAAGCCATGACCACTAGAAAATATACACTGATTTCTCTTTCTGAAACACACGGTGCAGAATCTGGACAATGCATCTGGTCTCGCCTTGAAGAAAACAAAGACAGTCTTTCTGAAACAATTTTTCAGGATCCATTTGAAAAATACAACTTAAATAAAGAAGGTAGGGCTTCCCTGGTGGCGCAGTGGTTGAGAGTCAGCCTGCCGATGCAGGGGACACAGGTTCGTGCCCCGATCTGGGAAGATCCCACATTGCCGCGGAGTGGCTGGGCCTGTGAGCCATGGCCGCTGAGCCTGCGCGTCCAGAGCTTGTGCTCCGCAACGGGAGAAGCTGAGGCTAAATACATTTGTTTTTAAAATACGATTTTTCTAGCTGCATCCTAAAGCAAAAAGCTTGCTCCAAATAATACAACACTCAACACTTACTAAACGCTCACTGTGCCAGATACCTAGGAAGACGCTTGGCTTATTAGAACGTATGAACACTCGGCAAATGTGCTGGCTTCAGCTTCGGCTTCAACAGCAGCGGGTCATAAATGCTGACTTGACGGGACTAGCTGGCAACGTGAGCATGTGCACAGGAAGAATAAAGCAAACGGACAAGAGCTACTTTACTGTGATGCAGTAGTTAAGTGTTTGTAGAAAGGTTCCTCCCGCACAGCTTCCCATGTTATTTAGACACAGAATGAGAGCAGCTTCTAAGTATTTACAATATTATCTCCTTGACGCTGTGAACGTGAAATTAGAATGTGTCATGATATTTGACCAAACAGTGCCCCTAACCACGTAGCATCAGTCCAGGCCGTCACTGAGCAGTTCAGCCAGTGGCCCAGGTGGGAATTCTCCACAGAGAAGGCAGAGCCCAGACCTTCTGGGCAAGAGCCTCTGGGCCCCTCGCAGGGTGGGCTTCTCGTAAGGGGGCCTGGACCTCAGAACATCTTTGGCAGCAATGGTCTTGTTTTTCATAAAACTCTATTTGTCAGTTACTTGTTTTAATCAAATAGGGAGGACACTTAATTTTGGAATAACTAGTAAAATTTTTATTGAGTGCCTATTAATATTACATGCCAGACTCTATTCCATGTGCTGGGGACACGGAGTGACCTCAAGAACAAACCCACAAAACACAAAGGCCCCCCCCCCCACAGGGCTTACACACCACTGGGGACACACCCAGATTGGAAAACATGGCCACCTTCCACAGGAGAGAGCCTCACTTCATCTCTGAAATAGCCCCCAAGAAAGCAAGTGCCTGAAACAAAACTATTTGGCAGCAATAGAACAGAGGGCTTCTGTCTGATGAGAACCCTCAGCACTGTTTGTGGAGAAATGCTCCCCTACAGGTGGAAAGGAAGCAGCGCTCCTATGTGCCAGTCCCAGCTACAGCCTGTAACAGGTGATGCACACGGGGGCACGGAATGACGTGGATTTAAACCCTGGCTGGAAAACCAGTTAATTCACTGAAACTTCAGGTTTTCCTTGAAGTATGGGAAAATGCTCATTCAATTAAAAAGTGTTACACAGGCAGATTTGAGTCTTCTTATAAGTTTGGCAAACCACTAGGCAGACCTCTCTAGAGAATGGCCACATTAAAAGAACAGAACAGTGAACAATTTTGAATTATCAAGCCTACATTCTTAATTTAATTTGAAAAAATTAATTGCTCATTGTAAGGAATTAAGATACAGAAGCGTAAGTTTCCTAATAACAAATACAAGTCCAATAAGCTTTCCCTTTATCCTTCTCCCTAGTTTGGTGTGTATTCTTCCAGATGTTTTCCAACGAATATAAATTTTTTCCCTAAAAAATGAGATTACCGTACACATTCTTTTCTTGAAACTTACTTGCTTCCTTCCATGATGTACCACACACACTCTTCCATGCCAGTGTGCACACACCGACCTTACAGTTTTCAATGGCTGCCTGGTATTCTACAGCACAGATCTGCCATAAGGTATTTATCTTCTTATTTATCTGATTTATTTGTTTTATTTTTCACTTTATTTATTCATAACTTACTCTCCTACTACTCGACAGTCCTGTTGCCTTTCAGTATTGACCGTCATAAATAACGACACAACCATATCAGACCTTGTATTCTCGTAGAATAACTGACTTAAGACACCGTGTAGAAGTGGAACTGCTGAGTCAAAGGTTTTGGGTTTTGACTGGTTCTGTCAACCTGTCATTGAAAAGGCTATTCAAGATTAAACTCCTGCATCTTCATGCCTTTTTACTTTCTTAACTTGGATTCTCTAATTACTATAATTAATAATAACCATAATACATGCTCCTCAACTCTGATGATGACAAAACTTTCCAGTAAAACACTAGAAGAAAAATTCAAGCGAAATGCAAAGGTCAAAGGAAATTTACTGTGTTGTGCAAGACTTATACTCAATCTGACCGTATAAAGAGTATCTGAGAAAGAGCTGGACAGAGAGACAGTGCATGTACAGAAAACACCGGTACCCCTGACCTGTACCAGGAACACAAGCTTTCCTCTGAAGCACTTCCTGTCACATCCTCCAAACACAGACCGGTCTCTAGGTGCCCTGCCTCATGTTGTTTTGAAACGCATCGCGTCAGTAATAAAAGCAATCTAACTCTGGAAACTCTGGAGATACTACCTACTTTATAAACCACATTTCCTGTTTTTAACCCTTATGCCCTAAATCAGCTACCAGTCCTAGTCTACAGATAAAAATAGATTGAAAAATACTATAAATATCCCACAGTGTACTATTTTTTTGGTCAAACTGAAACACTACATGAAAGAACTTTGGGGTATTTTTTTTTCAAGTAAATTATCTATTCAATTACAGTGTGAAAATACATTATTGAGATTACTGCCTATTAAAAAAAAGGCAACCAGAACGGTATCAATACTGTTGGACAGATTAAAAAGGCCTGAACATTCTGCAACAAAATCAGCTTTTGTTGGAACAGAGGACGGGCTAATTTTAGGTCCAAGTCTTTATGTTTTAGTTCGCGCTTTCTAATGACCTTTTCTAAATTGATAAATGTCTTCTGAAATGTAGAGGATTTTTAAATGAATACCTGGGGTGGAAAGGACACCCTTCACGTGTAGTATATGAACGAATGACATGGCCTGTACAGTTTTCTGTTTCCTTTCTCAGAATCCTTTTTTTTTTGCTTTAATTATCTCCTAGCTTTTAAATATGAATAAGAAAACTTTTCCCTATGAAGACAAAACAAAATATCACCAGCAGTGAAAATAACAGTAAAATTATTTCATAGCTTATTTTTTCCATTTGTAAAAAAGGATTTATATTCGTAAGAGTTTAGCCTTCATAAATTTCAGAGACAAGGAGCTTTGAAGAGTCCTATATGGGTAAGGGAATCACAACCTCTCCCACTTCAAAGTTAAAGTCTGATGTGTAAAACTACATGAATTATGTAGTCTATGAATTATACTAACCTAAAATATTACAGAACACTTTATATATTTAGCATGAAATATCAGTTTCAACACTGATACACTGAATTTTAGACTTAAAGGTATAAAAATTTGATTTAACATAAATCAAATTCCTTTGTTTCAATTTCTTCTTTTGGCAGAGAAAAATTGTTTTCATTAGAAGGCAACTTCAGTTAGAAAAGTGAAAGTGACAAGAAAGTAGAACTCATTCTACGTATGCAAATGTGTTTCACACTGTGAGGTGTTACAGTTGTATATAATACTTCATAAAGGTCTGTGGTACTGATAGCTTCAAATTTCAAAATCTCTAGGAGTATTTTTTTTCCCCCCAAGAATGACTTCAGTGGAATCAAACTTAATAAATGCTTATGAGAGAAGCCAGGCCGAAGAACGTGGCTCTGGAGCCCGACAGCTTGGTTCAGGACTGCGGCCCCACTACTTAGCCCGTGGCCGTGGATGGACACGCGCGTGGCCACTGCAGGCGGCTCGGCCCGAGCGGCCCCGCCTCTGACGCTGGAGCCATCAAGGTGGAGCAGAGCACCGAGTCCTGGTCTCAGTACAGGGCTCCACCCACAGTGTGAGAAGTGAAATCCAATTAGGGTAAGTTTCTGCCATTGAACCAAAGAAAAGACCTTGGAGTCAAAAACAGTGGAGTTGGAAGAAAGTGGAAGGCAGAAAAAAACATGAAAGCCAAGAGTTAACTTGGATTTTAGTCTTCATTTACACAATAATGGGTCTTTTAAGTCAGCATTTGGAGAAGCCTAATTGTGAGGGAGGGACCCACAGGCCTGGTCTGCACCTGCTCCGGGAGGCCGGAGACGTCAGGAGACTTCAGCTTCCACCCCTGGGCGAGCCCGGCTCCCAGACTCCCACAGGGATGCCTGCAAAGCCACAGGGGGCTCCCTTCGTTGACAGGATGTTGCTTCTCTGACCCCAGAGCAAAATCTTCACTCCAACATCTCAGATCCACGTAATTTTTTCTCTTGAAAATTTTACTGACAATTACTTAGCTGCTCTTCCATCTTCACTGCCAAAGCTGCTGTTACCACTCTACTGAATTCGTTGCTTAGGGCCCGGTAACAGGTTTGTGCAGATTCCTTATCTAAAATGAATGCAACCCTTTATCCTTCCCAGTATCTTCATCATTCACGACTATAAATCTCACGAGTCTGCCATGCTTTGAGATGATCCCGAATCAGCCACTGCTGGTCCAGGGAAAGGCAGGCCGGACATGCCCCGGCCTCCTGCCAGCCTCTGCCGGTCTCTGCAGCCGGGGAGCCTGGGAGGCTGGGGTGGGTGGGCCGTGCTCGGGAGACAGGAAGACGCACCTCAGACAGAGGAAGGCGGAAAGCGCTTTCTAATCTATTTACAAACGGTAGGACATACAAAGTTACACGGTACTGTTGCCCCTCTGGTCTGACCCATTTCCTCACCCCCCGCACCTCTCCAGTCAGAAGACAGAGTTAGACTCTGGAGACAGAACTGGGCTGAAGACACAGCTGTACTGCTCTGAACAAGCCACAGACTTTTCTTACTCTCCAAGTTTAAAAAATCTGCCCAATAGGGAAAATACTGTCTTAGGCCAATGGGGTTGTGGGGAGGTGGGTCACTCAGGCGTCTCAGCTCTCAGAGGCCCCCCTCAGCACAGGGCAGAGAGAGCAGAAACCACGCGGCCCTCGGGCCCCGGCCTCCACATGGCATGCCTGTCCTCCGCGGGCAGTGCAGGACCACCCCTCCTGGTGAGGAAAAGGGGACTCTGATGAACAGTGCATCAGTCAATTTTTTTAAGCTTTACATTTAACCACACAAAAAGCATTTCTGAATTGAAATCAACGAGTTAAAGGTCTGAGTCTGAGCTGGCTTTCAGAGCTGAGAAAGTACAAAGCGCCGCACAAAGATGTGAGTTTGGAAGAGGTGTCAAGTGGCCATACTTGCTAATCACGACGTCCTGCCGTCGAGGTTTTTAAGTCTTGCCAACAGGGGTTTTCTCCTCTTCTCAAAGTGAGTAGAACTCACACGTGGGGAAGCATGTAACTCCTGTGTACGACGTGATGCTGTGCGTGCCCCGCACACACAGGTAACCAGCATCCCGAGGGAGATGCAGCAGGCCCTCCTGCGCCCCGCCCCTGTCGCGCCCATACCCGGCAGCTCGCCACTACCTGACCTCCACCTCCCCTGGGCCAGGTGCTGGCTTTCACACAGGCAGAGGGATGAACTTCCACAGGAGGAGCACAGTTTGTGGCTCCCCTCAAGGTTACGGCCTGGTTTTGTGTGGGAGGGTCTCCCTGCCACACAGACCTTGACTGGACGAGGACATCACGCTCATGCACCCACCCCACTGGCTGGCGGGCGGGCGGGCTCTGGAGCCGCTTCCAGCCTTCGGCTACCTCAGGCAGAGCTGCAGTGGAGGCTGCTGTCTGCAGAAACACCCACCACAGCGCCCTGGGGTGGGGCTGGGTCCCTGCCAAGGGGCTTGGTTGCCCCCGCGGCTCCGCCAGTCTTCTCGTGCCGAGAGGAGAGCAGGGCCCTGAGCGCCACCACACACCCCGCCGTCCACAGCAGTTTACGTGCCGTCTTGCTGGACGGTGGCCCACGTATCCCAAAGCAGCACGTGCTCTAGTTTAAAGAAAGGGTTTCCACGCCTATTTTCCTTAGCATAAGATGAAAAAGCCACAGCACAAAGGAAAAAAAGAGAGAAAAGTCCAAGAATATACACCAATTTCTCCTTCATTAATACAACCCGAGCGTGCAGCGCAGGCGTGTTCACTCCTTTGACTTCCGTCACATCTGAAGCCTCTGAAGGTGTCTTTGTGATTTCCTAAGGCCTATCATCACACTCCTTCAGTACACAGACCTGCTCAGACCGACACGCGTTCCACGTGTCATCCTGAAGTCCTTACTACCGTAATCAGAGGCCGTCACACCATCTGCGGTCAGAAATGACAGCAACTGCAAAAATGAAAAACGCGTTTTCAAATATGTCATGTTCATGAATCTACCTTGGTTGTCACTCAAACAGTTTGATTATTAGTATGAGATATTAACAGAAAATTGAAGTAAACTGATCCAAAAGAAAACTCACATCCCAAGTAAACTTCCTGCACAATGTGAAGATTTTATTCGCATCACCTTTCATTCGCTCCTAGGGACAGGAACTGCTTTGCTGATGTCTTGCTCCCGTCACCTAACACCTAGCCTCAAACCGTCCCACCACTGGCCTGTTTACACGGTGGAGAGATGGGGGGTTTGCCCGATTAATCCCCTCACTGATAAACGAGACAGAGAGACAAGTCCCAGTTTTGTCAACCAAGCGTCCTCGGCTTCAGGGGAGGGAAGCAGGTCTCTGAGCCCCTCCAGGCCTGTGGGTCTCCTTTCTACTGTGGACTCCCAGGAAACATTTGAGACATTATTGTTTTAAAAACACACACTCACAAGTTTCGCACCGGAATGTGTAGAATAACAGCCATCAAAGTGGCTGTTGTTAAGCTGCACTCCAAGTGGTTAGCGGTGGTTGGCCTTTGCTGCTTGTTATCAAGGGAAGATGGTTACGGACGTTTTTGCCTGGTGTTGGGAGAGACACAGACAGGGACGTCATTTCTAGCCCCAGCTGGACAGGCTAGAGGAAGTGAAGCGTCCCGAGGCTGCTCTATGGTTTAGTTTTCTCACGGAGCCCAAAGGTGTACATCCTCCTCTCTTGGACAAGAGCAAGCCTGGCAGGTTCTGGGTGCGCGGTACGGTCAGGCCGTGACGCTCCCCGGCACACAGGGCCTGGGCCAGGCCGTGAGGGTCTGTCTGGTGGAGGAATCCCTTAGATTCTGTTAACCACTGACTAATATATCAAAGCACTTTTTTGTTAAGAAGTCGAAATATAACATCTGGAATCATATGAACCTCAGCTTTCCATTGTGATAAATAATGTTTTAAGTAACTGGGAAAGTGAACACTTGCCACCATTTTCAGGTTAAAGCAACAATTTGAAGTTGTCTGTTCACTATGCTACCAATGCACCCCATCTATCCAAACACTGAGACTACTACAGTACACCACTAAAACCCGCAGCTAACGCCGAGAGCAGAGGCATTCAAGTTAATCAGTGTTCTGCAGCCGTCTTCTTTACTAGAACTAGGGGAATACGAGCCATGGCTTTGGTTCTGAGGAGGAATCAGGGTGGAGACTAACGAAGCTACGACATCTAGGCTAAACTCACGAAAATGACGGCCCCATGCCCTGTCGGTCGAGCTGTCAGTGTCCCCAGCGTGGGGCCCGTGTGCTTGCTGGCTGGGCTGTGGCCAAACGGAGGGGCCGGCACAGCTGTCAGCTCACTGTGCCAGGGCACCGGGCCTCCACTGGCTCTCAGGTCGTGCCCCGAGTCGGAGACCAGAACAAAGGCAGAGCCTCCAGCGCCCTTTAAAACTCCTCACACAGAACTGTCTGAAGACAAACACTTGTAAGTTCAGAGTGAGCATTAACCTCAAAGGTAGCCAAGGTCACAGGGAATAAAACAGCTGGGATGAAGAAAGCAATGCCAAAATGGTAGGATACATACGAGTATCCATTACTTTGCTGTTTCCCACAGCACACACAGTTGTGAAGTGTGTAAACGAGTTTTAGAAGAAGATTCTTAGGTCATAATTAGACAAAATCAGGTGAAGTGAGGGAAAAAAATCCCTAACACTGTCCATAGGACATATACTCGTAATTACAGAACATCCACGCAGCCTTCCTAAGGCCTCACTAGCCAGAGGGGACACAGCCCGCCACGAGCCGATGGGCAGGAATGGGATGTTAAGCAACAGGCCAGCTGGCGTGACCTGAAGGGAAGCGGCGGCACCACTGGGACACAGGGCCACCAGGACACGGGGCCACCAGGACACGGGGCCACCAGGACACAGGGCCACCAGGACACAGGGCCGCCAGGACACAGGGCCGCCAGGACACAGGACCGCCAGGCAACGTGGTGCTTGTCTAATCATGGACAAGCAACGGACTTTTGGGTGCGACTTAACGAGAGTGAGAGGGATGACAAAAAAGCCAGGGGGCCCCTAGGAAGGACAGAGACATAGTGTGGAAAGAGCAGAAGAAAGTTGAGAGAGAGGAAGTTTTTCTGTATTTCATATCATTTCATTCCCATCCAATGGCTGGTTCCACGTCTGGGAGGAGAAGGCACACACTGGGTGGGACAACTGGACCACAGAAAGCAGGGAAGACCCGGGGCCCATGGTGGGGGGCATTCCCAGCCAGAGAGGGAACAGCTTGATTATTAAAAAACAGTGACTATGACAATGAACTGAAACTCATGAAATATGCTCAAGGTATGAATTAATGAAGATAATTAAAAAAACTCCTTGTTCATCACCTTTAATAAAAAAAAAACACAAGGGAACCAACTTACTCTGAAAACTCTAAATAAAGAGAAAAATCAAACATTTATCCTGCCTCTCCCCTACATGAACTGTACTTCAGAGTAACTGAATAGTTGATGAAATTTTTTACTTTTTAATTTTGTGCTCCAGCTACCAATCATTAGTTTGCCATCTCTAAGGAAACAACAGATCACGGCAACAATTACCCATGGCGCTAAAACCATTAGATGACAAGTTTATGACAAAATTTTAAAGGGTGGAGCAAGCTGGTAACACTTGAATCCGGTTTTCAATCTTAGTATCACAAACATGGAGACAATCAAACGTGATGGACCTGCTGGTGGCAGAAAACAAATTAAAACAAAATTGAACCTGAAACTGATAAAGCTTCTTTATTAACCACAAGTTCATAGGAAACACAAGGGACAGAGGAACATGTGAAATGACACCATGAGGAAACAATAAGAACAATCCAGAAAGTGAGAATATCTATAAGAACCACCTGATTTAGTCAACAAATAAGCTGAAGAGGGGGCCCTAGAGAAAGAAAAAAGAAAAAAACTTAAGAGACACAGCAAGTAAAAGCGACACATAGACCTTGACAGAATCCTGATCCGAGCAAACGATCTAAAATAAAGCTCTTCTGAGAATTCTGGACACTGACTGGATATTTGCTAAAATTAATGAATTATTATTTGTTTCCAGATCTGATAATGGTACTGAGGTTATGTTTTTAAAGAAATCAGTCCTTATCTGATCTGTGTGTAGATGAAATGATCCTTCATCTGGAGGAGGGGGCAGAAGACTGGCCCTGCTGAAGCTGCCACGAGGTCAGGAGCTGCGCTTCCCTGCTCTATTGTGATACATGCCTAGGAATGTCCAAAATAAGTTTAAACAATGGCCTTTGCAAAACAGCACGTTAGTTTACCCTGGTGCCAAACAGCTATCAGTTTCCGACACAATAAAATAAATACTCCAACAGGTAAAACACGCCATGAAGAACGTATGTAGGGCCACAGGTCCTCTCAAGGTGAATATGTTTCACACTGAATACCATCAGAGCCAACATTTAGCTTTACTGAAAAATGCTTGGCAGACAAACTGTAAGCAGATGTCCGAAGCATTGTATAAACGGTTTCACAGCACTGACACTGATGCATGAAACTGCTTATAAAAAAGGAGAAAATGGCTGGGAAAAAAAGTGAAGTTAAATGATGAAAGTGTGTTTAAAAAAAGAAGACTGACTAGGACCATCCTCCTTTGAAAAATGTAACATTGCTTTTCTCTCATAAATAGATGAAATATAAGTTTATTAATATCTACCTGACAGTATGTTTTAAATGAAATTAAGAAAAACAGTCCAAGGAATTGATAAAACTACTCCTTCTGAGAAGTTCAGTACCGGGAAAGACTACTGACTTGGATGTCTCTCTTCAAAGGTGGAGTTCACGCGACTGGCATCTGTTTCGATCAGAAGCAGATGCGATAGTGTGCCAAAGTACCCCATGACCAGGGCGCAGGAAACCTGTGGAAGACAGGCACGAGAGGACAGCCGTGTCACTGGGTGTTACCACCTGTGTTCCACATTCGAGAAGAGAAGAGATTTCTAGAGTGTCCAACAAACAGCACCAAGAATGTGATGCTCGTAAAGGCGCCCTCAGAATTCTGCAAGCCTCAGTCTTCAGAATAATTCTGGAAAGGTGAAATGACATTCAGAGACCTTTGGTGTTAGGATTTTTTCATTTTACACATAGATATAAAATTTTATAATATTCTAATTATTTCTGAATGGGTAGTCCACATGTTATTTTTGGTAACCGTTTTCTTATGTACTCAACCAAAGCTCTCTTCTTTAACATTAGCTGAATTAAGAGACAATTCAATGCGACATTCTGTTGAAAATACCTACCAGGGTAAAAACTAAACTGTAAATTAGTATTTTACTTGCTTGAGTAATTTCCGCCGAGGTGTTTCTCATTCACCAACCAACTGATGGACCAAGTCTGTCAGGGAAGGATCTCCCTGTGCTGGGTACCACCAAGGGCTGCAGGCATGGAGGGGAGGTGGCCTGGGGGCCTGGAGACAGTGGGGTGGGGCTGAAGGGGAGCATGGGAGGGAGCGAGGGCCTGAGGGCTGCGCCCCCCCCCCCCCGAAACCAGAGGCAGGCTGTGGGCTGCAGAGGGAAAGACGTCTTTGAGTCCCCTCCTTTTCTACAGACCGTCTCTGTAACTGACCCTTGAACTGCTGGCTGCGGTATTTTATTTGCAATAGGAATTAATATTTAGATTCTGAAGTAATTCTGCTTCCTTGTTTATTAATGGGACAAAACAAGTTTTTTGTTTGCTGAAATCAGCTCCTATCTCTTGTCCGCACACCCAGAGCCAGCCACCTCTTGCTGGAAGTTCACGTCTGGTGCTTTAAAGGAGAACGGCGTCTCCCTGCCCTTCTGGTTTGAGTGGGGCTTCCCAGAGGGAGGGACAGCGTTCGTCCACCTCTGGCAGGGTCAGCAGCGCATGGGGGTTTGTCCCCTGCTTCTTTGCTACCCCTGCCTGTGGGAGGTGGCGAGCAGGCAGAAGGTCTGCTTCTCGGAGGGGCTGGGCGAGGGGTCTGGGCTCTCACTCTGACCCTCCGGCACCGGCCTTCTCACCTACTGACTCTTGCGTCTTATTCTTCAGTCGGTTCGAAATTTGGACAGAGAAGAAGACTGTTATTCATCGGGATTCCCCAGGCCCCAAGATTCAGACGGTGTTTTTCTTTCTTTCCCTCTGTGCAGGCGGAGGTAGCGATGGGGCCAGAGTCCCTTCTTTCCCCTCCTCCCTGATACTGGACACAATGACTCATCTATCAGGAGGATCCAGAAAGCAGGATCGCAACAGCCCTGTTCCAGCATTTAGTAAACTCCCCAAGAACTTTCAGAAAAAGATTTTCCCTATGCGTGGTTACAGTTTAACAACTATTGAGATGAATGTTTAAATGGAGGTGCTGATTTGATGAGATAAATGGCAGGCAGCCTGGCCACTACCTCAGAGTTCTTCATGCTAACTAAGTGCGATTAGTTAGAGGTAAGTGCAATTAGCTCACTGAAATACAAGGATCCAATTAAAATCACAAGAGTATCAGGAGAAAAGTGTTGGGGGGAAGAAAACATACAATAACCAATCAAGATACTCTTCGCATGGCAGTGGAAATATATTTTCTTTAGGTAACTGCAGAAACGATGATAACTTAAAAAAAATGAGATGATTAGACGGTCAATGAACAGCACAGAAGCTATTTTTCACATTCCCTCCTCCCCCAATAATGCACTGGATTTTAACTTTAAAGGATAAAAAAAAAAACCTCAAGGGCTCCAAGATGATATAATTTAAAAAAATAAATGGATATAAAACTCACAAGAGAACAACGGATCTATTTTAGTGTTTTTGCCACCTCATGCTGTGTCATCTTTTTCACCAAAACACCTGCCCTCACACATACCGCCAACCACCCCATAACAAACACAGAAGCACGCACCACAGGTACAGACGCCAAGGTTATGACGTGGTCTCGGGAGCTGCCCTGGGGGTGCTGGTGCCAGGGCTCCCCCACAGGGCGGGGAGCAGCGCTGGTCCCTCCTGAGTCCCGCCCTGCTCTCCTTGGTGCCACTGGGAGCAGGCCACATGACTTGAGGGGGGACACGGGTGCATCCCAACTCCCCCGGGTCAGAGCCACCATCTCACCTCACACGCAGCACCACCCTCAGCTTCTCTACCACCTTCTAACCTTGGAAGCAGGAACAACGCCTCGGATGTTAACAGACTTGATAATACTGGCTGAATTTGTGAATGAAAAGCAAATTCTCTATCTGTCCGTGAGAGGAATATTTTCTTACAGACTTTGAGTAGTCTCAGTATTCCAAATACTGGATCTGACATATGATTGATGTGGAAATCGTTCTGCTCCGGGTTCCATGCATCCCACACGAGTAGTCGGCTGACCACGCTAACACCCGGCACTCCACTCACTCACATCACCGATGACATAAATGTCTTCCCTCCTCCCGATAACGTCAATGACTACAATTAATAAAAAGGCCTTTTGAGTTAAAAATCAGTTAAGGACTTTACCTTTACAAAAATGGTTAATTTTAAATTCATTTATTAAGTATCTTTAGGAATATATGTAAACTTGAATGCCTTTTAGACAGAACACCAATATTTAAGAGAAAATTTTAAGAAAGATTATTTTTCTTATTCAATATGTTTTAAAGATATGAACTTCCATGTGTATTCATAAATGAAGACTAAGACCATTCTCAATTTAGCTAAAACCTATCAAATGCAAATACTCAGAGCTCTTAATAACTGCAGATAAGAATAACGACACAGTCAGTTAAGTGACTCAGAACTAACCAGAATAATCTTTCCTGACACATATACAAATAAAGAGGTGAGAATTTAAATATCCAACTGCCAGGTTAAAAAAAAGCATAGCTATGGGGCTTCCCTGGTGGCGCAGTGGTTGGGAGTCCGCCTGCCGATGCAGGGGACATGGGTTCGTGCCCCGGTCCGGGAAGATCCCACATGCCGCGGAGCGGCTGGGCCCGTGAGCCATGGCCGCTGAGCCTGCGCGTCCGGAGCCTGTGCTCCGCAACGGGAGAGGCCACAGCGGTGGTGAGAGGCCCGCGTACTGCTAAAAAAATAAATAAATAAATAAAAAGCTTTAACGAATATCTCTTCTTGAATCGTGAAATTAATCAACTGAATTTTAAAAAAAAATCACCACAAACAGTATCAGAAACTAAATTTATTGCTAACTACTGCAATAAACAATCGGTTACCTACGTGATTTGTAAAATTCAGTTTTGGATGAAATTTTGGAGATGAAAATTCTAAAGACAATACTAAAGTTGTTAATTGAAATTATTTTGGAAGACTGAAGTCAAACTATTTTGGCTGTTCACCTTACACGAGGTCTCAAAACTTCAGTCATCTTTAAAGAAACTAAAAATCACTATATGACTATGCGAGACTGAAGTTCAGTTGGGGATCACGAAGTCAAAGCTACACCAAGAACAGAACTAAATACAGTTTATAAAAGTGAAACCAAAACCAACAATCTCTAAGAGGCTTTGGAACCAGAGAAATGGTAAATGAATGGCTGACAAAGCAGTGGTGTGTGCGTCTGCTCGGGAAGTTTATCTGAAAGACAGCCACAGGCCTCAATGCCACAAGGCCAGCAGAAGCTTAATTTTGTATAAAAAGTGGCCCCGATAATGATGACATCATTTTGTATCCATCATCACTCACGCCGAGGGCTGGGAAGATGGGAAGTGGCAGAGAAAGGACCCCAGGTCCCTTCAAGGCAGGATCTGGACAGTCTGAGTCAGTCACCCACCTGGAGGCAGTGGGACCCAAGACCCTAAGAGCCTGGCACTGCCCTTCCCACACCCTCGTCCTCACAAGGATTGAGCCAGACACACCTCAACTGTCCCTGAAGAGCACAGCGATGCTGCACGGAACTGCTCACGTGTCAGGTATCCCTGACATGCATGTTTTAATTCAAATGCAATTGCTCAAGATCTAGGGATGCACAAAGCTTCCACAGGAAGCAAGTGCTAACATGCTCACTTCGGTTAAACAAATACGAACACCCACCGTGTTGTATTTATTAAAAAGTGAACAAGAAGATTAATGGAGACGAGAACATCACGATTTACTTTCCTATCGGAAAAACAACTGAGAAAAATCACTGTGAACCACAGAGCAAGTACTCAGAAGATAAACTGAGGCATGACCTGCACGTCACTGAGGCTGTAACCTGTGAACTCCCACCCTCAGCTCGCAGCACAGGAGCCGGGGGCACAGTGACCGCCCACGTGCAGGACTCAAGAGCAGGCCGGGGAGCGGGGGGGCAGGGAAGCCCCCGGAGGAGGCGTGGGAAGGGCAGAGTCCGAGGAAAGACTAGCAAGCCCAGAGGAAGCCAGCGTCCCGGGGATGCCAGGGTGCAAGGCTAGGCAGGGGAAGGAGACTGAGGGCCGGCCACCAGCAGTGGGACCGCAGGGCCCGCAGGAGGGCCATCTCTCCCAGGGAGAGGGAGCAGCCCGGGAGCACTCCGGTCACGGAGCACAAGAGCGAGCATGTCCACGGACCCAGGCATGGCACAGAGGTGGAGTCGCAGGGGTGCCGGAGATGTCGGGAGGACACGAGAGGACATGGGGCCTCACATGGAATCTCTGAGGAACCACCCAGCCGACTTTCTGAAGCTGGGCTGTAAAGAGGAGTGTGACGGGGCTGTGAGTACAGTTAGGGGGACCAGAGCTTAGGGTTCAGTGCCTGATGTCCTAGCCACCCCTCCCCGACCCTCAGGAGGTCATAAGTAATTTGTGTCTTAGGATAGTTGAAATTTAGAAGATGGCAGTAAGTACTAAGTGATAATCATAGGCGAGGCACAGGTGTTATAGGCACGCAAAAGACTGAAACTGTTTGCAAGGAGTTAAAACATTTAGGATGTGCATGTGTGTGCATATGTACCTACGTATGTGCAAGTGTGTGCACACGTGTGTGCACGTGTGCAGGGCCTGCTGTATAACGACTCCTTCATCTGTGAACTGGGGATTGGTTAACTGCACAAGAGCTTGGTGCAGCAGGGCCCATGTGAGGTAATCCATACACGTCTCGGGGGAAGGAGAGAGGCCCCCAAGGGGAAGCAACAGCCAGGCTGGTCTGCAGAGGCTAGGGGCCAAGCACAGAGCACAGCTGATTACTGGGTATTGTTCCCTTGAGGAGAAAATGGAGAGATTTTATTGAAAAACATTCTGCGATCTGACCCTTGGAATTCTGAACCTTTCAGTCACTGCTCTATAAAAAACTTAAATGATGAGAAGTCTGGGAATGTGAAAGGAATCTCCTCACATCTTTGTTTAAAAATTTCTCCAAAACAGGGAAATAAAAAACAGATACAGAAATACATCTATTACGTTCATGTACTGAAGAGTTACAAGAGAGATTAAAAGGACCCGAAAACAACCTTGCTCACACAGGGGAACTTCCTGGGAAAGCACTTGAGTGGGAGGGGGCCCCGAGCAGAGCAGGCGCGGACCCGCCGGGAGTGAGGCGGGGGGGGGGGGGGCGGGCAGCGAGGACACGGGCATGGCTCCGTGGGAGCTGCAAGGGGACCCCAGTTACTGAACAAATCTTCACGAGCAGGCGCCACGCACCATGCTGGAGTCTAGACAAGGGAGACGTAGAACCCGGGAGGCAAGAGCCTCTGTTTGTGAATTTGCAAATTCGTGATAAACTTTTGTGGTGGCATGTCTCACCTGAACTGATAAGGATCTTGTTATCACTCCTAATCTAATATTCACCTATTTCTCTGCAGGGATCTCTACCGGGGATATAACATAATATGTGGTATGTGCACTGCTACCCTTCCTAAAGTCCAAAGATACTGACAGTCCCAGTCATCTAGCCCAAGAGTTTTGAAAAGGATGGTAGATCAAAAGTTCCAGAGGCCTGTTCACGTGGAGTCAGGAACCCAGCTTACACAGAAGGTGCATTTCATCACCCACCTTGGATAACTGACCACTACCCACAACCTCACGGATTTGCCTTTAAGAAGCTCAACCAACATAAAGGCAGGTGCTGGAACCACATGTACAGCCTTCTCCCTTGTAGATAATTATCTTACACGTAAAATACACGTTAATTCCCACAGGTTTAATCTAAAATGCCACGCCTACTCTCCACTGGCCGTGTCACCTCTGCAGGGTGGATGGCTGGTGTCCTGATATTTAAGTAGAGGCCTGAGGACAAAAGTACGCATGAGGGAGGATTACCGTCTAAGCAAAGGGAAGGACCTGGGGGAGGATGTGGGAAGTCTGGGCCACAAGAGGCCCAGTGTGCTGGAGGCGGCCGGAGGGGCCGCAGGGGGCGGGTGCCGGACTCAGTGCTGCCTGCTCTGTGGATTTTACCGCGAGTGAGCAGGAAGATGCCGCAAAAATTTTAAGCAAGTTACTGACAGGCTCTGACTTAAACTGTAAAAGGAGATATTTGGGATGTGAACCGTACTCCAGTCTGGACACAGAAAAACACGGGTACACACGAGTCCCGGCACCACAGGAAAAAGATCAACTACGGTCAGCTGTAAGCAGAAGGCTCGTATGTCTATAATGACGGTGATTTCAGGAATGAAATACCTGCAGTCACATAAAATATTACTGATTTAATGATTCTGGCTCTTAGCTTAGAATTTTGGCATCACTGTATCGTTACCCCTAATATGAAAAATAGCAATAAAAACCAAAGGTATTCAAGAGTAAACAATGTTATCACCATCTAATAAAAGCATCACACAACAGAAATGACAGGTGATCACAACAATTCGTTGAAAGAACGAAGGTAACAACCTGCAAGCAGGTCACTGGTACAGCCACACTCGCCTCGAAGAACCGATGTCTAATATGAACAGAACCATTTCCACATCACACTACATCGACATAACGATGTTAGTAGGTTGCTTGGCTTTATGTATTCTACAGTACTTCATACAAAGAAACAACTATTTGATCAATCAAAAAGTTTATTTCATTCAACAAGCAATAGTTCTAAAATATATATTATGAAGTGATTTAAGTGACTTTCATTTGATGTCAAAACGATAATACTGGAACTGTCAGTCATCCTTCTCCAGTTTAATGTTCTTTGCTAAATTATTATAATAATCTTACTCCCATAGGTTTTCCTTGTATCTTTCACCTTTTTGGCATCAGTAATTGGGTCTTCCATAGAAGTGACCAAACGGCGTAAGTAAATTTTTTGATGAAGGTTGCAAGGTCATTGCATAAAACTGTCACTCACAGTCTATTATTTCTATGCAGTAAAGAAATACCATAGGAAGCAAGTGTACGTTACTGAGATGATCACACATTATGAGGTGTAATTAATTATTCTCTGGAATTTAAGAATATCTTTAACCATTTTAAGTACTAATAACCCCAAGCTACCAAAAAGTGGGTAAGCTAATAAAAATTTAAATCAACCCCTCAGTAAACATGAAAAAAAAAAAGGGAATAAACAGAAAAGCATCTTCAGCCTGTACTGAGAAAAGGAAATCCATATTTACCCCTCGGGATGCATCTGGAGACTTCAGTAACTTCAAACCACCCACCTGTCGGGGGCAGGCAGTCCTTCCAGTCGAAGTAGCCTGCGTAAATTCCAGGTTCTAAGGAGCCAACGATGGGGTCTGCCTTCAATTCAATGTAGTTTTCAAACAGTCTTTGGTCCAACTCTTTCAGTGAGGCCATGCTAACCTATAAACACAAAGAAGAGTAATTATGAGCTGTCTGCTTGAGGGTGAAGAACAAAGTAAAACAATGTAAATAAATACTTCAGTAGATTTTAACAGTTTTTACCAACTTCTTACAAAAAGGCAAGATTTTTATTTTACTTTCAGTAATAAAGACCACTCTAGTGCAGCTGTGTAACAAGATAAGAATTAGTCCTCTGTATAGACCAGGGGCCATCTTCACAAGGTCAGCCCACATGAACTAGTTCTTGCTGGAAGAGCGGGTCAGTGTCAGCCCCGTGCGCCCATGCCTGGTCTCACCAGCACCCAGGGGCCAAGGACTTGCAGAGGGGGTGGGCCGAGCCCTCAACATGGGAGGAGTGAGAATCTGGGGAGTGCAGGGTCGAGGCTGGCACTAGACTGTACTAGAGGTTGTAGACCATGCAATACAGCATGAAAAGATACCAGGAAAAAAGAGCACAACTGTCCTTTCAATGCATACTATAAAGCTATCATAGTATACGTATAATTATAGTAATAATGAACACAATGTAATACTCAGTAAGAGACAGATCATCTCCCTGAAGGTAACAGTTAAAACTACAAAGCCTCTGGGAAAAAGAAATTCAGGACACTGGAGCAGGTAAAGATTTTGACAGGATATGAAAGACACTAAACATTTTTAAAAGTAGATAAACCTCATCAAAATTTAAAATTTCTACTCAAAGAATATATATCTGACAAAGATATACACAGATTTCTAACATCACTAATAGAAAGGTAAACAACCCAATTAAAAAATGAACAAGTGAAATGAACAGTCACTTCTAAAGACGGTACCTGAATATGAACAGCTAAATGCCTAAGAAAGATGCTTAACATCACTGTTTATCAGGGAACGCCAACAAAAGCCAGGAGACGGGCTAAAATAAAACAGAATGTGAAGTGGTAGTGAGCAAGTGGGGCACCCGGACACTCACACGTTGCTGGCTGAGTGTAAAGGATATCCCCACTTGGGAATACTCAGAGGTTCTATCAACTTATTCCATGACCAGCAATTCCACTTCTAGGTATATATGTAAGATAAGAGAGTACAAATGTCCACAGAAAGACTTTTACAGCAGTGCCCACAGCAACTTTATTCATAAAGACCTAAAACTGGAAACAACCCAAAGCCCATTACCAAGAATGAGTAAGCAAAATATGTTACCTAAACCCTGCAATAAAAGAAATAGATCGGTAACAGACACACAATTTGGCTGAATCTCAGAAATGATTAGGTCTGAGCAAAAGCAGCCAGACACAGGAGACTACAAATTGTATGGCTCCACTTTACATGAAGTTCAAGAAAAGGTGAAACTAACCTGTGCAGACAGAAGTCAGACAGTGGTAAGAGGAGTGCCCATGCAGGTGTCCCACTGCATGGGACTTGGCACAAGGAGAACATTTTATATTTTGATCTGGGTGGTGGGTACTGTGCAAAAAGTCACCAATCTGATACACTTAAGATTTATATGTTTTACTGTATATAAGGTATATCTCAATTTAAGAAAAAAGGTTGAAAATGAACGTATGCACAGATAGGTACCAGACAAATGAAACAATGAGAATCAACGATACTCACCTCATAAATTTTTTTGTGAGGATTAGAAATGATAATTTATGAGCCTTGTGTAGCACATCTAAAATACATAATAAATGCTGGCAGCTATGATTATCATTTTTCAAATGCCCTGTTCGTACCATCTGAGAAGCACAGACGTCAGCTGAGTTCACCTGACCCTATTATGCAAGGATGGGGTCTGTCTATCACGAACCCACCACCTGAGAGTGATGGATGAAAGTTACATGAAAAAAAACTCTGTTAGGAAGGAAACCACAGTCCAGTAGGGCAGACAGACAAGAAAACATACAAAAGACAATGTTCACGGAATGTGGCTGATAAGGAAGCAGAGGGAGCAAGAGTGACCAGGGCACTGCTAAGGGGCTGAAAAGCTTCTCAGGGAAGGTGGGGCCGGACGGCTTCCAGGCCAGCCGTCTCTAATGGAAAAGGGGAAAAAAGGGTGCTAATTCAACAGTTATGTAATCAGAAATAGGTGTTCTCACACAGGTTTGAGCTGTGCAGGTCCACGGATATGTGGATTTTTCTCGGTAGTAAATACTACCGTACTGTGTGAACCCGCAGACAGGGAGGGTGGATACGGAGGGCTGACTCTAAGTTACACGACTGGGTGGAGGGTCGGCACCCTAAGCCCAGTGCATAAGTAGTTCAAGGTCACCTGTAGTTCAACAACCAGTAATAACATGGAGAAATACAGAGCGTGTTAGGAGGCAGCATTTTAGAGGCTTGTGATGATCTACCAGCTCTCTCTTCGGCAGCAACGTGCAGGTCAAGGTGCTCTGATGTCACACGTGGTCACGGGGGGCACGTCCAGGAACAAAACGCAGATGGCGGATGCCCTGCTTCCCCGGTGTCTACACAAGGGTCTGTAGCTCACTCAAAATAGTTAACGAAATGTAAAATCATCTCATTGTTGTGATTTAATGTTTCCAACTTAAATTTTCTGGTTTACTATTTTAAAAACTTTTTGGAAGGAATACTTCTAAAAAAAATAAGTTTCTGAGAAAGACAAAAACAGCAGGAAAAAAGCCCTGTTACTTTCATTTCAAAGATGACAGAAAGAGTGCATTTAACTGAGTCAGCTCTACAGAAATAAACTCATCAAACTATAATCAGAATCTCTATGCAAGTGAATCTGGATTACTAGTTTCAGTCAAATTAATGTATTTTTAATTCTTTACAAACAGATGGCTGGACAGTGAACTGACACTCCTTCATGTTACTGAACCATAACTTGTCAAATGTGGACCAAATAAATGCCAAGTAAATAGTTAATTTTTAAAAAATAAACCTTTAATCCCTATTAGAGGTGGCACTATTAAAACAAAAGAGCAAGCTGTGATAAAGCAGGACATCCTGTCACTCTGACACAGAAGGACCACCTAGGACTTGCTGTCAGGAGCCACTTCCCCTCATCTTCCTTCTGCCGTGGTTCTAACCTGTGACTGATTATGATCTATATATTCCCCAACTGTTCGTTTTCTGTGAATTTTTTATAATCAAGTTAACCAGCTCACATCCCATTAATCAGGCTTCACCTGACTGCAAAAATCCCTCTCCATTTACTTGACTATAGCCTGCAGCTGACTTGGCCACCTACGCAGGACCATCTGAGGGCCACTGGAAAGCACTTTACCGCCACCATCTCCTACACTGGTATAATGTTTCAAAGTGTACTATTCCAGAGTAAGTTAATCGTTTTCCCTGACTTAGTAACAAAAACCAAAAATAGTTTCTGGGAATGAGAAACAACTTTAATAAAATGTCAACAGACAGCAAATTTCAGCAAGATTAGACATAAAAGAAGCAGCAGTGGATGAGAAGAGAGATCTGAAGAAATATTCCTAACCATTACAGAGTATTTAAAGATGAGGGAAAAAACATGAAAGAAGAAGGTAAGAGACATGGAGAATATAAGGTCTGATATGATCCAACAGGAATTCTTGAAGGGAGAAAAGAGTGAACAGGGGAGAATTTTTTTTTTTTTTGCGGTACGCGGGCCTCTGACTGTTGTGGTCTCTCCCATTGCGGAGCACAGGCTCCAGACGCGCAGGCTCAGCCCAGCCACTCCACGCCATGTGGGATCTTCCCGGACCGGGGCACGAACCCGTGTCCCCTGCATCGGCAGGCGGACTCTCAACCACTGCGCCACCAGGGAAGCCCAGGGGGAGAATTTTTGACGAGGTAATGGCTGAGAATTTTCCAGGACTGCTTAAAAGTATCAATCAGAGTCAAGGCAAAAAGGCAAAAAAAAAAAAAAAAAAAAAAATCATACCAAGAGACACATCATAGTTGAACTACAGAATGCTAGAGGTGAAGAAAATATCTAAAAAGTAAAAGTAGCCAAAGAGAGCCTGTACTACGTCTTTCTCAGTAATGGACAGACTAAAGACCACACAAACAAACAAAAGGAACAGATATGAACAACTCACACTTTGGGTCTAACAGACGCAAACGGAACCTGGTATTCAAAACTGAAGGACAATCTTTTCAAGCAAGGTAGGATATTTAAGAAAACTCACCACGTATCATCTGCAAAGCAAGTTTCAACAAAGTTAAAAACATGATATTCTGACATCAGAACACTTAAGTCAGAAATCTCTAACAAAGAAAAAACTAACTCCCAATATGGAAACTAGCTGCTCCCTCAATTTGGAAATTTAAAATCACACCTCTACATACTGATGTGTCAAAGGAAAACACACAATTAAAATTGGAAAATGCAAACTGAACAATCAGAACACCACGTGTTAGCATGCGGCACACCACTAGAGAGAGGGAAATTCATAGCCTTAAGTGTTCACATGAAAAAGGAGACAGGTTTGGAATCAGTGAGCTGTGTAGACAAAACAATTAAGCTCAGCACCCAAGTTCCTGCCTCAGAAAACAAGGATGCGAAGAGGGGTCAGTGAAGACAGAGGTTGGCTCTTGAAGAGGTTCTGGCAAAGCTGATCGAGAACAAGACTAAAATATTAAGCATGCAACATTAAGTATAAAAGGGGGTCATAACTGTAGATGCAGTTGAGACTGCAAGAATATGGAACTATTATAAAACGATTTTATGCCAATACATCTGAAAATTCAGGCAAAATGGACAAAGTCCAAGAAAAACACAGATGACCCAAATTAACAAGAGGAAACGGAAAGCCTGAATGGTTCTTTAACCATTAAAGAAAATGAACCCGTCATTAAAAACTGTCTCACAAAGAAAACACAGCCCCAGAAAGTTTTACCAGAATTCTTCTAAGTATTCAGATAACGAATACTGTAAATTCCAACTCTATATAAACTCTCAGAAGAAGAAAAAAGGAGACACTCTAACTTATTTTACAAATTAGCATAACCTACATGCAGCAACATGGATAAACCTCAAAAACAGTACTGAGTAGAAAGAGGAGTCACAGAAAAATGCACGCCTGTGATCCCACTGATGCTATTTAAAACTCAGAAACAGGTAACAGTGAACAACGTGTTAATCAGGAACCACAAAATGCAGAAGTGACTCTACAAGGGGAGGGAGGTGATGCAAATGTGCACCGAGGGTCCTGATCACGACACTGCATTTCTTCAGCTGCAATTTCTTCTAATTCACATCTACACAAGAGCTATTCCTCTGTAGGGATAAAACATTTCATATAGAAATATTTGAAAAGAACTTAGTCGAGAAAAGAAGCAAACCAACATTAAAGTAGTCACAATGTGAGGTGTCAAATGCGACTCCAGCATCTGAAGGAAGCACCACAAGAAGAGCAGAGGGCCTCGCCCGTGCGCGCTTTGGGGGAACAGGACAGGGCCATGCCACAGGAGGCTCTCTGTGGGACGAGACACCTGCATCTGAGACGGGAGTTGAAGGATGGTGCAGAGCAAAGGGACTTAGGGCACAGAGCGTCAGGGAGCGAGGCTCCTGCGAAAGCACAGTGGTCGGCTGATGAAGGGCCGGGCCTGAGCAGGAAGAGCCAACCAGGTGGAGACAGGTTCAGAGGACGCTCATCAGCCGTCACGAGAGATGGAGGCCAGAACACCCCCAGGGCCCAGCTGGCCGCCTGAGGCAAGGACGCACAGAAAGGGGCTGGCATGAAGGAGGAGGGCCATTTTGGTTTGGACACAATGACCTGATATCCCAGGGGAACTTCCAGCGAAGACGTCTCGTAGGAAACAGATCCGAAGCCTAGGAACGGCCTGCAGGTTAAAGATCACGGGCACCACTGACAAAGGGACGGAGGGAGTAGATGAGAAGAGACTGAGGAGGGCCCGGAGCGCCCGCATGAGGACAGAAATGGGAAGAGGGGTGGGGGGAAAGACAACTCCAGTGGTTGAATTTTATCTGCCAGGGTTCAAGGTTTTGACTTCGGAACCCACATCCTGCGCCCAAGTGGTGAATCAATGGTTTTACTCACTTATGCCCTGCACATCCCCAACTTTCCAAACAGACTTTGAGCTTCTCTCTCATCTCTGAAACAACATCTATGTGAAAAAACAGCAGCACTACGTATAACGGCCAAGACTTGAAAGCATCCAAGTGCCCACTGAAAGGTGAGTGGAGAAAGATGTGGTCTCTGTATACAATGGAATACTACTCAGCCATAAAAAGAATGAAATTCTGCCATTTGCGGCAACACAGATGGACCTGGAGGGCATTATGCTTAGTGAAATAAGTCAGACAAATACCGGATGATATCACTTACATGTGGAATCTAAAAAAAGACTACAAACTAGTGACTGAAGCAAAAAAGAAACAGACTCACAGATACAGAGAACAAACTAGTGGTTACCAGTGGTGGAGGGGAGGTACAAACTACTGGGTGTAAGATAGCCTCAAGTATACACTGTACAACATGGGGAATAGAGCCAATATTTTGTAATAACTGTAAATGGAGTTTGACTTTTAAAAGTTGTATTAAAAAACAAAGTTTTAACTAGAATAAATAAAAACAGCAGCAAAAAAAGACAATTATGTACAATTAAGCTAAAAATAATCAAATATGGTACCCATGGTTCAAGTGACTCAAAAACCTTTAAAACTGATTGCTGTAAAGGACCCTCCCTGGACATATTTAAAAAAAACAAAAACAAAACACCTGTCCTTTCTCCACCTCCATGTTGGAATACCTGAAAGAGATTTAGGGGCTTCAAATGAAACCTCAATCAAGCATTTCATGCCAGACTTTAATGGCCATTATGACTACCTTCCTGAGTCGGTCAAAAATCTGCAATTATCCAAACTCTAAATTAGATAATTCCTTATAAAAGACTGGCACAGGTTAAAATGTATGTAAAAAAAAAATTCCTTGGAATTATGTAATTACAGCTACCGCAATAAAATTCCAAGCTAAGGTTTATTAAGCATATAGCTTTGGTTTTCCTTTCTCAAGGGTCTCAAAGAATTAAGGATTTGTGGTTAACCTGGGGTGCACACTTAGAGCGCAAAACTCTGTAGACAGTCAATGAGCATAATATGAAAAAGTGTGGGCTACCAAGCAGAGAAAGGCACGCAGATGAAAATACCATCAAAGAGTATGTTTACCTATCAAATTAGAAACTATAATCAGCGATGACGGCCAAATGTGGTGAGACCGGCTTCTGGAAAGCAATCTGGCAAACCCCACCAGGAGTCTTTGGAGTTGTACTCCCAGTTGTAAGAATCCACTGTGAGGAAGTAAGAAATGTGACCAAAGACTATCTTCCCCTCTCAGTAACAACAACGAAAATAACGAGCAGGAAAAAAGTTAAAATAATAAAAATTAGAAAATGGTACATCTGCACTAACAAATATAAAGCCATAAAACTCATCTTTACAAAAATAGTTAATAAAAATGGAAAAGCGCTCACAACAGAAGAGCCGATAGAAAAAGATACATTCAAGGTAAACAGAATTGGGGAAAATGTTTCGTATTTTTTTTATAACATATATACACACAGGTATATGGTACATATAAGACACTAATTATTATATATACGAAAATAAGACAGTGTTCATCTTTGGTGCATTATAGATGATTTAAAAATTTTTTTAGATTTTCAGTATTTCTCTTTTTAAAAAATGATAATTAGGTCTTACTTTTATAATAAAGAAAAAAATGCGTGACTGGGAAAACACTTCCAAGACTTGAGGAAAACTCAAAGGCGCTGGCCCTGCACGTGGAAACGCACAGAGTACTCAAGGGCTGGCACCTGCTGTATGGGCTCCAAACAGCACATCCACTGAAGGCCTGCAATGGGGCCTATTTTAAAGGACGTAACTTGTAGGGAAAGAGGGGTTTGATACTCTGATCTGATAAATTTAATGTTTATTATTTAGTGTTGTTTCATCAAGTCCGAAATGATATACATTAATCAACCGGCTTCATGTCCTATTCCTTTGGTGTGCTTTCATGGAAACAATTTTGTTCTTTATCTTAATATACGTGTGGTGCTTGGCCAGAAAGCATTCTGGATTTAGCACGAGAAAACTTAATTGAGTCCTGCTCTGCTCTGCTGTTTACAGGTCAAGCCATTAAACTCTCCGAGCATTTTTCTGCATGAAAAAACTGGAGTTAATAATACTTTCCTTGATTACTTCACAGAGCGATCTTCATCAAATAAAACTGTATATAAAATCATTCTAGCTTTAAAGGATGAGTGATGATGAAAGTTTAATAAACGCCTAACAAGCGTGATTACGCACGGACTGTTCCTATGTAAAAATTAATTCTACTCTTGAAGATGGAGACCGAGACAAAGGGGACTGAAGAGGCTGGCCATCTCTGTGCCGCTCCTGGTAGAGCTCCTGGCGGAGCAAGAAAGCAGAAGGAACTATGCCTGGAGGACCCTTGGCAAAGTCCCCACCTGCAGCCTGAAGGAGACCTGAGAGAGGTGGGGCCCATCTGGTAGAAGCACACCAGGCAGAAGCCCTCGGTGAGCACTTCCCTCCGAGAGCAGAGCAGAGCCAGAGAACAGATAACCAATGTTTACGGGACCCATGTGCCCTGGGATTGTTCTAGGATCTGGGCCTCCCGAGCTATCTGTCATTTGAGAAAGGAACCGTGAAAATCAGTGGCAGTTGGCAACTTTTATACCTTAATTCAAGAAATATATTTTACTTGATTGTCATCATGGAATTAATGAATTCACTCATAAAAAACAGAATCGGCACAAACACTATAAATCTAGTTTACTGTCTATTCCTTTAATACTCAACTGAATGATTTCAAAATATTCAATTCCAAATTCTGAGTGCCCAAGATAGCCCACCCCCAGATCCTGCATATCACCTTGTCTCAGAACAATCTGGACAAAGGCTGGGAAGGACATCAAAGCCCATCCGCATGTCAATTTCATTCTTCTTCCTAATGATACAAACTGAACCTAACAGATAATTCCCACTCATAACTTTGTAAAAACCTAAAAATCTCCCTGCTTGTTATATGCAGTTCCTAATCACTTCATATATTTTTAAAATGATAAAAGATTTCTTCAATAATAATGTTAGTGTCATTATTGTTACTGCATAAAAATAAAATGCCCACTTTCTACAAATACTAACTTTCTACTGCAAGAGAGCACCTCGCAGTTCTCAATACAAAAATTTCTGGAAATAAACTCGACATTTGGCCCTAAAGTCTTAAGTCACAACATTTCTCATCAGGATGATTAATCTTTACGAAAAGGCAAGAAAACAAGACACAGCCACCCACTCTGACATTTTCAATCTTTGAAAAAAAAATCCCAATCTAGTTCATGAACTGGAACCATCGTTTGTAAAGAGTATGCGATCCATCAAGAGCACTTTCTGATTGTAAGATTAACAAGATCACTATCTTTCTTATTCTTTGCACTGAGAAAACTGTACTGACATTAGAAAAGTGGTTCTAGCTTAGTTTTACTTAGAAATCTGATAAACTTTTGTCCAGGAACCAAGCAGCCTTTAATAATAACATGATTACTTCATTTTTTCCTTTTCTGCTTACTTGAAAAATAGAATCAACAAAGTGTAACACTAAAAAAAACTACTCCATTGATTTATACAGGGCTCCTTTTTGTCCACCTTTCTACAGGCAGGACTGGAGAGTGGAGGGTATGTACTTTTCAGGTAAGACAAAGCAACCTAGAGCTGTGCCCGCGTGCACGAGTGTGTGCGCACGCACGCGTGTGTGCGTATGCTCTGGCAGGCGAGCAGAAGCATTGCTGTGGCCCCCTGGAGCGGGAGGGAGGAAGAAGAGGTGGCTCTGCAAGCTCAGGGTTTGCTGTCGGCTAGAAGTAAAAGCTTTAACCTAAAAGAAGCCAAATCAGAGATGACTCCTCAAGATCTGGGTTTGAAGCCTTTCTTTCCTTTTCCTCCCTCAGTTTTGAAAAGCTCTAACCTTGAGAGGGCTTTGCTCTGGAGATAGAGGAGAGCATTACCTCAGTGACTCCGGTGAGCTGTGAGAAGGAGGGACCGGGCACGGGGAGGAGCGGGGGTGGGGGGCTGAGGAAACAGCTGGGAACGAAGCGGGTGACACCACCACTTGTCCGTCTAACGCGATCCATTTACCTGTGTTATTTTTTCTATTCCCTGGAAGTTGTGCTTTTCAAAATGTTCTGCGATATTTCGGAAGGTGTGACGTTCAAGGTAGCAGCAATTACTCAGGACTATTAAAAGTCTCTGTTCCTAAAACCAATACAAATTTTTAGAAAAATATTTAGAGTAACAAATTGAAAGTCTAACAGATAACATTTATCACTTGTTAAATTTAATGATAATCTCTTGGTGTTTAATATCAATATTCAATGCTTTGTTTTTCTTGGTTCCTTCTTTCCAGTAACAGGGAGAAACACAACACAATTCTGTAATTCTGCTAATTGCTCACTATGACATAACACACTATAGAGCCAAACAATGTTTGACTCAAATTCCTTTTGAAATTCATCAGCTGTATGGAAAAACAGATTGATGCAACACAGTAAACTAGTAAAACAGGATAGCTGCTTTCTTAGGAAAGGGATTCTACTTTATTGGTTATTCCACTTCATACGTTTTGCACCCCAAAAAAGCTATAAAAATGGATATTTAAAAATAACTACCAAAAAATGGAGAAACTCTCAGAAAATAATTTCTAAATTTCTTATAACTTGGAAGAGAACTGTAATGCCATCCATAGATGGGCTCCTTCAAACACCAGGCCTTCACAGAATTTCTTATGTAGAAGAGTCTCCCTCTTACGGGGACTCTTCCCCGGTCAGCCATGCAGGGCGCCGGTCTACACTCCCCAGGCTTCCCGCTGTTTAAGGTGACTTGTATCAAAATTACCAGACCCCCCAGGCTGATGAATCAATCATCCTCTCAGAGTTCAGAAGAACTGGCTTTCTAAATAGTTCTAGGAATGGCACTGTCACTGTTCTTGGGGCTGTCTGAGCACTGTCCCTGCTCCCTCAGGCGTGAGGGCTTCTCTGGAACCACTGTGACTAACTTAGGGCCTTGGTTTAGATCCTTGACTAAAAACTAAGGCAGAACTCCTTCCTAGGAGAAGCTCTCACCCATACTTTGATCGCTGCTGTGTACTAATCAGGGTAGCTTAGGTTAATGTCAGGAAGGCAGATGGGAATAACCAGGCCCTGGCAGGTGCACAGACCACAGGGCTAGGCTCACTGAGCCTGGATCACCCAGGAATTCCATTCAGCTCCCTCAAAATGTGTAAGACTTTCCATGTGTGTATTTAAAATTTTACTGTTTAGCTGTGGCAGAGCGTGGCCGACTTGCTGCCTTTTGTGGTCATCAGCAAACACCATTAAGAGGCCCAGGAAGTACTACAGTGCTTTCAAAGCAAGGACAGTTTGTCAGTGGCCTGAATGACTCTACGGACAGGAAGTGGCGGCAAAAAAAAGCCTAAAACAAACGTGCTGTGCGTCTACTCCTCGTCCACGTTCTGTGTTCAAACCGCGTGAGGTGGGCACCAGGAGGTGACACGTGAGGCTGGGGGAGGCCCAGACCCCTGCCCACAGCTAGCTGTCACTGTTATGTGGCCCTCGTAAAGCGTGTGACATAAAGTCACCGTGACACTTCATCCGCCACGCTGAGCAGTGGCATCCCAAATATCTCGACGGGTCTCTCAGCCCCACGATCAGTCCTTAATTACCCTCCAGGCACCGCCTCCCAGCTGCCCACCCCAGCCTGCCACACCTTCTCTGCCCTCTTCATTAATTAACTCTGGTTGACTTTTACCCTTGTAATCTGAATGGTTCTTCCCCCAGAATGGAAAAACTATTTCAGTGATTTGAAGTCTTACTCTTAGTAAGTGTATTTTTTCCTCAAATATAACCAATCACAGGAAACAAAAGTGGGAAGAAAACCTGACAAATAATCAAATTCTTAAAATTGAATGACTCATCAAAAGCTGACAAACAACTCAGATGAATACACATGTTTGAAAATAACAACTCAACCTATCCATGGCAGCACCTGCAGACTGAGGACTGCACGGCCTTGTGTACTGTTCTGGCTACCCCACAGCATCTCTGTGATGCGGCCATCAGGCCACCCTCCGTGGCATGCCCGAGGTTCTTCTGTCAGTAAGCAGCAGACCAGCAAGCGAACCAGAAACCTAGCCCTCTTTCTTCCCACAAGGTGCCTCTCTGCTGGATAACAGGACAAGACCCTAAGAAGATCTCAATTACCTGGACCAAATCTAACACGGTATCATCCAATGGGGAAAAACACAGGAACTGAATTTGGTTCCAAATCTGGAACAATTTCAGGAGAGTGAAATGGGACAGAGAAGGTCCAGTGACCAGCAGAAGCAAGTGCGAAGCATGCAGGGCTCTGGGTGACAGAGGAGAGGAGGCGAAGGCATGGTTCTGGGGGAGTCCTGGGCTCAGAGCAAGCCGTGTTAGCTCAAGAAGGGAACTTGTGAGCACACGGCAGCTGCTCCAAACACTGGGAAGATAGTCACGTAGAAATTAGGCTTGTCCCAAAAGACCCAGAAGAAACGTGGTTGGCCAGACAGGGAGCAAGGCCTTTCTCCACTGAGAAGGATCCTTCCTCACATGTCCTTCTCTCCCATTCACAGCGGGAGAACGGTTTGAACTCACCACATCGCCCTCCTCAGCTGCCACTCATCCCTGACCCAGCGCAGGCAGCTGCCCCTCGGCCATCCACACGCCCTCCCACGAGGCCTGGCTTCTGTCTGACCTGGCCTGATGCTCTGTCAGTCTGCGATACCGTTAAATATTCCTTTGCTTAAACGCGCTCTCCCACCTGTCCCTGGATTTCCTTCTCTGATTCTTCCTTCTCAGGGAACTTCCAGGCTCTCTGCCTCAGGCCTTCCCTTAAATACTGGCACCCTCAATATTATTTTTATATATTTGGCCCTCCTCTCCTCCTACTGTTTTCCCTAGTATTCTCATCCACTCCCAGGCCTTACACTGCTGACTCACAAATCTGTACCTAGATCTCTCTCCTGGGGTCCAATCACCCACTAGACATTCCACCTGAACATCTCTCATTCAACACATCTGGTCCCAAACTGAATTTTTAATCTTTCTTTAGAAACTATTTCCTTCCTGAATTCTCTTCATGAACAGTTCTGTTATCTACCTAGTCACCCAAGTAATTAAACCTACAATAGCTTTTAAAAAAAAATTACTTTGATTAAACTCTATTTTTCCTAATATAACAAATCCTTATTTAGGAATTCATACTTATAATAACTGTAGAAATTATATATGGCAGGAAATTTAGTTCACATGTTTTCTTTCTTGACAGGTACATACACATACACACACATCATTCAAGCTAATGACAAACCAGAGAGGGTTGTTTTTTTTGTCTGTTTGTTTTTTAGGATAGCTGGAGTTTGAATTTCAACAGCTAAATTCACATACAGGATAAAGTGTATGTGTGAATCATTGCTAAACACATGCATATGTTTAAAATATATGTGTGTTTATAGAAAAGGTGATTTGGTTTTGGTTTTGCCATGGAATTTTGTGTTCAAATAAAATGCTATTAGGGAACTTAACAACAACAACAACAAAAAAAAAAAAAAATGAGAAAAGCAGAGCTTCTCTGTTTAAAGAGGGAAAACGGGGAGAAACGGTGCCTGTCCTTTGCCTCCTCTCCAGCTTTCAAGCACCAGGGTACCACACTCAGGATCTCCACACAATGCGGAGAGGAGACGGAGCTACTTAAGCTGCAACTTCAGCTAAAAGATTTTTAAGTGCGGAATATTTACAAAGTTATATTTTTACTAAAACTTTCACAAAATAAAACACAGCTCCAAAGTAAGAGTAGCATGCTACAGCAGTAATGTGGTAACAAAGTATTAATAATTTAGACTGAGTTATGAAACAGTCATAATGACATGTTTTATAACAAATGACATTTTACTTTCTATTTATCATCTTAATTATTTATGATCTTACTTACAGAAGTCAAACTAAAGTCTTCATGGATACTTCCAAACAAATCAGGAGAAGAAACATCAACGGAGAGACTGAATAGAGAAGTAAGAGAACAAGTTAAAGCACTAAAATTAAAAATGGTAACATAGTGTTATATGTCAATTATACCTCAATAAAAAATGCAATGAAACCTATGTAAATTTGACTTTAAAACCTCTTGGTCAAAAATCATATAACTTTCTGTTTTTTAATATTTAACACCTAACAGCTCAAAGTAGACACTGTGGACTATCTATTAACATGGGCCACATAAAATGTGCTTTTGGGGTCTTCCCAATAATTTAATTTCTAGGTATAGACTCTCATAACTGAAATGTTTTTGCCCATCAGAATCTAGAGGGGATTTTTTCAAGCTCACGTTCATAGTAAATGACTTGAGGTGAGCTGAGTTAGGAAATTAGTTAATTTCCTAACCAGTGACCAGACACAGAAAGCTGCAGGGGAGGAAACACCAAAGACCCACTGATTAATTTACAGGTACAGCAGAATCACAAGTAACACCTTAGCAGGATTCCTTTTCTTTAAATCTAACCAACTGATTTTAGCATTCATATGGAAGACTAAATAGATAAAAATATAAAATAAGTTTAACATAAAGAAGCAATAAAAGGATAACAATCTGAAAAACATTAAAAAAAAAAAAAAACTACTGGGCTTCCCTGGTGGCGCAGTGGTTGAGAGTCCGCCTGCCAATGCAGGGGACCCGGGTCCGTGCCCCGGTCCGGGAAGATCCCACATGCCGCGGAGCGGCTAGGCCCGTGAGCCATGGCCGCTGTCCAGAGCCCTGCTCCGCAACGGGAGAGGCCACAGCAGTGAGTGGCCCTCTCAAAAAAAACAGAAACAAAAAAACAAAGCTACTGATAATTAAAACAACAAACACTGATAGGAAACATTTGTGAATGAATAGAACCGAAGATAAAGTTCAGAAATACCTTCACTACATATTAGAATTCAATGATGTAAGGCACAGAAATCGTAACAAAACAAGAAGACAAAACTTATTTAATTCAAAACATCAGTAAACTAACAATACAAATTCCTGGTAAATTAATGTGCTAATAAACATATAAAAATCAAAGAAAAACTAGAATAACTAAATATTTATTAGGTCTCAGAGAGATAAGTGTCTTATATACTGAGAGGCAAAACCACGTAAACATGGAAACAGACAAACATGGAAAAAATTCCAGTTGTCAGTTATAGATTGAAGAGGCATTTATTTCACTATCATCTGTGTCAGAGAGCATAAACCTTAGGTACACAGAAGTTACACATGCCAAACAGTCAGAAAAACTAGGTTTAAAAAAAATCCCAGAGAGCAGCATTATAAAAGAATTATCACATGGATTTGGAAATATCAGGAATAGAGATGTGTCCTCTGGAGTTCAACTAACCAAGAATGGCCCAGACAGTGTCCCTTTAACAGGAGTGCCAGGGTAACCCCCTGCACCAGAACCACAACAGCTGTCAACGAGGAGTCACGCATTTTAACTCCCTCTTTTATTATTTATAAACCCTGCTCCTCTGGATAATGAGTAAGCTAATCGTGTGCTCAGTTTGTTCAATGTGCCTCTAGCAAAGGTGAGACAAGTTGTTCAATGTGCCTCTAGCAAAGGTGAGACAAGTTCAGAAGATGAAGAAATTGGGGAAAGAATACAGGCCAAATATATAAAAATATAATTCATATGACTACTTGCTCTCTCTTATTGGAAGTCCCAGGGTATAAGACCAAATACAGAGCAAAAGCCTGTATTTTCAATCCTGGTAAACGCATCGGTGAGGCTACTCTGAGCTCTACTTACTGTGCAGTATCTACATCGGCATCAGGCTTGGTGCTCAACTGTTCCAGACAGCATATAAAAACCTAAGTCAAAAATAAGACGTTTCAGTGGTATGAACGCTTAGATACTAATCTATTCGGACATTAAAGATAAATTTTATATAAATAACCAGAAATACAGTGTATCTCTATTAAGTGGTATGTATGCATATATACCTTCTGTAAGTGGATAGACTGTATGTCCCATATATAGAGTATATATTCACATACACATAAAAGTATGTAAGCACTGGGAACACACATCCCAACGTATAATGCTAAGTGATAAAAAAATTTAAAGCACCTATGTTCTGATCCCATTGTTAAGTTCTTGAATGTATTTTATTTCCTTCCTCTCACTCATTCACTCATGCGTTCAACTGGGTTTATGTGCCCACAAGGCACTGGTCCCAAAGAACTTGGTGCTCTAGGTACAATGTAAACAACTGTCATGTCGTTTAATCTGTGCTCTAACAGATATATACACACATAGTACTGTGAGAACACAAAAAAGGGGAGCATAATAAAAATGAGTTATTGGGGTACTGCTAAGCAAGGTGGAACTAATCCTACCTTGAACTTATTTACCATAAACAATTATGTTCTCAGACAAGAAGGAAAAAAGAATACATATTTAATATCTGCTATACACTGATTATGAGTAGGAGGGAAGACTAATAATTCGCATTATTTCAGGCTTCAGGGCATCAGCGCTTTTACAAAGTACCTGCATGATGTTGATGCTTAGTTGGCAAACCTCTTCCTGGGTTTTCGGTTGTTGAAAGACCTGTAAGGAAGAATGAGAATTGTTGTACTTGGCTAAGAAAACTTTTTGTTTATGAAGTTCGATATAAGAAGTTAACACGTGGGAAAGTGTGTCCAGTGTGGGTCACCTGACTCTGAAAGGGGACAGGAATGGAGAGCTGGCCTCGGGCCGAGTGACTGTGGCCTGAGTGACAGGGCAGCAGCTCTGGCATCTCAATGACCCAAACCTGCAAGGGGAGTCCCCGGCTGCCCGGCCCCCACCGCAGACGGCTGCTCTCAGACACTCACGCTGGCTTCTCCGGGCTTGCACTCCAGGACTTCTCGCAGCGACTGCAGGGAGTGCACCACGCAGCGCTCAAAGTGGCATGGCTGCAGAAGACAAAAGCAACAGGACCTGGGCATGCAGACCCCGAGCAGAAGCAAACTCGGCCCTGATGCCCAGATTTCCAGACGTGAGGAAAGGGATGGAGACACACACAGCCTCCCCGCCACCCGGACCTAGACCTGGCATGTTCTGCACTTGATATTTAAAGACCATGAACCCTGACAGTTGGAAGCGCATCTAATTCAATTAGAATAGAAGTTGGGTAGAATGAGAATTTTTCTTCAAAATTCTACTCTCCTGAGAGGCAGATGCCGGGATGAAGCGCGGACGTAACATACTCTGGGACGAGCTCCATCTCCCGGGCCTTCCTCATCTCCCAGGGGACGTTAGTACGATGACCCAGAGGAAGGCCGACCTTTCATTCCAACCATCTCTACGGTCACCAGATTCTATGCCCATCAAGTCAGAAATGAAACCTGAAAATATGTCCAACAAATGGGCTTCAGGATGAGTCTGAATGAGCCCTAACTACACCTCCTCGTGCCAGGCCCACTCCAGGGGACGGTGACACGTGTTCTCGTTATGTGTACATTCTGGGATGGAGTCGACAAAACTGTCACTTCTACAAAAAAAAGTACAGAAATAAAATAAGTGGACTGCAAAGTAGGGTAAGGGCCATGAAGAGAACAAGCGGGCACTCAGAGGAAAACTGATGGAGGGGTTCTGCCCTAAGCAGGAGAAGCCCCTGAGCCAGTGACAACATCCAAGCTGAGACCAAGGGCAAGAGGGGCCACCCCCGGACAGAGACAGGAGGGGCCTGGAGGCGCCGAGTCACCACCACGGGCCAGAGCCTGGTAGAGCCTGCACGGGGCAGGACAAGGCTCAGTTCAGCTGAACCAGCTCTGGGCAAAATCTGCTTCAATTACTAAAAGAACTCAGGGAAAAATCGAACAGAAAAAAAGACACACCTGTATACAAACCAAAGACAGACAAGTTTACTCTCTCACAAAACAAGAATCCAGGCTTTAGGAAAACTAATAGCACCTCAACTTAATGTCATTTTAATACTGCACTTTGGAGCCACCAGAGGGCACCATAAAGAACATGCAAAAGTCTTTAAGTGCAGAGAAAGAAGGTTGGGGGCGGGGGCAGGGGCAGGGATGGATGTGACAGAAAATACCGCCTACAGAAAATAAAGTCCTCGTAGACACCGGCCTTACGAACCCACCTACCTGCCCCAGAAGGTAGGAAAATCTAAGATGTTACAATAATAACACTGGGAATTCAACCCCAAATCCAATGGCAGGCAGTTCAGTGTTCCTGTGCTGTTTCCTAACTGTCTTGCCTTAGAATGTGAACAGAGAGCCCGGAGAGCACTGCCAGTGGGAAAGGGAGCACATGAGTCTACACAGCTGCGATTTCTTTTTTCTGAAAAGAAAGAACAGGCACTATCTCTGCATTTTGTCAGTGAATCACCCAAGCTGCTGATTATAACATCACATATCATTCCAGTTATTCTGGAAGGAGAAAATTCTCAGAATTATCCAAACTGAAAAAAGGCAGAAAACCTTTTCAACAAGAGTAGAAAACAGGATGCTCTCCAACGAGCTGTTTCAGACACTCAGCTGAAAGCACAGTCATGGGGGCAAAGCTCATGTGCATTTCTTTAACTTGATAAGGACTCACAGGGAAAGAAAAACATCCTTATTTCAAACAAATGGGATCAGTGCTATGGAAATGCTAAGAAAATGTAAAGTAGTGTATGTAACAGCCTTTGAGACAACTGACTCTCTGTTCAAAACCTGAGAATTTCAGATGTTAGGTAAACACTCAAAGCTGGACCCTGGGCATTGCTCTAAGCCTGGATGTACCTTCCCTCTCACGGGAAGTCTGTGCCCACAGCTGACAGCAGGCTCAGCTCCCAGAGGCCTATGGGATTATTAGCACATTTCTTCAACAACGTCCAATAAGACACACTGGCTGGCACCAAATCACCAGTAAGTGGCTTTAGATCTCTAGCTTGTGTGTCACCAAACACGAGACCGGCTATGCTATGGATACAGTATCTTACCATGTTATAAACTTTAAATTTATTAGAAACAAGCCTCTACAGTAACCACTTCGAAGGACTTTCATGGGGGCTTATCTACTACAAACAACCAACCAACCTTAGATGTGGCTGTTATCTCACGCGCACACACTGGGGACCCAGATTTGCAGCCATCACACACGCACACTAGACTGTGTGTACAAAAACCACTAACCTGAAGCCAATACCTATTTTATGACTAAGTTGTTCATATTTTGTCCTTTTTTTTTTTTTTTTAAATGAACATAAATCCTTGAAAACAGATGCTCCGTTTTCTCAAATTGAACACACATCTTTTTCTTTGCACAAGATGACCTGAAGCTGGTACTAAGAACCCAGGGTCAGGGCTGTGCTGTCTGCTCTGCCTGGCTTGTTTCATTTGGGGCAGTAATTCAGCAGTGCTGGTCCAGCGATGTCTCTGGCCTGCCATCCAGGCCTGCTGTGATAATTAGGGATGACAGGGGCATAGGACAGAGCTTTGATAATAGTAAGGCTTTATGTACATTTATGGTATTTTTTATCATAGTGGTCCCAGTATTACAAGTATTAGTTTAATAAATTAAAATTCTCTGTATGTGTATAAAGCTTTGTATTACAGCTTTTTCCTACAGCATCTCATTTAATCGTAACCAACACCACTGTGAACAAGCATTCTGCTTCTTTAACTAGAGGCAGAGAGGTTAAGTGGCTTCTGAAGATGGCACGGCTACTGAGACAGAACTGAGGACGTAACCAGACCAGACACTGAAGCAGCACAGGGCCTTCCCTCCACACCAGTGCCGCCCAACACAAGTGCAGTGTGAGCCACAAACACACGTCATGTACGTAATCTTAGATTTTCCAGGAACCACAATAAGTAAAAGAAAAACCTAAATTTTAGTTTATAACGTGTAATATATCAAAAATTATTTCAACATGTAGTCAATACAGAAAGTTGAGATCTTCTTTCTTTCTGTACTTGCTTCTTTCTTTGGAGTCTGAAGCTGTGCCAAGTGGCTGCTGTGCTGGATGGTACCGTCTGCTGCACACCTCCTTCCTCTAAATATTGGGTGGGCCAAAAAGTGCCTTTGATTTTTAAGTAAAAATAAAAGACACATTTTTCATTTTCACCAAGAACTTTACTTAACAACGTATTCGCCCTTTTGTTCCACTACCTTCTGCCATTTTCAGGCAACTTCATAATTCCATCTTCCCAAAACTTTTTATCTTTTTGAGCAAAGAACTGTTCCAGGTGCCTTTCACAGTCTTCCAGGGAACTGAAATTTTTTCCATTAAGAGAATTATGTAAAGACCGATAAATGAAAATCTGAAGGTGCAATGTCTGCTGAATATGGCAGATGATTCAGAACTTCCCAGCCGAGCTGTAACAGTTTTTGCCTGGTCATCAAAGAAACACGTGGTCTTGCATCATCCTGATAGAAGATTATGCGTTTTCTGCTGACTAATTCTGGATGCTTTTCATGGAGTGCTGCTTCCAGTTGGTCTAACCGGGAGCAGTACCTGTTGGAATTAATCGTTTGGTTTTCTGGAAGGAGCTCATAACAGAGGACTCCCTTCCAATCCCACTACACACATATTACCTTCTTTGGATGAAGACCGGCCTTTGGTGTGGTAGGTGGTGCTTCATTTCACTTGCCCCATGATTTCTTCCGTTCCACATTATTGTACAGTATCCACTTTTCATCGCCCATCACAATTTGTTTTAAAAACTGAACGTTTTCATTACGTTTAAGTAGAGACTCGCATGCGGAAATACGGTCAAGAAGGTTTTTTTCGCTTAACTTATGTGGAACCCAGACGTCAAAGCAATCCACAAAACCAAGCTGGTGCAAATGATTTTCCAACACGTGATTTGGATATTTTGATTTGGATATTTTGAGATATGTCGGCTATCTCCTGCGTGGTATAACACTGACTGTTCTCAATTAATGTCTCCATTTGATCACTATCAACTTCAACTGGTCTACCCAACTGTGGAGCACTGTCCAGGGAGCCATCTCCAGCACGAAACTTCGCAAACCACTTTAGACATGTTCTATCAGTCACAGCACCTTCTCCATACGCTGCACAAATCTTATTTTGCATTTTGGTTGTGTTTTTATCTTTCTTGAAATAATAAAGCATAATATGCTGAAAATGTTGCTTTTCTTCTTCCATCTTCAATATTAAAATGGTTACACAAAAATTCACCAATTTAGATAAGTCTTTTTTTTAAATGCACGCTGATATGACAGGTGTCACATACAATCTAACAAAATTGTTTCAAATGAAGTTAAACACAACTAAGTGCTACTAGAGCATCTTACGGAAAAAACCGAACGAACCTTATGGCCAACCCAATATTTAGCTATAGGATAGTTTGTATTTAAACATAAATACCTCTGAAAAATAAATCAAAACAAATTTTTATTAAAATTAAATCCTTTAAAATATAATTATAGGGACCTCCCTGGTGGTGCAGTGGTTAAGAATCCGACTGCCAATGCAGAGGACATGGGTTCGAGCCCTGGTCCGGGAAGATCCCACATGCCGCAGAGCAACTAAGCCCGCGTGCCACAACTACTGAGCCTGCGCTCTAGAGCCTGCGAGCCACAACTACTGAGCCCGTGTGCTGCAACTACTGAAGCCCGCGCCCCTAGAGCCCGTGCTCTGCAGCAAGAGAAGCCACCACAATGAGAAGTATTCGCACCACAATGAAGAGCAGCCCCTGCTCGCCACAACTAGAGAAAGCCCATGTGCAGCACTGAAGACCCAACGCAGCCAAAAATAATAATAAGATTTAAAAATATACATATATAATTATAAGACTTATTAAAAATAAATTCCCCTAATTTCAAGCATGATTTAATTTACAAAAATTTGGAAGTAAGCACTGCTGTTCCAAACACACACTTGTATAGCTTTGTATTAACTTAAGAAAGAACTTTGAACTTTAGAGGAAAAGAAGAATTTCAACTTGTCAAAAATTCCCCAACTGAGATTGGGACTGACATATATACACTAATATGTATAAAATGGATAACTAATAAGAACCTGCTGTATAAAAAAATAAATAAAATTCAAAAAAAATCCCCAACTGTCAGAGGAAGGCTGTGGACAAGCACACAAATTCAAGGACATGAAGAAATGTTACAGGGGGTGGTTGCTCCTCAACAACCTGAGCCCCACTACTTTGTAAATGTGAGCAAGTCAGACCGTTTTATTCCACTGTACCTGTCTACTAAGGTAAGGCAGAACTGTTGGGGCCAGGATTGTGCTCTGCTGAAAAACTACATTTTTTCCAGCCTCCGTTGCAGACAGGGGTAGGCACGTGGATAAATTATGGCCAATTAGATGTAAGCAGAGTTGTCAGTTGTGGCTCCTGGGAAAATGCTGGACTTCCCTGCTGACAGGAGTAAGGCTGTGGTGGCTGGAACTGCAGTGGCCATCCCGTGTCATGAGGCCATCCTGAGAGAGGAGCCACACTAAGGGTCACAAAGCAGGAGTCGGAGGAGCCCTGGACGCTGCCCGTACTACATGACAAAGCTGCCACACCAGTCCCAACCTCTTTAGTGGGGGAGAAAAAGGAAATGCCCTCTTCTTTAAGCCACTGAATGTTTTAACCTTGCCTGACACCCACATACAGGTTGCTGTGGGATCCATGGGACAGACTCAAAAACACGAGAACTCACAAACTCTAACACTAACACAATTTTCAAGGGGATTCTGAAAATCTCAAAGCCCCATCTGAAAAGATGATTATTCCAGAGCGAACAGACCATGGTTTTAACTGCCCACCTGACCCCTGCATGCGTCTGGAGAAGTTCGCTGTTGCCTGTTTTGCCTTAGGGCCCAGCAACAGCACTGGTTTCCTATCGTGCTTTTCTGAAAAATTCGAATTGCTGGGTAACTTAGAATTACATTAAAAAATGTAACACAACAAAAAATAGTTAAGAGTCACAGGATGAAGAAAGAGCACTCTAAAGGGGGATCCACTGTTTTTACTCATTTTTAAATACCTGTGGTTAGTGTTAAGCAAAAATGACTCTGAGAAGGAAAACTTTAAGAAGTTTGCTTCTGCATTTCCAGAAACGTTTTAGAGTTGCAAGAGAGAGCATATGCTCATTATCAAAATAAATCAACTATTTTGAATATAACAGACACCAATGATTAATCACCAAAAAGAATTTAAACTTACTAGGGACGTCAGGCCTTCACTGTCGACAACCCAGTCTTCCTTTTCAGCCAATCTCTTTACTTCTACAGGGAACACAAGTACACGAGCGCGTCTTATTATAATTATCTCACTGAACTTCAGAGAGATAAAAATGCATAAAGGTTATGGTTTTTAATTGTTTTATATAAGTTTGTAAAAAATCAGTGAAAGTAGGGAGAGAATATAATTCTGGTAGACTCAAGGATTTAAATGTGTATCACTCACTGGATTTTTCTAATACAACATTAATGTAAATAAAATTGTCTACTGTGTAGCCCAATCTGGAGAATGCTGGGCTAGGTTCAGTGACAGCTTCAGACAACAACTTAGTAGTTATTCAGCACTCCTGCTAATACTAAACAGGTACAAGACAAGACACACGGCATTTCCCCCCAAGTTTCTGATGACCAAAGTGGACTCTCTCTCAGTCCTGTATGCTCCCGATGATGATAACGTGATACCCACGGAGGGAAGAACACGACCAGCGCACACCTGAGGGCTCAGCCCCGACCTGGGCCAGGGGCTGGTTCTGTGCAGACACAGCCTTCCTACAACAAAGTCCTTGGGACAGATACCAACGGCTTGTGCCTTTCACAACAATATTCTTGATTGTTTTTGAAAATGTTTAATAACCCAGAAGGCTGCTTTGTAAAGATAACCTTCATTGTTTATGACTATATGCAGAAATCCTGAAAACTCTATAAAAGTATAAAGAAAATGAACACCTATAACTTCTGCGGCAAAGAGAAACTGTAAACAGTCTTTCTTCTGATTTTATGCTGACATTTCTAAATTAAAAATTTTAAATATACATACATATATTTTCAAAATTGGGATCATACTTTTATACACATTTTATATTCGACTTTTTCCACTTAGCATTTTCCATAAGGATGTTCTTATATCCTTAAATATTTTTTTAAGTATACCCATCTTAATTTATATATGGTCTGGCATCTCAAAGTAAATAGATTTGAAAAGTTTCAAAAAAGGAAAAAAGTTATATTGAGCAGCTAAAGACAGTCTGAAATACTCAGATTTCTATAAGAGCATCTTTCGTGTTTTTAAGGATTTGGAAGCTGGAAAGAGGTGGCATGTGCAAATAACTGTTGTCTAGCCAATGTCATCAGTTTTTCTCAACATACCTTCCGCTGTGTGCTGCAGTGTGACCACCACACAACGCACTCGAAGGTCCGAGACGAGGTCCTGGATCGTCTGTAACAGGTCATTAGGAATCTCAAGGGCAGTCAAGGATTCATAAGTAAGCCTGTAGAACAAACACAGCAAAACAAATGTCAGCAGGGCAGGATCTGGAAGCAATTCCAGACATCATTTTGGCCATCCCACAACGATTCTCAATGGTGCTTGTAAGCTACAGCGTTATGTCGAAAACATGGGGAAAGTAAGCCCATTCACAGGGATAATATCACAGTGACACTGAACTAAACAATGAAAAAGTGACATTCTCATCAGACAAAAGCACCAGCAAGGTTTAAGAGCTTAGTTATCAGGTGACACACGGGAAACAGTGGGCACAAAAGGAGACAGTAAAATTCTGTGTTGAGTGTATTAAAAATCATATCCCACACTGAGTGTGTGGTGTTTCCCCCTTTTCTGGAGGACGCGCCCACATTTACCTCAGAGTCTGGATGGCGTGAGCGAGCCCCTGCCCAGAGAGCTCGGCCTTCACTTCCCAGCTTCTGCACTGCCGCCCTCCGCCCTCCGTGACGCTGAGCGGGAGCAGGGCCCCCCGGAGCAGCTTCACCAGACAGTGCATTACTTCCTGGATCATTTTCTAGACAATGATGAACAAGCAAAACTACATTAAAAGGCATCAACTTGATTAAATCAACTGGAAGAGTCGGCCTGCACAAGACAAATGTCTTCAATGTACATCAAGGTCTCTAGCACTTTGCTTGAGAAAACCCTACCCCAAGAAAAAATCTACATACCTATCCTTAACTCACCTTAAAATCATTTTGTCTTTGCCTTACATTCTTTGATCTTTCAATGTGGCCTGACTTCTCAGCAGTCTTAAAAATTAAAAAAAAAAAAATTAGTTGTCTTTAGAAATAATTTATAAAAAAAAAGAAATGCTTTAGCAGTTGTATATAAAGAAAGCATGAAATATAGTTATAACTTGATTAAAAGGAATGTATAAGAAGTAATCTAAGTTTCTGATTAAAGGATGACTAATTAGAAAACCCTTCTTATTCCAACAAGAAGCTATTCATCTTCCTAAAACCTTTAAGTACAATTCTCATAAATAAACCTAAGTATTAAACTGAAACTTCCTGTAGGTGAATTTCACATGCTGCTTTCATCCACAGTTTTCTACAGTTAAGCCTACGGGCATGCAGTCCACGATGCCGCTCCAGCACCACTTCGCGGGCAGTGGGTGCAGAAACGAGAGGAGCAGAAGCTCTGGACAGGTGTCCGGACGCCTTGGACCCCCCGCCCCGCTCCTCCCGATAGTTTTCATGGAACATGAGCATTAGCGCTGACATTTATTTTTAAAAACTTACACATCACTGCTCTTCTTCCAGGGGCCTCACGGTCTCATTTAGGAGGGAATGTATTCTAGAATTGCTTGTTATCTGTTCACTGAGAGCCATGTTTTCCTCTGATTTCTTTCTCCTTAATGTGTAGAAGACCACTTTACACTGATTAAATGAGAAATCTGTTCCACTGGATTTCAGTTAACTTTTTATTACCAAATTTTCTAACAACTAAATATTATTATACAGAATGTCCTAGCAGGGCAAACTTAGGGAACTTTCCAAAGGAAGAAGTAATCACAAAATGGTACAATGTAAAAGAAAATTCAGATACTTCACCAACATAATGTAAAAGTTACCCTTTAAAGGTAAAATACTGGTGTATTTGGTTAGAGAACTTTTTACTTAGGAACAACTGCATTATAAATAATTATGATATTGATGCCAAGGTAATTTTAAAATACTTTAAGGTATGCTATTTCTATTTAAGGTATAAGCTAGAGAAACAGTGTGGAGAGTTGGTCTACAGGATCAACACCGTTGACGGGAAGGAGTAAGACAAGGATAAGGATTGCTGACGTCTTCAACAAAGTATCAGACACCCTGACAGAAGAGGCCAGCACACACAGACACACACACCTCTTCCGGAGCTAATTTACACTTATCGTGCAGCTTTTATCATTTTTTTCTTTGTAGAGATGCGCTTTTAAAAGAATTTAAGTTTAGCTTTTAAAAAAACTAAACCCCAAATTCACAATAATAATTCAATAAGCAAATTTCTAAGTTCACTGGCCAACAACCATCAAAATTCTTTGTATATCAGGATTTACAGAAATTGATTCTTTTTAGGACAAATGCGAAGTAACTGAAGCGTTTTAGAGCTGCAGTGAGGCGTGACCAGAGGGGCTCATGTCGGAGTTTGACCAGCTACAAAGACAAGAGACACAGGGCGAGGTGTGGGGAAAGGGGTGGAGTCCCCTGCCCTCTGCAGGTGGGACACTCTCCCCAACCTCCACGTGTCCTTTGGGGTTTTATGGAGGCTTCATTAAGTAGACACGATTGATTAGATCACTGGCCACCGGTCACCGAACTCAGCCTCCAGCCCTTCTCCCAGAGATCTGGGGGTGGGACTGAAAGCTCCTACCCTCTGAACACAGGGTTGGTCCTCCAGACAACTAGCCCCCATCCTCAGGTGGGAGACACTCATTATCACAGCAAAAGGCATCTTTTACCACTCCTCACTTAGGAAGTCACAATATCAAGGGTGAGCAAGATCAAATATATATTTCTTATTATCAATCTCAAGATCACCGTTCCAAATTTACACCTCCAGCCCAAATCTTTCCTCTGAGGTCCAAATTTGAATTTCAGGTTGCCTACTTGGTGTCCGCAGAAGGCCTGGGCAGAACAAGGTGAAACGGTGGTGCTTCTGGGTCTGGAGTTTGCTGGCCTCCAGCTGGGAACTGCAGGGTCTCCAGAGTGCTGATTGCGGACTTTGGGGCTTGCTACCCTCCACAGTCACACGAGCCAACTCCTTAGAGTAAAGCTCATTCTCTTTATATACACGGTTGGAAACAGAGCCAACACCCTATTGGTTGTTTTTCTGAGCCCTGGCTCACTGTGCTGTGGCGGACGGATGGGAAGGGCCTCTGGAAGAAGGTGTCATCTGTCCCCGGGAAGGGTCAAGCCCATACAAACCTGCAAGTGTCCCGTCAGATGGGGTCTTTTCTGGTTTTATCTGCCATAGCACCTAACGCTGAATTTTTTACACAATAGGCTTGCTCAATGGGAAGATTATTTCACAGTCCTTTCTTTGTTCTGTGAAATATTTTTGAATCAAAAGAGTGAAAATCAATTGTTTGAAAAACATCATACCAAAATTTAGGTTAAACTTTGCCAGAACAATTCTGCCCACCAAACAGGTGCTAATGCACACGTGATGACACCTACTGGACAGAATAACTATTTAAACATCGAGGGCCTGCCTCCAAACACAAAAGAAGTGGAGAGGGTAGGGGAACTACCTGTAAGGCATACCTCTTGCAATTGTTAAAAAAATCGTTACTTATTGTTTTATTCTGATAAAGAGTTGAACATCTCCAACATGCTGAATTATGTACACTTTGCCCTACTTTTAAAAGAAAATTTAATTTTGGAACAGAAAGGACATTTTAATTTACATACTATGAGTTATGCAATCTTTTAAAATGCTTATTCCTAAAGTTTAAAAATTATTTGGATACTTTAAAAGTTTTCACCTCAAAATACACTACATTTAAAATATATCTAAAGGTAAAATCTTAACCTACTATTAACCATTTTGCTAGCTAAAAACCTTAACTCTTTCCTGCACACACAGACCAAAACTACTTTGTGGTAAGACCAACGGCTAGATCGCACTGTTTTGATTCACATATGTTACCTCACATGGCCTTGACTGGTCTGAAGAACTATTTGTTAAACTGTTGGAAACTCCATCTAAATCTTTTAACAGATGAACTCGAAATAAAACAGTTTTACAACAAGAAAAAATAAGAAATTCCAAGTAAATTGTGTTTAAATATTAGAGAGCTTTCTTGTATGAGATTGAAACCCTGGAACTCTTCCCAATATTAATTTAATTAAGTCTCTGGATCTCACTCATGACATGATTGGCTCCCTTTCCTAACTCCTCCATTCCTTCCACTGTCCTCTGGTGTCTTTCTGGCTTTTCAATAGAGGGTCACTTAGTTTAAAAACATGCCTAAATCTGTACAGTGAATTACACTTAATAATTATTACCATAAACTTTTAAGAAAAGTTTATGAGTATAAACTGTTGGAAATTCCACAGGCACACCCAACTCAGCACAACTGATCACAATGATTTTCCAGTGCTGTGACTCCTGAGCTCATTTATTCCTCATCTGCAACCAAACACTTCATTTAGACGTTTACACAACTAGGTATAACCTGTGAGAAGGAGAATACCATCCCTTTTCACTAAATCATCTCAGATCAAAAAACCCTAAAAAGATGCAAGATGAGGCAACTACTGTCCATGCATGGGGGCCACCTCCAGACACCGCTCCAGTTGGAAGGAAAACACTCGGCTGGAAACAAAACTAGGTTTCCAGACGTTTCCTGGGTTCTGCTCCCTCACATGTGAGAACCCGCCTTGGCAACATTCAGCACGTCTCTGTTCTACATCAGTCCCACACTTCTCACCACTACTAAGCTTTGCTCATGAAACACCTACTGTGTGCCAGGCCAATGACACTTCAAATACTGGAATAAATATTTACTCCAAATAATAAGAGCAAATTCTTTTTTATCTCCCCGACACTGTTATAAGCACTTCACTTAATATTAACTCATCTAATTCCCAAACCATCCCCCTGGAAGTAGGCTGAGAAGTAACGGTATCTGCCCAAGGTCACAGCCAGTAAGCGACACACACTGGGTGTTCTACTCTAACCCTGGCGCTCTGCAAGAGACGCTGTGAACACAGCTGTCCAGGCACTGGCGTGGAAGCACCTCCCCTTTCCAGTCTCACAAGGGCTCTGCTTTAGAGGGAGCAGGTAAGAGGAGGAGGGTACAACACGGCAGGAGGGGGTGGCTGTCCCCCACTGCAGCAAAAGGCAAGAAACCCAAACCTTCCCCACCACAGAGGCCGCCACTCTCATCCAGCTGCCATGAACAAAAATGCGGGCTGATCGGGCACGTCTGAAAGCACAACGCTGAGAAAACTCTTTTCAGGACACCTAAAGGCACTCTCTTCCTCAGGCAGCAATGAAGGCCAGCCAAACTCTACACATATTTTATGGAAGACTGACTTTCTCTGTACAGTGAACTTTTCAACAGAGCTTTTGTATAATAACCAGGTAATACAAAATGGACATGAAAGAGTTGTGAGGTATGTTATTTATTGCTATAATATTTGAATGTGTCAGTAACTGATACACTGCTGAAATTAACGTAAGAAAAAAATACAGGGATAACTCATGCTTAAGAGATAGGTTTTTCTGCATGAAGGAGTCTGTTTTTTTGCATGCACTGTTGTTTTTCTGTTTTTCATGTACTAAGTAAATTTTATGGTTTAGATAACTAACCTTTCATTTAAACAAACATCTAGGGATCTACCACGTTCAAAGGAAGAGACGGCGGCAAACTTCTTTAATAGCCGCATGAGCACGTATCCACGGTCAAAGGAGACTGGGTGGATCCCGGAGAACCAAGACACCCACCACCTTCTGTCAAACTGCAGAGGTGTCCTTGGTGTGAAAGAGCAAAAGCGGTTTTGTGCTGGCAAGTGCACTAGCCCCAGGAAGACCCCGCCTCTCCCAGCTTCCCCAGGGCTGTGAAGAGTCTCCCCGGAGATACGAAACCAGAGCTGTCTTCTCCTGAGCCACCAGAGCTCCAGGCAAAGGGCCTCAGAGTCTATATTCTGGGACCTGGAGGCCTGTCATGGGCACTTGACGTGAGACAACTGAGTGACGAGTCCGAATCTGTGTGCTACGCACAAAAGTCAAGAGTCGTTACTTTACGCTCGTAATTTCTGTGCTCCAATTATACATGATTAGGACACTAAGTACACGTGCAACTTGTGAGGGTGTAAAGCCTTAAACAACTTCTCCAGGCTGATCACATAGGGGCCAGAAAACAGGATCTTTAAGTTCTTTCCAACTAGGAAGTTCCCTCTCACTTGAGACCCATGTGCAAGATGCAAACATTTGATCCTTGTTTTATCACCTGTTCATCATCAATTGCACGACAGTTTCATCCACCACATGGCCTGACTGGCATTATACTCAATTCAGATTCTTTTATTCTTTAAGCCACTGTTTCCCTGAGCACTCACCCCTGCCTTCTGAGAGAGACCCTCACTATTCTCCTTTACAATCAAGGACAGTGACTCCCGGAAGAGTTGAGTAACTTGTTCAAGGCCATACAGCTATTAAGTGTTAGGGCTTTACAGCATTTTCTACTAATCTTAAAACATCTGACAATACTTAGAGGCTTTGGGCTTCTGAGGCTTTAAAAAAGTCACTTCAAAATCTAAAACTTTTAAGACTAGAAATCCACGACTTAGCTACAACTATAGTCAAATCTGTACACATACCTCACTGAAAAGGCTTCCGTTAACATATGAAATCCAGAGTTTCCAGAAGTTGGGCAGCTGACTTAAAACAAGCTTGGTCAATTTTTCAACAAATGCCACCCGGTGGGGAGTTTGGTATCTCCATGCTAAAGAGGAAAAGAATAAAATACTATTAATATCCTTTGGAATCAAGACTAAAAATGCGTTTGAACATACTGCTGCTCCCCCACCTAAAAACGTGCCCCATGCTGTCCCACTTGGGCTGCAGAGCTTTAATCTGCTGATAGACCAGTATTTCCTTTTCCCACCAACTACCAACGCCTGTGGCGGCACAGTGAGCAGAGGGGCCTGCTTGCTCAGCGGGTCTGGCGGGGCAAGGGGGGAACAGAGGCAGGACAGGAGACCTTCACAGAGGAGGGGCTTCGGCTTTCCAACCCTGTTGTCTTCAGGTTGTAACTCAGTGGTGGAAACTCAGTAAGGAATCAAATTATCATAAAGGGACATATTCAAGCACAGTCATGTAATTAAAAACTCCTCCCATAACAAATACATTTAACAGAAAGTAAAAACACTGAAGCCTCTTGGATAACACATCATTTAACGCCGTTATTGTAGAAAGTGGGAAACAAGGTGTGACAGATTTCTTGGGGGAAGAATAAGTTCGAGGGAATAAAGGTGAAAGTATTAGGTCTGCGAGCACCAACCATTTCCCAATCCCCCCACCCCTTATCACCTACAGACCAACTCAACATGGACTGACACGAGCTGCTTTCCAACGGTGGCAGTAGCAGACCTGGCGTGGCCACAGCTCCGGTATCACAGGCCAAGGACAAGGCAGGAGACAGGACAAGATCTAAAACCCGAAGCTTTAGAAGACCCACCTCATAAGGGTGCAAGCAGACTCTCACACGGGATAGTCCCCAAAATTAATTTCGAAAGACTAATTTTTTGAAAATTAGTTTCAAAAGATCCATGCTCCTGCAGCCGAACTGATCTCCGGTTTGCATCCCCTGGTGGGAGAGCTCATGGGGCTCCCGAGCTCACAGATCCTTGGCCAGGTCTGTGGGGAACACGTGAAAGTGACCCAAGCTGACGAGTCCCCCTTGGTCTGAAGTTGCGACACCCAGGTGGCTCTGTGTGCGCACACGTCCTGCACACACACCACCTGCTCCCAAGAACAGTCGGCACAGAGGATGCCTCCACCCCAAGGGAAAGAGGGAACACTGCCTTCTCACCACTTAAAAAGAAATCTTTTTAAAAACCACAAAATAAACAAATAGGAAGTAAACTCAGCTTCTCTCTTGTTGAATCCACTAATTAGTAAGTATTCTGGGCTTCCCTGGTGGCGCAGTGGTTAAGAATCTGCCTGCCAGTGCAGGGGACACAGGTTTGAGCCCTGGTCTGGGAAGATCCCACATGCCGCGGAGCAACTAAGCCTGTGCACCACAGCTACTGACCCTGCGCTCTAGAGCCTGTGAGCCACAACTGCTGAGCCCGCGAGCCACAGCTACTGAATGAAGCCCATGAGCCTAGAACCCATGCTCCGCAACAAGAGAAGCCACTGCAATGAGAAGCCCGTGCACCGCAACAAAGAGTAGCCCCCGCTCGCCACAACTAGAGAAAGCTGGCGTGCAGCAATGAAGACCCAAGGCAGACAAAAACAAATAAATAAATGTATATAAAAAAAGAAAAAAAATTAACAAGTATTCTATGTGAAACGATTTTATGATGGGAAAAGTATCTGGACAAGTATAAATAAAAACAAACCAATTCCAAAAGGCTTCCAAAAAGATTCTGGATTCCACTGGCTGAATCTTTCTATAGCAGATAAACTGATAAAATGATTTTGTCTGAATTCCCCTTGGGTTGGAGCGTCCCCGCCAGAGGTGCACACTGGCTGCAGAGCCGTGTTACCGAGGGGCTGGCACTCAGGCACCAGGGCTCTCGGAAAACACACGGGCTCCTGCAGTCTCCTGCCCGGTGACAGGGAACAATTCTGAGGGTCATGTGTTTTTGATCTTTTTATCACCAGCAGATTCTTTACACCCACGTGTGTGTGTGTGTACTGAGAGCCCTTTCTCCTTGTTCCTTCTAAGCCTACTACATCCAAATTCTGATCGTTATAACTAAAAAATGATTTTGGATTTTCTTTTCTTATTGATAAATTCCCACATGCTCTATCACCGAAAGAATAACTTTAAGAGTTATCTCCTAAGACTGATGAAAAGAACTAAGGGAATATGGCAGGAGCATCTAACTTGTCTCAACAGAAGTCATAACGTAGGCTTTTTTTGATCACAAGATCAAGAATGAGCTTCCTCAACTTTACTCACAGCTATTGTTTACTGCAAGCAATCCCTCATAATGTTCCAATTTCAAGTAATAACTCTGGAGAAATTAAAGCTGACTTCCTTTGCTTTCACTTCTAGCCATGCTGGAGTAACAAGGGCTGGATTTAACCTCTGGTCGTGAACAACTAGAAAACTGTGGGGCGGGGGTGGGGGTGGGGGAATATCTAAACAAGCATTTCATAGGCAGCACAAGACTGTGATCCCTAAGGGAAGGGGAAGGGAACAGGTGGGGAGCCCACAACTGCTCTGGATTTCTGCCTGCCATTTCTAGACAAGAGAGGTCAAGGGAGGAGGAACTGAAGCAAAGCTCAGTGGGCTTTCGGAGTTGGAAAGATGGAGTTCAGGGCAGCGGGGGTGAGTGGATGATACATGGAAGAGTTCTGGAAAGGAGGGAGGAACTACGTGGGAAAAAAGCTCCCAGAATCCACATAAGAGTCTTCCTAAGTCACGCTCATGTCCAGTGAACTTCACAGCCAGGCAAAGAGCAGCCACGGAGTAGTAAGGCCAAGGGTTCCCAGGAATCACACGGGGGGCGGGGGGAGAGCAGTCCTCCTGAGTGACCCCAGGCCATTCAGGAGTGGCCTCAAGTCTCCCTAGAAGGCAGGCTACTGCTCCAGCAACTAACCACAGGCCTTGGATGAATCAGACTTATTTGCAAGTAACCGGTAAAACAAAGGCGCACACTCTTTAAAGGAAGAGAACAAAACCCAGACACTCAACACTGAACATTCCCAGTGTCTGAGAAACAATGAAACATGATTAACCAGGCTAAAAGGGGAAGGAGAATCAGAACCAGAAACCAGGGAGAAAACTAGTCAAGAGTAACAGAGCCACAAATGACAGAGAGAGAATTAACCTATAAGGACAATGTTCAAGTAAAGGAAAACGTGAAACAATGAGGAAAGAAAGGGAAGATATTTAAAAGAACCAAATGGAACTTCTAGAGATGAAAACGTACATGAAACTTTTGGCTTAGACGCTGAAGATAAAAGATCAGAGAAGTTGAAGCCATAACAATTAACTCTACAGTGGAGCACAGAGTGGAGAAACTGGGGTGGGGAACAGATCCTCAGTGATCTACGGGATAATCCATTGGCTTAACATACATGCAGTTGGGATTCCAGAAAAGGAAGCAGAGCAGAAAGATATCTGACAAAATGATAGCCAAAAATTTTGCAAATTTGATGGAAATTTCCAGAATTTGATAAAATTGATGCAAGAAGCTTGACAAACCCCAGGCAGGATAAATTTGAACTGTTCAAGATGATGTAATTCATTACAGTCAGCCTCAAGTATAATTTCTAACTGTTTTAAGCCTGTTAGCATGTCAGCGGGTGGTAGTGAATCACATAAGGGCAAGGAAGGGGTGTGGAAAGGGTTTTCACAGATCATGTGTCATCCTACTCATTAAAGAAAGGAAGTATTTTTTTGAAACTCAGGTGGGCTGCACTTCAGGGTCAGGCCCTGGCTATATCTGCTTAGAGGGCTACACGGTACCACAATGTACAGAATCAAACAGTTCTGCTCTTTCCGGTGTTTATTCTAGAGTTTGGTGGGCTGGGTGGAGAATGGAACAGGACAAGAAGAAGCCACACTGACAGTTATGGAATCCCTTCATTTAGTGCAAATGTAGCATTTGATTTTAGTGCTTATGATGGACATTCATTCATATTATTAATAGAACTTTAGAAAAAAAATCTCTACTCCAGTACTTAGAAGAATAATATGAAATAATTTGAAATAATCTTTAGAGGTATTTGAACTTAATAAGAAGTAAGGTATTTCTATTACCTAATTTGCATTTCTTATATCTATTATTGAGGTTGTAAGTAACCAGTGACTAACAGCATCTAATTGGTACACAAATGCATTATAACCAACATGTTTTGTATCTCATATAGGTAAACAAACAAAAGATAAATGTCAACCTCAGGAAGAAATGTAACACAGTTACAATTTGAGATGGCTTAGCGTAGAAAAAATGATTAGCAACTAATTTATGGGTAATAAACAAACAACTCTTTTCAAACCAAATTTTAAAATTCATTAAAAAAGGTGTCTACTATTTTTCTGTACTGACTACAGAGATTCACTTTCGTTGCAACCTTCATCCTAAAGACGTTCTCAGATAATTTTTTCTGTGGCATATTTTTAAAAATTCAACCACAGAAATGTGTTGAATAACACTGGCCTGTGCCCAACTAATTTATGGGTAATAAACAAACAACTCTTTTCAAACCAAATTTTAAAATTCATTAAAAAAGGTGTCTACTATTTTTCTGTACTGACTACAGAGATTCACTTTCGTTGCAACCTTCATCCTAAAGACGTTCTCAGATAATTTTTTCTGTGGCATATTTTTAAAAATTCAACCACAGAAATGTGTTGAATAACACTGGCCTGTGCCCAATGAAATGACTTACTAAAAAATCAAATGGCATTTCTTTAATGTACAATGTAAAATTCATTTTAATTATCTAAATTTAATTACTGGGTAGTTTCTTAAGTAGAAGGGATGATGGCTGGTAATACCCAGCAGCAGTAACACAGGT
>NW_020175395.1:350522-423021 GCF_003031525.2 Neophocaena asiaeorientalis asiaeorientalis
CAACTAATTTATGGGTAATAAACAAACAACTCTTTTCAAACCAAATTTTAAAATTCATTAAAAAAGGTGTCTACTATTTTTCTGTACTGACTACAGAGATTCACTTTCGTTGCAACCTTCATCCTAAAGACGTTCTCAGATAATTTTTTCTGTGGCATATTTTTAAAAATTCAACCACAGAAATGTGTTGAATAACACTGGCCTGTGCCCAACTAATTTATGGGTAATAAACAAACAACTCTTTTCAAACCAAATTTTAAAATTCATTAAAAAAGGTGTCTACTATTTTTCTGTACTGACTACAGAGATTCACTTTCGTTGCAACCTTCATCCTAAAGACGTTCTCAGATAATTTTTTCTGTGGCATATTTTTAAAAATTCAACCACAGAAATGTGTTGAATAACACTGGCCTGTGCCCAACTAATTTATGGGTAATAAACAAACAACTCTTTTCAAACCAAATTTTAAAATTCATTAAAAAAGGTGTCTACTATTTTTCTGTACTGACTACAGAGATTCACTTTCGTTGCAACCTTCATCCTAAAGACGTTCTCAGATAATTTTTTCTGTGGCATATTTTTAAAAATTCAACCACAGAAATGTGTTGAATAACACTGGCCTGTGCCCAACTAATTTATGGGTAATAAACAAACAACTCTTTTCAAACCAAATTTTAAAATTCATTAAAAAAGGTGTCTACTATTTTTCTGTACTGACTACAGAGATTCACTTTCGTTGCAACCTTCATCCTAAAGACGTTCTCAGATAATTTTTTCTGTGGCATATTTTTAAAAATTCAACCACAGAAATGTGTTGAATAACACTGGCCTGTGCCCAATGAAATGACTTACTAAAAAATCAAATGGCATTTCTTTAATGTACAATGTAAAATTCATTTTAATTATCTAAATTTAATTACTGGGTAGTTTCTTAAGTAGAAGGGATGATGGCTGGTAATACCCAGCAGCAGTAACACAGGTTAATTATGGAATTTTCCAAGAGAAAAATGATGGCTATTACACGAGTACAAATTTAAAAGATACAAGTGGGAGGGAGACACTCACCGTCATCTCGACCAGGCTGAAAGCTGCTACCCCTCTTCAGAGACGCCGTCTGGCCTAGATGACCCGGCACGGAGGCACGCACGTCGCCGTCCAGGTCCAGCGTGGCGCTGTGAAGGCCCGGTGGCCCTGGAAGAGAGAGGCAGCGTTTCCATGGACTCACAGAGCTTACTAAGTGACTTAATGGACCTCTTCTCTGAGAGATTTCTTGCTCAACCATTCCATTCTTTTTTTTAAAGAAGACATCTACTAAAGTAAAACCAGAAATATTTTCTCTAAATAGCTTTTAAAAGTCGCTCCCACCATACAGATTTGGAGGATTAAATCTATTACTCTGGCTTAATACAGACATGTAACTTACATATCATTTCAGAATGAATGTTCAGCAAAATGGAGGGGAGGGGTTCCATAAACATAAAAATCAGGATGAAAAATTCTTTTTTGAAAAGCAACTTGGCACTTGGAAAGGAAGGTACAGGGTTTAGTGGAGCAGACTTAACAGCATAAATCTTTGACTTCCCCCTTAAAATTTAAATCTCCAAATACCACAACTTCTTTCTTTGCAATGTGGGATGTGATTTCTTATTTCTATTCCCACTGCCAGCCACCTAGTTGGGACCCTTTTCACCCCACACTGTTAATATTCTAGAAGCCTAACACTTCACTAGAGAATGTCAAGACATTCTCTTTATTGTCCTGGATTAATACCACCAAAATACTGCTATCTTGATTCTCTTCTCAGAAGTCTTCCAGAAAACCCTCAGAATTCCAACCCAAATTATCTAAGAACCAGGAAACACTTTTTCTAAGATGGTTCTCCAGAGTCACCAGGAATGGAATCCCGTGTCGCTAATCCTGTTAGTGAGAGGCTGGCATTATGGGTAGAATTCGCCTTGTCAGCCTGCAGAGGTGCTATAACCAGCACTCTGAGGTCTGCGGCTGAGCATTCAAAGACCTCCAAAACAAGCTGAATTCAATAAACATTTACAGGGTGCTTACGGTGCAGAGGACACTATGAAAATGCATCTTTCATTTTCCTGCCTCACTTCCGACCCTTTTCATCATCCTCCCCATCCTGTTAATAAACACAAGTCGCCTCCTGCTGTTCCAGCTCAAAGTGCTGTGTACTTTCCCTGCCCTCCGAATGAACACTGTCTCATTGACTCAACATTCTGCCTTCTGCTGTTCATTAACAGTTCCAATCAGAACTTCTCGGGGACAAGGATCAATATTAAGTCTCTGTCCACAGCTGGATCTTCTGCATATAATTCCTTCAACATACACTGAGTGACTGATACTAAATTATTCAATAAGAATGCTCTTTCTTTGTTTTATAACTTAACAGAATATGAAAAGCTTATAGATTTGTTTCCAAGGGCAAAAGATGAAACCCATTTATAAAATAATGATTTTATGCCAATGATAGTGTCAGTTACTCAGTAGCATCAAACAAGTCTTTACTGAGCCCTCCCATGTGCCAGGAATTGCAGGCCCCTGGGATATGGCGGTGGGTTAACAGGTAAAGGCCTGTCCTCAAGGTGTTCACATCCTGGCAGTGGAGGCAGAAAATCAAGACATAAGTGAATACAATATAAGCAAAGAGTCTGCTTTCATGGCTCCTCCCATCATGAGCCACTCAGCATGATACGGTGTGAGCTATCTCCCCGCCTCCTCACAGATTCTACCAGGCAGGTTTTACAGAAATAGAAACCAAGTCATTTGAACAGATATTTTCAGTGGAACGGCATTTTATTAAATACCCACGATGTTTCACCTACTATGCTAAATGCTTTATTTACATGCACTTCTACTTTGGAACACATTAAATCTAGGATAAGACTTGTAGAATTCAATATTTTAAAATAGCAAGAAAAATGAGAGTAAGAAAACACAAAGATGAAGAAATAATGTTTTTTATAATTGATTTTTTCTCCATCTCAAAGAGGGATTTGTGTGAAAGCTTTGAAGATTTACGACATTTTCCTCTGAAGTTTACAGAGTCACCACTGCTATTAATTGTAGAATTCAAGAAATTAATATCAATTTTCTCACATATTTTAAAAGGAAATGTAGGGACTTCCCTGGTAGCGCAGTGGTTGGGAATCTGCCTGCTAATGCAGGGGACACAAGTTCCAGCCCTGGTCTGGGAGGATCCCACATGCCACGGAGCAACTAAGCCTGTGGCCACAGCTACTGAGCCCGCATGCCACAACTACTGAAGCCCATGCACCTAGAGCCAGCGCTCCACAAGAGAAGCCCGCGCACCACAATGAAGAGGAGCCCCCACTCGCCACAACTAGAGAAAGCCCGCGCACAGCGACAAAGACCCGACGCAGCCAAAAAAAAAATAAATCAATTTATGTAAAAAAGGAAATGTAAAAAAGCCCAAACTTGGCACCACATTAAGTATTTGTATAAAATGTGTAATTTATGTAAACATGTATATTGAAAGGTGCAAGAAGAGAATGCTTTAATTCAAAACGTTATAAGTTACTACCCTTGAAGGTTTCAGGACTATAAATTTTTGATTAGAAGGAAAACCTCCTAGTTTCCTAAATACACACTGTATACCATTCCTACAAAAATATACAATGATCATTAAGTAGATCCTCAGAAAAAGTTTTTCCCCGTAACTGGTGTGTTTACAGCATCAACTTAAATGCATGATATTAAGTCCTGTATAGTTTAATTTAAATAAACTTGAATTTTGAAACTGTTAAAAGACTGATTTATTTTTCCCTTTAATGGCAGAAACTATTAAGAACATGCGTTCCTTCTATTAGAAACCGTATCATCATTTTCTACGATATCAGGAAAAGAAAGCTTACCAAGAACTAATTTCTTATCTGGAAGTGTCTGTCGAATAGCAGCAAGGACAGCACAGTAGCAGGGAGAGGACGGCCCCCAGACCCTGGGGACAGACGCGTCCGTGGGCGTGCTGGGCCGAGGGTCCGGCAGGTGGTGCCCTGCACAGCCCGGGGACCAGCCCTGCAGTGGGAGCCCGGGCCTGAGCCCAGAACTCGCTCTCCTCTAACAGACTGCTCCTTTCTCTGGTCAGAAAAAGTCTTGCAATGAGTAATCTTATGGGGAATTAGGAGGATTGTCCTTTGAGGAGAAAATTAATGAAAACATTTAAAATCTCAGTTGTCAGAAATTATTTACTATCAAGTGTCAAAAAAAAAAAAAAACCTTGAGGATTCTGACACTCCTTTTAAACTTAAATTACATGACGATATTTATAGCCCACAAAATTATTACAAATATGAAGTGCTTCTGATGATAAACAAACATTATTATAAAAGAAAGAAAAAGATGAAAAAAAGTTTCTGTAACACAGAATCAGCAAAAGGTTTTAAAATATAAGAAATCGTTCATTTGCTCTTGACTGTTTTACCTCACAATACGATAGCAGTATCTCTTGATATGTTTAAGAGAAATGTTATATAAAATAGACTGTTATAAATGAGAGTAACTAGGAAGTTTCATAATATCATGCTCTTATTTATGTGCAGACCATACACAAATGAAAATTATGTTACTTCGTATGTTTTCCCTGAAAACACTAAATTATCTGCCCTGATATCCACCTAAGGATGGTGTTCAATACATATATACACAGGACTTGGGTTTTTCATTAGAAGCTCAGTTTGCACTAAGATGTTCTGCAGGTGACAGAGCCTAAAGTTTTTGTAAAATTGTGTTTGACTTTGTCGTTTTCAAACCTAAAACTGCACTAATGAGTTATGGGAGGTCATTTGTTTTCTTGAGAGTAGATTTTCTCTAGAAATGAACTGCTCCTACGATTTTATCCCTGACGGAAGTTTTTCTCAAATAGGATCACAGCCCAGCTTTCCCTCATCTGTGCTCACACTGACAACTGCTCCCTACCCCAGGGGCCCCCGCTCTGTGGCAAAAGGAGTCACAGGCGGCATATGCTTCTTCACCTGTAAAAATCAGGGCTTGAACTACACAAGCCTTAGTGTCTTTTTTAGCTCTAAAATTCTGATTCTATGATACAAAATCTGAATTTGAAACTTTGAACCACCGCTTATTCCGCTCCCTGGAATAGTTTGAGACAACTGAGGGTGATGATTAGCAGTGCTGTTTCAATGTATAAACAGTCTCTGCCTCTACACAGAGAGCACACGTGAGCGTTAAGTCGTAAAAGGAAATTTCATCAAGAAAATATGAAAGGCGACAAAAACAGTAACAGGGAAAACGTCACTAGGATTTCATACTTGTTACTGTGGACCTTACAGCTTGGCTATTTTAGAGGCACCAAGCAGAGTAACCAATAAATATCCTCAAATGACAGTGTGCTGATAAGATCAAGATTACTTGGCTGCAATCTGTCCAAGTTATCTGAAGAATAACTATGGGGAAAGACTGCTCTCCTGACAAAACTTCACACAGCAACACTTCCATCAGTACAGTATTTCCAGTCCTAAAATTCGATATGGTGTTTGTAGGGGGAAAAAAAAGGATACTAAAAAAATTCTAGAACTAAATAATCCTAGGGTATAGCTGTATCTTCTAAATTCCATGAACTAATATTTGAGTTTTTACCAATACATCAAAGAAAACATATATATCTTATCTACATATGCTTGGAAGAAGCATCTTGGAAGAAAAACTCTTTTAAACACTTAAAATTTTTTAAAAAATGACTAAGCTTCTTAATTACTGACACTTGATAGAAGAAACGTTCACATGTTGAGGTCTAGGGAAGACATTCTGGCTTATACACGCGTTAACTTGAATTTTATACTAACTGGAACAGCCTGTTTGTGGCTGTTCAATCAAACATACATTGTACGTCTGCTTTAATTATTACAGAAAAGGGCACAGTGGCCAGAAGTAAAGTATGTCCACGCTAAAAGTAAAGATGAAATGCCTGTCTCCCTGGGCCACCAATGCTGGTCCTTCTTGAATGGTGAGATTCCCTTCCCAGGTGCCAAGGCCACACTGACTCGCCATGTACATGCTGGCCTGTATCCCTGACGTGTTTGATGTTCTTTGTTCTGACAAGATATAAAACTGTGCTGAAAACCATGCTTCTCTGGAACAGTTCCTCAGAGTTATCTGAGAGGCTGTCTTCTGGGCTACAGTCCTCAGTTTGGCTCAAATAAAACTCTTTTCTATCAAATAAAATTCTTTTCCCATTACAGATCGTTTATTTTCGTTGACACACTTGAGTCAACATTCTGTTTCTCCGGTTTAAATAAAGCTTCTAAAACATGCTACCAGCATTCTCAAAGGGAACTATTTTTCTAAGTGTGAGTATGCAGGAGAAATTTAACAGATTACAAATAAATGTAAAATTAGAAAAATCACCTCTGGAATACTATATAAACAAAACAGAAATTTACTTTTAATAAGAGAAGAACAGAAAATCTGTCTTCAGAAGTTGCAGAAGTAACTTTCCTCAGAACACCAACAATCCCAGCTGCTTCACCAAGAGTGAAAGTGGCAGCACAGAAACCAAGTTTAAAGCGTATTACTTTTCTAAAAGAAGAACTAGTTATCTTTCACAATTTGCTATGAACGAGTTGAAAGATTTGCTATTTTTTTTCCAACTATGAGAGTTTTACCAGATAAAAAGGCTTCAGCTTTATGCGAACTTAAGAGATATGGCAAGATTTTCTGCAAAGCTCAAAAACTTAAGGGTTTACCTTAAAACTCTGAGTCCGACAAAAAACTGATAATGGCTTTAGGAAGATCTGTAAGAAACGCTTGTTATACCAAGGATTCCATATCACACATCAGCCAAATCCTTTCAACTCCAGCTATCTGGGTGCGCTCTCCCTTCTTTAAATGCAGTGGTCAGTATGTGTTTACCAGACTCCCTGAGATACAAAGGGCAGGAGAGGCTTTTCTGCGGAGGGGGAGGCCTGCAGATGTGGGCCAGGTGATACATCCGCCATGTGTACTCGGCCCCCGGCCTCCCGCCCAGCTTTCTCCCAGCCCACATGGTACGGGGAGCCCTGGTCTACAGCCAACTCTCCAGGTGGCCCACTTCCTCAGCCCAAAACACCTCCAAACACACTTTCCTGCGCACAGCAGGCCCCTGTCCTGAGCAGCAGCTGGACCAGCCCCTGCCACTTGTTGACCGTGCTCGGGGCCAGGAGCCTCTGCAGACACAGGCCGGCTGGACTCCTGTCAAGCACAGCACACACAAAGGTCGGTGACTGGGATGGGGTGGGTGCAGCAAGGCAGCTACCAACCTCCAGGAATGAGACTGTGTCCACAGATAAGAATGTTCTTTTTGATCTGATGCTTCTATACATACATTTAAAGTTCCTATGGGGTACTTCCTCAATTTAAAGGGGATCGTTTAATCCAAATTAAACCAAGGAAGGCGTATTTAACAGGCCGCATAACCTCACTCCACTTCTTAGGGCTGCGGGCCAAATTCTGAACTGTATTCCAACATCGTTCGGAAAAAAGCTGAAAGGAAGAGACGTATTTTAAAAGCAAGACTACAGGTGTGAACCTTGAAGAAGCACTTCTCAGCTAACATTGGCTATATAAGCAAGAACCATACATCGTAACAAGCTGGTTAGGTGAATAACCAAAACCAAATTATTTATGCTTTTATTTAAGTACGACCCTTTTCTGCAGTTATATACAGATTTAAGTAGAGAGCACCTACTTAGACTGTATAAGCAATAGAATTATTACAAAAATGACAACAGGAGACATAAAATATCTGTACCCCTGAATATTCTAAAATTACCGGGCAATGCTAGCAATTCAAGGTGTGCGGGGCATTTACTGTCAAAGCCGTTTTCTCTGAAGGCTGGAGGTGTGTCTCCCCCCAGACAGACAGTGAGCCAAGCATAAAAGACCCAGCGCTGGGACATCACGCGGAGAGGTCCTCCTGACGGAAGCCCTGCTGCCCTGTCTGACCTGACACAGACAGACGCTGCCACCAGGTGACCAGAACTGAGCACAAAACGAGGCAAGTCTCACTCCTCCGACCATACCCAACAGCTGGGGAAGCACTGGCAGGACCTGCGAATGAACGCTGTGCTATTTGAACAGTAAATCAAATGCTCAAGTGCTAGTTTACTGACTTCTAAAAAACTGTTTAAATTACTAGTATTAATTGCTAGTCCTCATTTTAATTTGGAAGCTAAATTTGTCTTTTCAAATTAGATTAAAAAACAAATTTACAATCACGTAAAATCCTGCTAAGCTGTCAGGTAATTAAAACTGCTTATGTAAACTTATACTGTTTACAAACAACAGCGACAATTTCTAACAGGATGCACTGTGAATCTAATTCATGGCACACTGAGTATCACCTAGGTTTCTTCTCTTTCTGAGAAAAAGGACAAAAGGGAAAGGAAAACCAGACCACCACTTTGCTGGAGAGAAGATTTTTGCTATTACAGTCATAAACTGGTACTTTTCTTCTATTCCTCTCTCCTGAATCTACCTTCTTCTGTATATCCTTTATGGCTTACGAATCTCAAAGTAAGTGAATAAAATCCCACTACAAGTATTTAGAAGCACTGCCTCTTCTAAAGCCAACTGAAGCAACAGTGAGCAGGTAAAGCACAATTCACATCGGGAGGACTCAGTCACAGGGACGGGAAGGTGGAGACCAAACCAGTGTCACCTACCTGTACTTGCAGGAGCTGTGCCTTTTCTTCTTTTTAAATCAACGTCTATCATTCTGGGTTCACGTTGGTATAATAAACATTCAGGAGAGAAACTACTTTTTAAATCTCCAAAAAAGAAACTTCATAAAAGAAACTTCCTAATGTACAACCTCATGCTAACAACTTTAAAATAAAAAATTAGAAATTTTATTAGAAATCTATGTATAATCGTTTACTGTCTTTTTAAACACAGAAACATTTTTGTAGTTACGTAGACGATCTGACGAATCTGCTGCCAATTTCCTAATGGAGGCTTGCAACCTAATCTGGTGCCCAGGAGCTACCTGATGCCAAATTGTGGAAATACTAGAATTATATTTTTTTAACCCCAGTGATTATCTACATAAAGGCCACATCTTTATTTTTTAAATATCAAGAAAAAAATCTAGTTTAGTTATACTAAATTCATGAAACTGTACCAAAATTTAAAATGCACTTTATGCATGTATTTGATGAGCTTGAATTGAAAATACAGCCTTTTTATTTCAGCAAGTCATTAATAATCTGCTCTGTTTGAAATAATTAAAAGAGTAGATAATTAGCCTCTATTCTTAACATTTTTCCTCTATAATAGATCCGTACTGTGATGGTTCAGAATAAACCTTTCAGGTGTGACGTACCTCTAAGTTTTCAAAGAGAACCTGAGCCACATGGAAATGTGTTCCCTTCTGCTGTGTGACTGTCTGAAAGAATCTATGGCTTCCATTCTAAACACGTCACTTGCCTCTGCTCTAATATGTCCTCTGGGAAGCCCTAGTGGTGCAGACAGCAGAAAGCAGAGATAACTGCTCTAGATGCTTCTCCCTGGAGTCACCACATGTAGTCAGCACATATTTTAAATGAGTTTAGAGTTAAACTCATTTTCAGAACAAAGGAAAAAACACACCTTTGAAGGCTACCTTTCAAAATCCTGTTTGAGAATGTCCGTAGGGGGTTAAACCAAAGGCTTTTCCTGACAGGAAACCTGAAGATTTAGTCTAATTTTGGCCCTATTTCACAGAAATTTTAAGAGACAAATGACACTTCTTATAAGGCAGTAAAAGTTTTGGAAGAGAAGCTGTAGAGTTGACTAGCTCAAGCTGGAAGAAAACAGACCCTTCCATAGGAGTTTATGCTTTCAAGATGAATTTTTTTTTAATGTTGATCTTTATTCTTGTTTTTTTCCTCCTATTTGTCTCCCCTTAGAAAAACAGAAAGATCACATTTGGGCTACAGAGGAGGCCGCGGAAGCGGAGTGAGGAATTCCCAGATACCTGGCAGGGTGTGTTGAGGCGTAATGCTCATCTCCTGTCTGTATCCTGGTGTGCAACATCTAGGGGCACCATCTACCAGGTTCGTATGCGTTATTATTATAAAAATTGGAATCCAGAGAAGGCTCTAATGCAGTGTTTATAAAAATATCAACCCTATGACCCACCTCTGCTGACCAATGAATGCTTCATATACAGAAGAATGTAACCTGGACAAATGTGGCCTTTTTATGTAGGACTGCCGTCTCTGAAAATCTATCACCATCTTGGCTCATGAACTTTTCTTGAAGACCACAAGACTAAATACAATTAACATTTTAACCCAAAGCACCATGTAAAGACTTAAAAAAAAAAAAAAACTTGTATGTTAATTAGGTTTCTTAAATTCACGCATAAAAACCAGCTTTACTTACAAAGACACAAAGAAGTCTTTTCCTAAAATATTTACAGTCTATCTTTTTTAAATCATATTTCACCTCACAAGACTGGGTTATCAATCAGTTACAAGCATTTCTCTGGTGTTAAAAGTCCAAGTACAGGTGTTACAAATAGAAGGACTTACAATTCATTCTTTAGATTTAGAATGCAACAAGCTTTCATTTTGAAAATAGGTGCTGGAGAAGACCTGAATGAAAGCAATGCAGCTTCACAAAAAGGCACTGCCATCATCGTGCCATCCGTTCACCATGTGCAGAAACACGCTTGATGAAATAGTATCTTCAACCACAGAACACAGAGAGGTCTGTGGAACCACCGTGCAGGACACGGAGAAGCTGGGCTGCCCGTCACCTGGCTTCTCTGAGGCAGCTTCCTCACGTGCAAAACAGATCCAAGTCATGTACCAAACCAGACAACTTCCCAGGTTTCTTCCAGACCCAAAATGTTGTGATTACGAGAGGATGGCCAACAGAAAGTCCAAATGATATTTAGGAGACTTGCCCTCATACTGACTGCATTTCTATTACACCTAACTAGGACGCTCATAAATATCAATTAGGAGTCTATCGGGAACAATCGGGTGTAGATTACATGAAAGAAAAATTGTACTTATTCCCAGCAAACGTATAATTAAGGCCAGTATCTTACATAAACACACCCACACATGCACATGCCTATGCTGTATGACATTACCTGTACACGGGTAGGCAGGTGCACAGTAAAGAGCTGGCGTGTCCACTGACACGCACACTCTGATGACAACAACCAGGAAGGCATCTAGGTGCCAAGTGGCCAAAGTGGACACTATGTCACCACGGCTAATTCTTCTAGGAAACACAAGTTCTGTCTCCATCTGTGTTACTTCTCGTATCATCTGCCTTTGCACTGGCTATCGATTAAAAAGCCACATTAAGTACATAGTATCCGTGTACTTAAGAAGATACTGGAGGTATTAAACTGCTTTTGAATTTGACAATTAACTGAATACTTGATATTAAGAAACCACATTTCAGGTAATGATAATAGTATTTTAGTTACAGTTTTCACAAAGCATCTTTACCTTTGAAAATTACATACTGAAATAATTATGAATGAAATGATGTGACCTGCTTCCAAAATAATTCAGGGTGAGGGAGGCGGTGTAGATAAAACGAGACTGGCTGTGAGGGGATAACTGTCGAAACTGGGCAGGAACACGGGAGGTTGTGGTATCACCTTTGGTGCTCTTAAGTATGTTTGGAATTCTCCAAAATAAAATAATAACTCCTTCTGATGGTGAGCTCAAAAGAACACACCAACTTTCCAACTGAAAGACAGTTATCTGTTGGGACTGTCTATACTGTTCGTATTAGTCGTGTTTGCTGACAACAGGGGGGCACGGCTCAGGATGTTCCTCTGAATGTCAAGGACGATTAAATCCTAACCTATAAACATCTGACTAATGAATTTGGGAAATTTACATTGTATCGTCACAAAATCTGTGGAGTAAGCTCAAAGAGTCGTAAACTGTTATGTTTCACTTCCTAATTTTAAAGACCAACTTATGAAAATAACTTTAGGTAAACCTCATCACTAACAAAAGGATCCATGGAATGCACATTCCTCCAAGTACTTCATATGCGAGCGGCAACTTCTACAACAGGCTTGGTCAGAGTGAATAAAAAGGCAGGTCTCCAGTTACACAGAAGCTAGTGTCTTTTTTTTTCTTCCAGAAATGCTGATTTTCAGCAGTTTTGGATAAATACATATAGCAATACATAACACCAAGATGGCAGGGCAGGAATCCATTAGGTAAGGGTGTGTCTCTATTTATCTTCAAGAAAGATTCAGACCTTTAGTGATGGAATATCGGTTATTAGATCCTTCAGGTATGGGTGCGACAATAAGGCAGATGAATTTTCCTGGCACTTCTCCAATTTCAAATGGTCTATATGCTGTCTTCATAAATGACACATGCTTTCCAGAAATTCAAATATTTTCAGAACTAAATCATACAGTTGGATTGTCGCTTATAAGCCTGAGTAGGGAAAACGTTTGTCAGCCCGTGATCCTGTTTGTATCACTGTATTTACAGCCTCTTCACTGGAGAGGGGAAGGGTGGCACTTACTGAGCACCTACTGGGTCTCTGGACTACTTCTCCGTGGCTCTTTCCCTGGAAAATTCACATCCCTCATTTAGGTTCAGTGGCAACAACACCTCCTCTAGGAAACTTCCTTGGGCCTCCCGCTAACGAGACTGAGGCAGACTTCTGCACTCCCCACTTTGCAATACCTTTCACAAGTACACTTATGTAATAAACAACATGTGAATTGTTTAAAGACATAGGTCTCTCTCACTAGACTACAAGCTCCAAGAGGCCAGAGACCATGTGGGTCTTGCTCATCACGGCTCTTCAGTCCCAAGAGCACATCCACCACACTGATTACCAGCCCCGGCTGCACCACAGTCTCCTGGGAGCTTTAAAAAATACTGCTGCGTGGACTCCACTGCTAGAGAGTCTAATATAATGGTCAGGAATGGGGAGGACGCTGGGAAGTGACAGTCTTTAAAAAAACCCAGGGGGTTGTGACGGGCAGCCACGTCGAGAGTCCTGCCCAACAGAGCAGACTCAGTACACGAGAACCTGAGGACCTCTAAATATCCCCCAACGACCTCAGACTGTGCATATGTTGTTTGATGTCATTTTCACTTGCTAAAACTATAAAATAATTAATGACATACTAGAAATTTAGATATGGCATCAGTGAAGAGATATTTGGGTTTTCCTAAACATCAACAATAGAAAAGAACAGACTCATAGCCGGAAAATACTCAACTCCAAGCCACCTAATTCACGACAAAACTAAACTATACATAAATAATCGTGGCCTCTCTGTGGCACCTCCTTCTGTGCCAGGACTGCTCTCATGTTACTTTACTTTCTCGTCCGGAAACCTTGTAAGAATCGCTGCGCCTTATTTATACAATCTATTTGGTGTCTCAGGCCACTGAAACTGCATTTGCCAAGGTCATCACCAGCCTCAGCACAAAATCTAAAGGACACGCCTTTATCAGACTCTTCACCTTAAAACCCTTGCTGACCCTCCTTTCCCTCTCGGCTCCCTGGCCACCCTGCAGGTTTCTCCTCCACCAGTGCTGTAAAGAGCACTCCCTAGGACTCTGTCCTGCATTCCTACATTTTCTTCCTTTTTCTCCTTCTTGGGTGAATATGTCAACTCCCAGGGACCATCTACGTGCAGAGCACACCCAAACCTCTCGCTCTTTAAATTCAGTTACCTACTGGACGCCTCCACTTGTTCGTCAGACAGCCACACACCAACCGGTCCAAAGAAGAGGGAAGACCGTCTTCTCCTCCTCGCCCCAACCCCACGGCGCCCCATCCCCACCAGCTGCCAAGGTCAGACCTCTGGGCATCACCGAGCCCCTCCTACCCCACCTTCCATCACCAGGTCCTGTCGATCACAGGTTCCGGACAGCTCTTGAATCCCCTCCTCCTCCACACCCACGGCCCCCGTGCCAGCGAGATGCCTGAATCACCACAGCAGCCTCCTAACCGGCTCCACTGTCCCCGTCTCATCGGGTCTTTCCCAGGCTTCAAACCCCTGGACGAAGTCCATCCAGGCCCGGGGCCTCCTCACCCTGCCTCAAGTCCTGCCACTGTGCTGGCTGTGAACCAGCTGTGACTCTTCCTCCACTCTCCTCAGGGCCTGTGCTGGAGGCGGCCCGGCAGGCATTCCTCATCCTCTAGGTTCTCTGCTAACACAGAGTCCTGTCTAAGACACGTCCCCAAACCTGCCATCTACCAGTCACAACCTGGTACTTGGTTAGTTGAGCTCCATGAGGGCTGGGACTGCGTCCGTGCACCTGGACTTGGCATGGTGCCTGGTGCGCAGCAGGGCTCAACATGCACTTGATGGAATAGTGAGTGTACTGTTCCTGTTGATCAAGACTAGTATCATTTCTACAACATCATGTCGCTTCCACAAGAGGTAACTGTTCCGTAAGCCAAACTTCTGTCAACACTGCCAGTCAGCCATGAGACAGGCATGCTGAGAGGGCTTTCTCCCTCCCCTGCTCTCTTACTCGCCCAGGGAGGATGCTAACCGGGGTGGGGGGCAGGTATAGTTACAAAGGGAACGACTCATCCCTCAATCTAGAGCATTCCCAGAGTGTGTCAAGTGACGAGGGGGAGGACTCATGCAGGGAGAAAGGGTCTTGCCTTTGAGGTCCCGCACGCAGCCCTCCTGGCAGCTGTGCATGAGCTGGAGGATCCATCGATGCTGGGCTCCGATGCACTGCCACGCAGGGTCGCCTGGCGCGTGGAGGTCAGACAGGTACCTGAAACAGCAAGGCCAAGGCTGACCTAGTCAGCTTCTGCTGCACAGCCATAATGAGGACAAGAGGAAAGCTAGCATATCTTAAAGTCATCACTTTTAAGAAAACCTAAAACTTTGTCAATTAGTAAAGCATTCGTCAATACTAGCCTTTAATATTCAGTTCTAAATGAAATATATTCAGATTTCTTTTCAGGCAATTAACAAACAATAAACCTACACTTTAAGAAGTTCGGACTTTATAAAGATACAACCAAGGAGACAAAGACAACTTGCAATGCCCCTATAACGCCCAGTGAGAGCGTATCTTTATGGTTATATTTTGTTCACAGAGTGTTTCTACTTAGTTCTCAGTCACACAGAAAACAGGTGAGAGCCAGCAGAGGCCTCAGTGTGAATATTTCTTCATTCCTTTCTGGTCTGAAATACGGCCACGAGGTGGCAGTGTGACCCTTTTTTCTGCAGGATCCAAACAGGGCAACACTTTATTACACAAAGAGATTTGGTGACAGCAAGCACTGACTTCTAAGTCTAAACTCTAATTCATGAGACGATATTTCTCTAGAAAATACAGTATAGATGGGCATTTTTCTTAGTTTTTAAATAGTTCTTAAAATATTTAAAGTCTTTCTCTGTAAAAATTCCAAACCCAGATAGACAACTTGAAAAATTTCTGCCAAATATCATTAAAAACTTGGCCCTCATGAAATATATAAATGTAACAAGTTAAATCCAATTAAATCAACCTCAAAAGCTGGACTTATTGTCTTAAAATAACTCTTAAACCCTAAGCTGTCTGTTGTCTTGGGGTTAAAAGTTTTGTTCAAGAAAAAATTTTAATTAATGGTGACAAGCTGTGACCTCTAAACACGCAGTGACACACCTGGGCTTCTCTCCCCAGCTTCTGCAATACTGAGTATTTCCTTACTTAGCGGCTAATTAGAGGAGAAACAAGTTAGTGGCAAATAAAACACTGAGCAGAAACCTGACATCACATTCGGGAACGACCCACCTCCCCTGACCTCCACGGGCTAACGGGGAAGAATGGTTTCCGAAGACAGCGGGGTGTCCGGTGCGGGCTCCTCTCCTACCCGAGCCATGACCCTTTATTTATAGGGGCCAGGAGGCTGGCTGTGCTGAGAGTCTGGCAAATCAATTACCAGCATCCCCAGGAGGATCTAACAGGTGACGTTCAGCAAAGCCTTCAAAACCTAATCTGAGTCTTCCCCTCACACAGGCTTTCCTCTTCTATCCTCTGGAATGTAAATATGACAAATAGTACATTGTGTCATTTCTTTCCCCAAAACGTGAGCTTCCACCCTTCCTGCCAGGGAGGGACTGTCTGCCGGAGGTGCCCTCAGACAGGTCCTGCTGCACCTCCTGACGCTGGCACTCAACAGCAACCTCAGATCGGCAGCAGCAGTAAATACGGCACCGTCCCTGTCGGAGGGCGGCTTCCCTCCCTCTGTGTGCACACACCACCAGCAGCACACAGAGGGGCCGTCACAGGGCTCGCTCTCGAGCAGCACAGCAAGATCAACATGCCTTTCTGCTCAGCATCTTCTCAGATTATGTCTCTTTAGAATGCTGACTAGGTCCTCCCAAAATTTAATAATAATCCTCTTTCTATCATCTTGCTAATGGGTATTACATAAAAGAGTTTTATAAAGAAAGATAAATTTCTTGTCTCAGAAACTCTGCAGTGTCTCAGTTCAAAAGCACAACTTGTGCTGGGCTCTTCCTTGGTTAAATGACCTAATCCCACGAGCGTCTTCTTTTCTTTTGGTCTGTAGTTTCATTTCAAAGGTCTTGGCTTAGCATGTGATACAGGTTATTGTTATTTCTTTTAAATACGTGTCATCCGAGAACACTTTTTAAAAAACATTTTTAGAGGGCAGAAGGTAAGGAATGTTAATTATGATGAGCATAGGCTCAAAATTTTTCAATTTAAGAATTAAAGTCTTTAGCCATACTCGAACATGATTTTTAACAATTACCAAGGACAGAATCACACTGGCATGGAAGAAATATGTGGTACTTTGCTTCTTACTTGAGCTACTAGCCTCACCAGAGTAAGGAGAGTGAAAAGAACCAGGATGTCTTTAGGTAGATACAGCAGTGAACAGCAGCACAACAACACAGGGGTAATCTGACTCCCTCATTCCCTGTGCAACCTGGTTACGTGAGAGCTAAGAGATGGAGTGTTGCTGATGATAAAGTTGAGAGTCTCACCCCCACTTGGTGCTCAAAGGACTGTGCACCATAGATTCCAAAGTCCAACAGATATTTGGCCTGGTTGTGATGTTGTTTTTCCTATTCATTAATAATGAAACCCATAATTTAAGAAGGATGATAAAATTGCTCAGTATCTTCTCAAAGTATCAAAAATAACATAATGATTAAAAAATAAGTAAATGACTTGACATTCTCAGTGACATTCTTGTTCTTTTCCCTTTAAAATGACAGGGAAAATAGGCCATTTTAAAGAATCTTTTTTAACACCCACCATCTTTTAAATGGTATCCAGTAGGTTAACCAGTCACAGGAACTGTACATGAGTAATCTACATAAATGGTAATTCGCTACACAAAGAAATCCTGCACTCAATAAGGTTTAACGTATGACTATCAGCAAATGAAAAAGAATACGTATAAACAGGTAAATAGACACAAAGCCCGATTAGTGAAGCAACGCAGCAGAACACAGACAAGATGCTAACCAGCTATGTTTCCTACATGAGAGATTAACGTTCCTGGAACTCTTTTACATGTTAAAAAAAGGCGGTTGGATAACTAACGTGCAGTTTATTCGCAGCATTAGATTTCTATGATTCTACAGGCCAGAAAAATCTCCGAAATGCATTCTTTCCTCTGGGGGCACTTAGAGAAAAGCAAAGACAGGCTGTGAAGCCAAACAGACAGGGAGGCCTGTGGCGGTGCGTGCTGAGCAGCGACCGCTCCGAGTCCCAGGTCCTCACCTGCGCACCAGGTGTGAGGCAGACACCGCATGGTGGCTGTGAGGCTCAGACACAGCTGCGCAGGCTTGTTTGGGGGGGAGGGGCAGTCAGCAGTTCCAGCACCCCTGCGCCTGCTGAAGCCCCTCCCTCTCGGGCAACATGGTTCCCTCTATGCTGTGGTGTCCATGGCTTTTGCTGTTACTGCTGTCTTTTCACATAAGCCCTCCCACTTCCTTTTCAAGACTGAAAGCTTTCAGAATTTTCTCTGCTGCTGAGCCCTGGCCACTCTCGGGGCACCAGACACCCTCCCGCCTGTGCGACAGTGCCACCCTCGAAGCCAGTCAGGGAGTCCCCACCTGCGGGGGCCCACGGGGAGCGCCCCGCAACCCCAGGCTGGGGAAGATGCTGTGGACGGGAGGAGAGGTGCAATGAGGCTACTCTTCCTTTCTCCAAACCGGCAGGATTTCCTTGCCTTTAAAGAGTGAGTGCTCCCAAATTTTTGAGTACACAAAAGAATTTTGGTGTCCTACACTAGGTATCCCTAAATTTCTGCTACTTGTCTTCCCTTTTACCGTTTCATCAGTCTCCCAATTTCCCCCAAATCAGCTTTAAGAGTTACATGATGTATGCAGCACTATCCAGACACATGTGATTTGTCAAAATTCTTGCAGAAGGTTTACCTTATATAACGTTTTTGGTCATGTAAGGTCGATGGTGTCTCAAGCAACTTATCCAGAAGTAATTCTCTTAAAGCTTCAATCCGTGTTTCTACTTCAGCATAATCTGTTTAAAAAGGAAAGAATTACACGACTTACAGAATGAAAATTTAAAATCCAATTACGGAAAGCAGAACAGTGGCTGCCTTGGGGTAGAGGGGCGACTGAGAAGAGGCAAGAGGGAAATTTCCGGAGTGATGAAAATGCTCTCTCCAGGGTGGGGGTTCCATGGGCGTGGGTATTTGTCAAACTCACTGAGCTGCAACATGTAAGCCTGTGCATATCACTGCACCACAATAAAAATAAAATTATTTACAAATTTAATCAAGCCCTGTGATATTTCTCCCAGTTAATAAGGCATGACCATAAGGCATTTTAGGCTTTTCTTATTTTCTGTAACTCTAGCCTTAGAGATAATTTCAAAAGTTGTTTAGTTTACTTTAAAGCAGGGTTAGAATTCATAAATATATTGGTCTTTCTGAAGAGGGAAGATTAAAATGTAGATTTATGTTTCTGTAAAATATCTATAATTGATTCTTTCCAGTAGAAAAGACTTTAAATAGCAACATGATTAACAAGCAGCAAAGAATGTCCAAGACTAACCTATCCTACAGTTTTCACTCCATCTTAGTAAGAAAAGCCATCCTGTTACTTCTGAAGTAACTGTCTTACACCTGAGAAAGGGCACCATATAAACAAAAATTAAAACGAATGTAACATTCTTTGCAGACTACATTCCACATTCTTCCTGTAAAAGCAAAGTAGAAAATCTAAAAGTAATAAACAAATCTTACATTTCTTGAAAACTTGCACCTCCGTTTTCCCAAAAAGTGACTTGGCCTTTTCATAATCATTAATAACCACATCATAATCACCCTTTAAAATAAAGAAACATTTTGGAGATTGTCAATAAAGTTTAATGAAGACATTTGGTTAAGATAAAAAACATCTTAACAACTCTTTAAAATTTATGACATCTATGACCATAGGTACATAAAGATGCACTCTACCTTTTGGATATTCCTTTCAATACTTAGAGGAAGGTTGAAGAGAAACTTAAATCGCTGCAGCACATTGAGCGCATTTCTAGTGGAATCCGCCTTGTCCTTACGACCCAAGACTTCTTGAAACAATGTGTCCGCAGTGTTACTTGCTCCTATTTTAAAAGGACAAAAAGAAACTTAGATAAAAACTAATTTTAATCGGAAAATGTGTCACTGGACAAAAGAAATAAAATGTTAGACTGCTATTACACTTAATATTAAAACTCAGTAGACTTTTCTAAAAGTCAGCTATATTGGAGTTTTTTTTTAACGATTTGCTAAAATACAATTTCCTTTTTGCCTCTGAAGTCTTTTCATATGTGTATACCAGTTAATGGTATCCAATTAAGAATAACCATACTTACCGGGCCCAAATAAATTGTCTAATGTCAATCTATGTTTATTTTAGCTTCTTTTAAGTTTTACAGCATTATGGAACCTTAGGTTATTTCATTAATTCAGACAACAGGTTAAAACCCACACACATACACGCGTGCACACACAAGTACACTATTTAAATTCTCTGGATTCAATATTTACAGATCCATAGTAATAAAAAAAAAAACGGAAAAAATTTTTCAGAAAAGTTGTTCAAAAGAAATATTTTAGACCTAATCCTACTTCTACATAAAATTATCTAATTATGTAGCAGGCACAAAAAATGATATAAGCAATTTAAGATGTCAAACTTTAACACACCACTATTAATGAATATTTCTTAAATCAGCTTAATATTTCTTAAAATGATACACAGACTGGACATTCTATATTTTTATTTCTGTATTTTTTTACCTTAAATATTCTGTATTTTTTTACCTTAAAGACCTCAAACTCTATGAATCACTGTATGAAGGAGTTTCTTTATCTAAAACAAAATTTACCGCGTACAAAAATAGTTAAGCTTTTTCAACTTGTGAATTATTTTTAATTAGTCACAAGGAAAGGGAAGAAAAAGGATAAACTTTTTTTGGCTGTTTGACCACTGCTCATAAAAAGTTTCTACATTATCTGGTCTAGTGACTATACTTTAAGCAAAGATGAAAAAAAACGACCTCAGTCTCGCTGGGTGGCTGGCATGCCGCATTCTCTGGTCCACACTGTGGGTGGCCTGAGTGTGTTAAAAGTCATCTTTGTAACATAATTGTTTTATCTAAATAATGTTTAAATTCTGTTGAAATTTTAAAGGCCTGGTATAAAAACTTTGTTTTGTCAGGACAGCTATTTTCACCACCTGCTATTTAATGTAGAATACTAAATTTCTACTCTGAGAAAAAAATATATTCCCTTCTTGCCACCAAACCATATAATGATGACTAAATGAATACTGGAAATGTGATTACGGTTAAAAGTATTTTTCTTGGAAGAAAATTAATATTAAGCATTTGTTTATCATTTAGAAATAAACTTCACGAATTGAGGCTTCATGAATGAATTAGATACGTGAATGGGGACTGAATATTTTTAAAGGTTGATTACTTATGTGTGCGCTGCGGATGTTAAATCCCCAAGCACTTTCTCTACAATGAAGGAGTACAAAATATCAAAACTAGATTTTTTTTTCATCTTATTTTAAAGACAATAAAAAAATACAAACTAATAATTTGAAACTCCCCTAAAAGTTATAACAAGCACAGGTAGAAAATCTGCTTAAAATTAAATAAAATATAAATATTTAATACAGAAAAACTTATAGGCAGAAATTATAAACTATAAAATTAAAATTTAATTTAGTTACACAAAAATGTATACATATAGAGAATTCTAATTTACGTACAAATTTTAAGTCATGAAATTATGATTTTAATTTATAGATAATTTCTGTCCATAAATTATTCTGTTGCAAACTTTACTGCATTCACAATAAAATTCTGGGAGTTCAAAGCTCTGATAACTGGATGATTATAGACAGTAAGAAACGAAACATGAAAGCAGGGAAACCGAGATTTGTGCAAGCGGATAAAAAAGCAGCAGCAGCTCACCAGCCACACCTGAGGGCAGCTGAGAGGAGAAGGGCGCGCTGGCCCCACGAGCGGAGGCAGGGCCGCCCTGAAGGCCACCTGCGCCAGCCCACGAGCAGCCCTGGGCACGTGCAGGCTGAAGGCTGTCCCCTTCCCCCCGCAGGGACACTGCATCATGGTCTGGGGGATGGATGCCCCCCCGGCACTGACAGCAATGACACTGGCCTCAGCTGGGCTGGCAGGGCAGTGATATTTTCCTCAGCATGAGACAGGGAGATGCGGATGGACCCGGAGGGCTCCACGCCACGTGCAGTCACAGGAAGACAGACCCTGAGTGGCTCCACTTACACGTGGAGCCTGAAAAGCCGAGCTCTTGTAAGCAGGCCGGGCTGGGGCCTCGGGGAGATGGATGCGCTCTGAGGATGTGATGCACAGCATCGGAAACAGAGCTAGCAATGCTGTACTGTAGCCTGAAAGTGGCTTCAAGAGGAAATCTCAAACGTTCTCATCACAAACAAATGGAATTACGTGTGGTGACAGCGCTGGCGGGGGTGGGGGTGAGGTGAACACGCGGCATCACAGACAGGTATCTAACCATCACACCGCGCACCTTAAACTTGCACAATGTCCTGTGTCAACTATATCTCAGCAGAGCTGGAGAATAAGATGGGAAGACAAGTCACCGCAGTACTGCCCACTGACCAATCAAACTCATACCTGCCCTCAAAGATGGAAAAACACTGTAACTGTGCCAGGAACCCGTCATCCACAAAAGCTAGTCATGTACTTCTGATGGCGCCTGGTCATTTCAAGCATGTTTATTAAAGTAAACACGAAGTTCTCTCTGGCCCCTTTTCATGGCACTGGCACCCAGCACAGAGGACAGTACGGGTGATGTATAACCTGCGTCTCTGCTTGATGGGAACTTCCCCCTACACACCCACGACACAATTTACCCCAGGAACAATAAAGCTGAATGAAATTTAAGGTAACTTTTCAACATATACTTAAATTCATAGCAAAACCAGGACACAAAGAGACTGAACAACCTGCTGTGTGTCTCGTTTCTCTTAACAGACTCCAGGAAACGGCCCGACAGGCAGCTATCTGACATTACAGGGCGACACTACATGAACAAGGTCACCTAGTGCCTGTTCCCAGCCAGGCCTGACGCTGGGGTCCTACAAACCGCTGTCACGTCACCAGAGCACACTTCTACCGGTTTCTCTTCTGGTCTCTATCCAGCTCCCTCCAGTGCATTCTCTGGACAGATGACAGAATGTTTTTTTAAAAGTTCACCATGTGAATTCCTTATGTAAAATCCTCCCACGGCTCACCAGTAGTCTCAAGATAAAGACAAACTCCACAACGCCGCACAGAGAGCTTGTCATGAGCAGACCCCTCGACCCGGCAGCCTCAGCCCTCACGTCTGCACCCCAGGGTACTCGGTCCTGCTTCATGGCCCACAGCCATCTCCCCTGAGGTCAGCGCCTTCCTCCTCGTGCGGCCTGCCCCGCCCGGGATGCACCTGGGCCCACTCAGTGCTCACCGGCCAATGTCAGCCTGCCTGGCCTGTCCCCCTCCTCTCCTGAGGCTCGCAGCCCTCCCCCGTCCTCTCTCCATCGGGGCTCCGGGACCCCTACCAGCAGAGCACTGTCACACCACAATTTAATCCCCTGCCTATCTGGTCCTACTTTTCCACTGGATTATAAACTCTCGGAAGCAAAGCACAAGTTTCATCCTCCTGTCCCTGAAGAGGAATAAGAGCGCTCAATAAACGCTTACAGGGCAAGTGCCAGAAACCAGCCTCAGAACCAGTGCCCAGGACTCTGTCCCCTGAGGGAGGGACAGCACAGGGCCCATGTGCAGGACCACGTCAGTGATCGGGCAGCTGAACCGAGCAGAGCAAGCAATCCTAATAATCAACGTGAAAACGACGCTTGTTCTGTGACTTAGAAAATTTTTGCTGAAACATTAAAAACTTGCTTACTGTTGGTTATAGATCAATAAGAAAATGAAAAAACAGTAAAACTAATTTTTATTTAGCACACTATAATCAAAAACATTAGAAACTGAAAATTCAAGTGTTTAATTTCTTTGTAAAATATATCATCAAGATAGCCCGCCTCTTCTTGTCATAAAGTTTACAGCACGTATCAAGCATCTTTTCTGCGCTCTGACAAACGATGATGCTCGTTTCCACGTCTGTCTGCTGTACTTCCAGCTTCACGGGTCAGCTCGGAGCGCTCCGTCGGCCTCACTCCCTCTGGGACAGCCTTACCTCCTTGTCACACCTTCCTGGCTTCGGTGGGGAAGTCCACCCTCACTGAGCTCCTCGGGCCTCCCAGTGTCCACACCCCACCACAGCCACTTCTACAACCCAAGTCGCACTGGATTTGAATTCCACTCACACTGTCATCACTTTCCCTTTTCTGATGCACTTTCATCTCTGTGGGCCAACTTCCCCTTCTGAGTCTCCATGTCTGTGAAATGTCCGCAAGCTTCTCTCTGGGAGACGAGGAGGCTGCCCACGGGCACACTCTGCTGTCTGAGCAGGGCCTGGCAAAGTGTCTGCAGTGGGTCCCCCGACTCTGCAGGAAGAGCAGCTGGGCATGTTACTGCTGAACGTTCAGTGGACCGCAGAGCTAGCAACCAGGTGTGTGCTTGATGCAACGTGGCAAGAACACTGGTCGCTGAAACCCACGCATCCCAAACCAGCAAGGCAGTCTGTAGTTTAAAGCGCAGGCTCAGAGCCAGATGCACAGACACAGATCCCAGCTCTGCCACTTACTGCTGATGTGACTTTAGGTAACGCGTTCAATCCTTCTGAGCCTCAGTTTTTCGTCAATAAAAATGCGGGTTACAGCACAAGCCTCCCGGGGTTACCGCGGGGGCTAAGCATCTGTGGACTGTGGGAGCAAGCCCTGACACCAGTGAGGGGCACAGAGGTCTAGCTGTCCCAGCTCTGGCGACACACACCTAGACCACAGGGTCCCTCCCCGCACCTGCCTGCCTAGCCCAGCCGAGCCAGCCACACGGGGCTACTTCGACTTAAAGCCAAATTATTAAGATTGAATAAAAATTAAATTCCTCAGCAATACTAGTTCCATTTTAAGTGCTCAAGAGCTACATTTCCATCATGGCAGAAGTTCTGTTGGACGGCGCTGTTCTATGCTCTTGGAACAGGTAAGAACACAGAGTGAGATATGTGGATTTGACAGAAATTAACAGTCATCACTTCATCACTGGTTTGAAATCAAGAAGGAATTATTAAATACCAAGGCAAATATGAGAAACATGTATCAGTGAAAACAAAAAAGAATTTCAATGAAAGGCTTCAACTGATAAATTCTGAACAGAAGGGACTGAATTTCTTAGTCAACATCACCCTTTAGAAACAAAGTGGAAAAGGTGCCCAAATTTTAAAAACTTTCACTTAAAATAACTCAGGGAAAATGCACATAAGTTAGTATGTAATTATATACAAGATTAAAGCATTAATATAATCTAAGCAGATGCAGAGAATGGACTTGAGGACACGGGGAGGGGGAAGGGGAAGCTGGGACGAAGTGAGAGAGTGGCATGGACATATATACACGACCAAATGCTAGTGGGAAGCAGCCGCATAGCACAGGGAGATCAGCCCGGTGCTCTGTGACCACCTAGAGGGGTGGGATAGGGAGGGTGGGAGGGAGATGCAAGAGGGAGGAGATATGGGGATATATGTGTACGTATAGCTGATTCACTTTGTTATACAGCAGAAACTAACACACCACTGTAAAGCAATTATACTCCAATAAAGATGCTAATAAATAAATAAATGGAGAAATAGAAATTCAACAAAAAGAAAAAATATATAATTTAAGCAAACCGGACTACATTTGCACTCCTGCAAAATTTCTGTTTCAGTTCCCCAGCGGTACAGCTCCTGAAGATCGGTGAATCGGTGACCTGGGCACGCCGTCGGGGCAGGGGACCTGCTTGTTGGGTGGCAGCCACATCCCTCCCAGCTCCATACTCGACACTGGACCCAGCACGGCACTTGACACAACCAGTCTTACAAATGTTCGCCAAGCTGACCTAAACTAACACGACTTACCCTAAGATAGCAAACATCAACATCCAGTTGACATAAAAATGTTTCTAGGAAAAATGGATTGTTACAAAGGAATATAATCTACAGGAAATTTTTATCCCAGAAAGTCCTGAGTCTCAAAGAAGTGACATTCACGTTAAGCCAACTTTACCCAAAAAAGAGCAAATTTCAGTAGAAAGGTAAAAGGACACATTTCTAGAAAAAGTTTGTGCTTATAAAGGAACAGAAGTAAAACCATTTCCCTTACAAATTTTATACCACAAGTCCCAAAGGAGAATTACCTAAACTACTGAAAAGAAAAAAATTACATTAACATACTACGCCAGGGCTCACCCATGAAACAGATTGTGATTTTTTCCAAACCTGAGCAAATATCCATTTTCTTCTACTGATACAATGAGATACTTACTAAGCCAGATTGTTCTCACAAGCCACCTTTTAAAAGTTACTGACATAATCTTTTTTTTAAACAGGTATCATGGTTTGATGGCAACTTCTCCAGGGAAAATAACATCCCTAAACAGAAAATATCCATCCCAGACCTTAAAATGTCTCTGTTAATACAGAAATAGCTTTAGTAAATGCTTACTTGGGCTGAATTCAGAATATAGCCATTTAAACAAAGCTGGTGACTTGGTTCTCAGATGAGAACGAAGAACGAGGTAAAATCTCAAGGCAAAATGGTGATGATGATGATAATAATACCAACAACCAGAGACCAAAAAATTTAAAGTGCTGTTAAACTCATAAATTTTGGGATGAAATCCAAGTACTCAAATTCTACTACCAAGGAAAGCCTGTATCAAATTAAAGCTTCTTTCTAGGAAACACTTTTATTATTAGAGCTATCCCCAGGTTTAGATATTTGTCGTTGACCAAAACCTTTTTCAGGTTTTGGTCAATGACAAATAGATATTTACAAAAAAGCTCAGAAACTTTTGCTGATGGGACTAAATTAAGCTAGACGTGCAAAACTGACTTGCTACCACAGTCCTGCATTTATAGAATCACTAAAGAGCCGATGCTGGGGTTCTTAAATGTTTCCGTTATTCTCGAGCCTACTCTACTTCCTGGAGAAATCATATGCTATATATGCTTATACTTGAAGACTAGGAGAGTCCCCTGGGCGTTACTGCTCCTTGTCAAATGTTTTTACTACATACGTGGAAGAGAATAATTTACTTTTAAGCCACTAATATTATCATAGGGATTGATTTATCTGATGAGTTTCTTCTAAATCAGTAGGATAAGTAGCTGGAAGTACAGATGTCAGAAAAAAGAAGGGGAGGTGGACAGGGCCTCAAATTGCATGTATCAGTTTCTCTTGGCCTACAATTCCTACAAAATGTCTCAGAGTTGGAAACACTCAAGTATGCAGCTGCCTTAAAGTTGTTTTGGAAAAAGGTAAGGCACAAATAAATAGACAGCAGCTCGGTATCTGTCACTCTAGTAGCTGACGTTATTTGCATTGACGATGGCACGTACTTGAAGATGCTTTTTCAGGTTTTGGTCAATGACAAGCTTGGTTACTGCTGCAGCATTTTTCTATCTTTGATGATGCTATTTATATCCTGGCCTCCTTTATGGTAACAAATTTTACTTTTTAAGAAGTACACTGGCTTGCTTTCAAATGATGAGTTCTCATAAATAAATGCAAACAGAAAGAGAACATTCATTTTCAATGTTTTTATTTCCCTTTATGTTCATTAAATCACTACTATTTAGAAATAAATACTAAAATACAACTTACTGCCTTGTTCTGTGAAACCAGGTCCAAGAACTGTATCAAAGCTTGTTATGAAGTCCATAAATAGTTTTGGGTAGTAGGACAAAACTTACTGTTCAGAACATTCTCCAGTTTCTGCGTCATGGATCCTTCAACTTTTTCTGTTCCATCCGCTTCTAGTTTCTGATGGATGGCTAGAAAAAAGGATCTAGTTAAAATATAGGCTATTTTAATGGGTGGGAAAACATTACGTCAAAATGACATTTTTAAACAGCATAAAAAATGGTCATATTTTCAGTGCTAGAAAGAAGCACAAACACACAAAAACTCTGCACAAACTCTGCAAAGTAACCAGCAGACACCAGTATTAAGTCATGGTAGTTTAATGCTATTAAAATAGTACATAATACACGTACTTAGTCATCTGATCACCAAGGCTGAGTGGTAAAGACGGTTGAATTAAAAACGAAAAGTGAGGCTTAAATAACCTTTGATATCTGGCCATAAGAAAGTCATTCTGTTTCTCAGTTTCACCAACTACAAAACAGAAATACTACTATTTGATATCTATCAACCTCAAAATATTTAATTTCAGCCTTGGGATTTAACATGGCAAAATACATATTATACATATTCTATTTAGTCTGTAATTATTTCCCTGGAGGTTCTCAAGAAATATCTAGTAACATCTACCAATACGTCAATTTGTGGATGTACGAATTACACTGGAGCTGTTTGCTAACACCGACGCACATCTGAATGACTCTGATAAAAGAGTATTAGGAAAGCGTTAATTTATATTTAAAAACTTTTACCTACTGAAGAGAGGAGGCTTTAAACGGCAGATCAGGCTTGCTCAGGTGACTCATTAAGAAAAATTTCAAAACAAATCTCCAAATACAATTGCAAATGCAAAACTGTGACACAGTAAAAGTAATAAAAATAGCAAGGCAAATATTATCGAGACATGACCATAAGCAGAGCACCATGATAAGTTTCTAACACACGATGCATATCTGGTAAGAAGCCAATGATGAGCTTCTAATGTTATTTCTATTTCATAGATGGGAAAACCACAGCTCAGTAAAATTAAATAAGTTGACCAAGGTCACAAAGCCAAACCCCAAATTTGAGCTCAAGCGGTGTGATCCCAGGACAAGAAGCTTCACCACATCCTGCCCACACTGCATGGACAGGTGACCCAAACCCCCTCAGCCTTTGTTTCCACATCTGTAAACTGGGAACAACAGAACTACTATGTCAGTGGGGAACTGCATTCAGTTGCAAATACAAGACTTCTTTTCAAAATACCAGCTGCTGAGACAGCCAGGATTCTGTGCCTTCCCCGGACATGCTCCAGCACACACTCTGCTGCAGGACAGCTCACGCCCCAGCATCCCGGCAGGACTCCAGGGCAGCAGCACTCCAGGACATGAGCTCTTCTCTAACATTCAAACTCCTCCTTAGAAGGAATTGACAGGTTCTGCCTCGACCCACCAGTCAGGAGTGGCAGATTTACAGGGAAAAAAAGTCTGTCTAAGCAAAACTGATGTGTGTTTCTTTAATCAATTACAATTTAGTTGGTTTCCCTTGACTCACTGGTTAGGGAATTCTGGGTCAAATGAGCTTTGAACATCGACGACTTCTTTTAATTAGTTTCTACTCTTAATCTTGTCCTTTTTTATACTTTTTTGTAAAACAACCTCAAATTTTGCATGAACTCTAAAAATATATTGCTTCTCTGTTGAAAAAAACACATTCATAGGAAGAAAAATATATATATTTGGGGGGAAAAACCAGCTACTGTATTTTTAATTGTCTTGGTTGATTCAGGAATGAAAAGAAAGTTATTCATCTAATATTTTAAATTTGGATTATGTGATGACATAAAACATTTCCACATACCTTGAACTGATTAAGTTAAATGGAAAAGAACTTTCCTATCTTTAAGGAACGGAGATAAAAAAAGCCCAAATATTAAAAAGCGAAACTAGAAGGACGCCTATGTTCCAAACAAGCACATCTGTTCGCACTGCTCCTGAGCAAAGGCTGCTGTGTTTCTGACAGTCCTGGCTGGAAGGGAGCCAGTGGCCACGTGGCACGTTATTAGGTGGTCACCGCTCCCGGTCTATCGGTGGCAGTTAAGAGGTTACACCTGAGAGCTTCTGCTCGAATGCTGCTTCTAAGTCAGAGTCTGCACTAAATGAGTCCCCAGCCACATTCTCTGCTACTGACAGGCCCCTTGCCACTCCACAGGTCCAGGCTGCTGCATGGCTCACAGCCCTGTTCTGCCACAAAGCGGCTTCCTGGGCCCATCTCCACACAGCAGACCCATGAGGCTGTCAGCCAGCATGAGGACCCAGAGACACTAGGATCTGATAAAGGCAATCCTATTTTCCAGAAAACGAATGCAAATAACCCAAGGTCTGGGTCACTTGACCTTTTATTTTCTCTGAAAACATTTTTAAATAGTATAACTCAATAAGCAACTTGGGGGCTTCCCTGGTGGCGCAGTGGTTAAGAATCCACCTGCCAATGCAGGGGACACGGGTTCGAGCCCTGGTCCGGGAAGATCCCACATGCCACGGAGCAACTAAGCCCTTGCGCCACAACTACTGAGCCTGCACTCTAGAGTCCGCGAGCCACAACTACTGAGCCCTCACGCCACAACTACTGAAGCCCGCGTGCCTAGAGCCTGTGCTCCGCAACAAGAGACGCCACCGCGATGAAATGCCCGTGCACCGCAAAGAAGAGTAGCTCCCGCTCACCACGAGAAAGCCCGCACTCCGCGACAAAGACCCAATGCAGCCAAAAATAAAGTAATTAATTTAAAAAAATTGTACCTTGATAAGCAGGAAAACCTCAAGAAAAAAAAAAAACTCAGTCCACAGTCACAGGCTTGTTACAGTTTCTCATGTATTAAAACTTAAATATGTGAAGCAGTTGAACACCATAAATCTATATTTGGGAAACAAAAAAGTATGTATGTGCAAGTTCTACTCAAAGAAAAATCAGTTACAGAAAGACTGCCTACTGATTCAAAGAAATGATTTGTTTTATTGAACTCTGACAGAAGAATGTGGACATCGAATTTTCTAATTTCAATTTAAGAATTCATAATATTTATGTAAGCATTTATATAACGCCATTATTAGGTGAGCACTAAGGAAAGGCATGAGTGCAGGTGGAGTCCCTCAGGAGTGTCAGGCACACGGCCATCCACAAGCTAGCTGCAGGCTCTAACCACTGAATGCTGCGACCGGCCTGGGTGCTGCAGGCATTTCAGGCTACACCAGAGACTGGCAAACTACTTTTGTAAGAAACACACTGTAAATACTGAGGGCTTTGGGGGCCTCTAGCACACATTCTTCTCCCTTGTTTTCTTAAACAACTCTTGAAAAACAGGCATGTTCATCTCCTGACGTGTACAAAGACAGGTGTGGCCCAACTTGGTCGAGTTGCCGACCTCTGAGGATAATACTAAGATAGGACACTAGGCAGGGTTAGGGTGAGATGTATTAATAACTCAGATTTATATAGAACTTTTCAAATGTTTAGTTCTCTACTTCTTACTCTACCAAATTTTTATCAGAGTGGCTAAATCATACATAAATTACATCTAAATTGGTTGGGTACTCTATGAATTCTTTCCTTCCTCAGTTATACTGAAAACAATAACAACATAATTCCCACTACTCCTTCGAAGACTAGCAGGTACAAAGGAGCCCACTTAGAAAAGTGGGTCCTGGATAAGCGCATGCCAAGGTTATCTGCACCCCTCAACAGAGTTGCACCCGCTCCTGGAGCAGCAGCAATGCACGGACGGAGGGAGGGCCACACGTGTTCTGAGCAGTACGCACGGCCACTCTGCCTGGGCCTCCTCCCTCGGCGACCCCTCGCCTAGCATATATGGTAAAGAAGGCCAGGCCCACAGCTGTTCTCACAAGGAGCAGTTGATGGGGCTGGACCTGCCACTAAAACAAATGATTGGCCAGGTGAGGGTCAGAGGGACTGAGGAACAGCCGGCCTTTCCTGTAAGGAGGCCCCACAGGCACCACCGCAACAGGGGGAGAACCTGGGCTTCAAGGCTTTGAGGCCTGGAAGGGAACAGCAGGGCGACAGCCACAGGAAAGGGAAGTACGGTGCTGGGAATATTTTTGCAGGACATGGTAAAGAAAAAACTATAATAATGAACACACCGACGTTAACACTGGCAGATTAGTTATGCCAGACACACTTCTTGACAAATTCTAATTAAAATACTCATGGTACACAAAGGAATAAAGAAAACAGCATAAAGCCTTAAAGATAAATAAAAGCCATACAAGAAGGTAATTGCTGCAAACTGTACACCTGACTGGGATGGACTGAAAAAAATCCTTGGACTGTGTATGAAAAAAGTCCACTCAGTCAAGAGAAGAACACAGCTGATATCAAAAGGGCAGAGAAAGGTATTTATCCAGCTAACTCTGTAACACAGGGTGGCCCAGACATGACACACCTGCAGACTTTTTCCCAAGTCTTCAAGACTACAGAGTCTCCCCTACTGTTCTCACCTCCAACACCCCTTTAAGGAAAGGACTGTTTAAGAACACCATTTCCCAGCACCCAGCACGCAGGAGAGGGAGGGAAATTAGCAGAGGGCTCCTCCCCTGGGCACCGTGCAGGGAAGCAGCAGGGGAAGAAGACTCTCAGAGACACCCCAGGGAGTGACAGCTGACTGACCGAGCGAAAGAAAAGTGTCAGAGCCTGCAGGTGTGAGTCTACAGGCTCTAAAAGCTCATCAAGTGTTGGGTAAAATGAATAAAAACAAGACCTACATTCCAATATACCCTGAAAAGGTGTTTTTTTTGTTTTGGGTTTTTTTTAAAAATAATTTAAGGCTAAACAAATATATCTTAAGCATTTAGGCAGAGAGAAAAATAAACAAGTCACCTACAAGTAATAAAGAATTACTCTGGCTCAGGATTTCCTCTCTGTGACACTAAAAGACCCTGAACCAATGTTTTAAAAGTCATTCTCTTATGGCCAAGGGGCTGTTCATGTATGAAAGCAAGAGACACTTCTGCATGCAGGAATTCAACAGATAACGCACAAGAGTTACAAAACAAAAAATCCGAAGAGGAAAGATGACACATACACAACTGGCAACAAACAGTAAAGCCAATGAAATGTATGTGTATAAATGGTAAATTTTAAGTAACTGTGGTAAATATGAAATTAAATGCAAAAGACAAGAATAAATCTAGAAACAGAATCATAAAATAGAAAAGGTAAAAAAAAAAGCAGCTGGGTCTATGACTTCAGATTAAATTAAGACCAGAAAAAAGGAAAGCACATGAGGAATGCAGATGTGCCAAACTGTTGTCATGCACATCAGGAGTCAGAGACAACCTGTACCAAAATGTAAGACCATTTCTTCCAAATCTGCGAACAATATGGTCCATATAGCAGAGGTAAAAATGAAAAAAAAAATTACAGAACAAAAGGACAGAAGTTTCACTTATGATAAATGTACATGGCTTAAATTCTTCTATGAAAAGGCAGAACCTCTCAGAACGGCATAAAAGAATATAAATCCTACCATTTCTTGCTTATAAGAGAGAAACAAAATCAAAATTTCTCAAAGCTAAAAGGAACTTAATGCATAATATCATCAAGCAAATGCATACAAAAAGAAGGGTATGGAATGTTAATCCTGTACAGTAAAGAATTTAATCTTGCCCAAAGAGGGCGTTGGCCTTTGCCCTCGGCTGCTGGAAGGTCACCTCTAAGCTCTTCAAGCATCTTCTGTGATGGGGCTGCACCGCACAGTCTGACAATGTGGTTTATGGTAAGGGCTTTGGTCACTTGGCATTGGCTCAATCTGCAGAGGGACTGGAGATGGAGGTCAGCTGTTGGGAGTCAGCTCGTGTCTATGTGACAGAGTCCCGATAAAAACTCCAGACCCAGGCTTGGGTGCAACACTCCACGCCACCATCTCACATCACTACCAGGAGGGTCGGTGCCACATGACTCCACCCGAGAGGACAACCAGGGCTCCCTGTGGGTGGGACTGCCTGGCCCCACCCCAGGTGCCCTTCCCCAGGCTGAGCTAAGTTGTCTCCCTTCGCTATAATAAACCACAACTGTGAGTACACAACTGTGAGTTCTTCCCGCTGATCACCAAACCTGCGGCAGTCCTGGGAAGTGCCCCAATTTTGCAGCTATTATTATTACCTTACAGTGTAATATTAGTATCAAGAGAATCCAAGCATCAAAAGTTACAAAGGAAACATGTTTTACATACAACGAAAAACTGACAGAATCAAAATTAAAGAGGGAGATTTGTCTGGCATGTTTATTATAAATAACCTAGACCTAAATAACATAAGTAATTAATCAGGCACTGATAATAATACACCAATCAGTGTGCCCTGAAGAGAACAGGCAGTTGCAGAAGACTGGTATCTATCAAGAAACACATTTTCTTTTCATAATATAGTTAGACTAGAAACTAACTTTAAAAAACAAAAATCCACTACAAACTACTAGATCAAAGAGGAAAACTTCAAATTTTAAAAACACAGAAAAGGCATAACTAAAGAATCAACGTAAACAAAGAAGTAGGACACACGCGTGAATGAAACTGGCAACAAGGGCCTATTACAATGAATTTTTAATGACTTTTCAATTATAATGCAATTCTAAAAGGCATGAAAATCTTAATGAAATAGAGAACTTCAGGAGAAAGCCAAACCAAAATCCACAAAACACAAAAAGCAGAGATTTCAAAAGTGTATCTATATACACACTGCCAGTGTCTATATATACACCCCAGGGTCTCTCTCCAGGAGGAATAGACACTAGCGTCTCCTGATGGGATAAGATCGGAAGCACACACTACCACATGTAGCCACAAGGGTCAAAACTGAATCCTAACTGGTATCCAATCAGATAAGTCCCAGCAATACAATGGAGAGTAAAATAAGCTAATGGCACCATGAGGAAGTAATGAGTCAAATCCAGAATATGGGATATCCTACAGGACAAACAGCCTCATGTCTTCAACAAATCAATAGCATGAAGAAAACGAAGACGGGTAGCGAAGGTGAAAGGACTGTTCTAGTTTAAAAGAGGCTTAACAGACTGAAAAAAAAACCAAAAACAAATGAACTGTCTGGGTCTTATGTGGATCTTGGTTTGGACAAACCAAGTAAGTGTAACTGGGGAAATTTGAATTTGGGGCCTTGAATGATACTGAAGGATTACTGGAACTTTCTGAGCTGTGGTCACGGGGCTGTGGTCGAGTACGTAACGTCCTTATCAGGGGACTCACACTGAAGTGCACAGGAGAGAAAGGTCATGCTGCCTGAGATCAGCAAAACACAAACCAACCAACCTCAGAACCTGCGCTGAGGCAAGTATGGAAAAATATGACCTGTTAAATCTAGGTGACAGGTATATACGGAAGTGATGGTACTATTCTCTCTACTCTTAGCATGCTTGAAATTTTTCATAATAGGAAAGTAAAGCTAATTACCTGAGCAGACAGTTTATTAGCTCTTTCAATGTATCAATGCTCTCAAATTTCAAATAATTCCTAATCTACATAACCCACTTCACAGTACGAACAAATACTCGTACAGATCCACATGATTCTGTATAACAGTAACACCAAAACCTGACTGAAAAAGCATTTTTTAAAACTACAGTTCAATTTCAATTAAGACTACAGTTGAAAAACATTTTAAAGAGCTACTAATAAAACAAATCAAATGCTAAAGTATAGTAAAATAATTACTCAGAGGAGCCACCTAAAGTATAAAAGATTTCTAGCACACACAACTATATACACAATATAATTCCAATTTTTTAATAGGCACTCATATAAGCTGAGGGGAAAAAAGACCAAAAGGAAATACGTCAAAATGTTACTGTGATTATCCCTACAGTAGGGTTGTAAGTCATTCTTGATTATTTGTCTGTTTAATACTTTTTGTAATGTACATTTACATCAAAAAATAGAAAAGCTAGATATATGTATGTTTAAAATTTTCTAATTTACCATTAAAATCATTTTCTATATGCCACAGAGTCACTCGCTTATTAGTAGTTGGTCAGCATTATTATCATCTTTGCTAAACTTTAAATTACCAGTATACTTCTAGGACAAATGTCTAATAAGTGAGACTAAATTTAATGCACCAAATAAAATCTCTCGAAATCTGCCAGGAGTGAAGCCATTTACATAAGTAAAACCATAAATAAATGAATACAAGTATACATGTGTTTACAAATACATATGTTAAAAAAAAAAGGGTGGAGGGCTTCCCTGGTGGCACTAGTGGTTGAGAGTCCGCCTGCCGATGCAGGGGACGCGGGTTCGTGCCCCGGTCCGGGAAGATCCCACGTGGCGCGGAGTGGCTGGGCCCGTGAGCCATGGCCGCTGAGCCTGCGTGTCCGGAGCCTGTGCTCCGCAACGGGAGACGCCACAACAGTGAGAGGCCCGCGTACCGCAAAAAAAAAAAAAAAGAGGGGGGAGAGAAAAAGTCAAGCATGTTTTTGCTAAGGAAATATTGTAATTACAATAGTTATGAGAATTGCTAATCACATATGGCAAATTATCATGTGCACAGCTACCAGGCATATCGATAACTTCGTTCAACTCGAGAACACTAAACTCAGTTCATTTATGCTCAAGTTTCTGCTGCTGACATAGCACCACTGACAACTTAGAATATCAATAAGCACAAAGAAAGCAGCACAGCACACCATCAAAAAACGCAGGGCACAGAGACTTTATCAAAGTTTACCTGACTTCTCAGCTCCCTCCCAGGCATTCACAACTCACTCCTTCAAAGACCTAACTTCTACGTGCAGAGAGCTGTACCAGATGCACATTTAACTGGTCAAAAGGCAACCAAGCGTGTCTGGCCCAGGAGGAGAAGGGTTTTAAAAAAGATAATAGGACGTCCGAACTTTAACAATACAAATTAATTTTAAAAACTAAGTCTTTCTGAATTGAAGAAGGTGTGGCCTCTTAGTCTACAGTTTGGGTTATAGGTATTTAGCTATACAGGTACTTAGTTACAGGTGTCTTTGTTTTTAAAAAGAATTGGGCTAACTTTTTTTTTTAATATATCTTACTTTTTACTAGGTAAACAATAATTTGATTTTTATTAATTAAAGGTAGTTAAAAAGAAAAAAAATAAAATAACCTATCCAACATCTTCCCTTGAAATGTCTAAAGCCACACCATTTCTATTGAATACCACTTCCTTCACATGTAAGGATGAGTATGTGGGTGGGGGAGTTAGCTACCGTGCGGGGCTGGTGGGGCGATGGCTACAAAGAAAGGACACGTTATCACCAGTTCTTCCCAGACCAAACACACAATGGGTCACATCTACAGAATTAGTCCCATGTGCAAGATACTGATGGCTGTACAAGGATTTTTAAAATTCTAGAATTCTACCCTTGGGATTTAACTCCTTATCGTCCCTGGACACCAGACACTGCGGGGAGGCAAAGTGGTCTCCTACTTCACACGTGTCTGATGGGTGAGCAAAGCCTCAGGGACAAATACTTAAGGTACCAAGCCTTCAAAGAGATTCCAGCCCGGCCGCAAAGACTGACTGGTGGCCACTGCAGAGCTCCGCTCCCAGGGACACAGCCTCAGCATCACAGCCCGCAAACACGCCGTACGTGCAGGGCCTGGTGTCCGCGGGGAAGCCCCAGCAGATGGCTGGGGGTCACCTTACCTGAGAGGGCGTCCTGTGCCTCAAAGAAAGTACTGAGTCCCCCCTTCACGCACGCCAGGCTGCCCTCGCTCTTCTTGTTAGCCTGTCTCTTCAGGTGGGTGACGGCCATCTTGAGCTGTTCAAAACTGAAGTGAAATGAAGAAGCCACAAGAAGGTGATGCATCAAGTGTGAACTACTGCGCCTACCCTGGAAAGACACAGCCTGACACAATGTGTAATCAGATGAAACCAAGCTTTCAAATGCTTACCTAGATCTAAACCTTTACATGTTATGAACACCAAAGTTACAGCAGCTATACAAGGAGATCTGTAGCCCTCATATGTCAGAACCCTGGGAAGTAAATACACATGGAGACATTCTTATAATTGACCCAAATCACACACAGGATTTGCCAGGTAAGGAGTTTTGAAGAGCGTCTCCCAGATGTGGAGACCTGGACCATGCAGTGCTGGGTGACAGGACTAAGAAGGACCCCCTGGACGTCCACTGCTATGCTCTGGACACAAGCTGCGCACGCTGTCCTCTTCAGCCCATCATGACCAGGCCCCGCCATTAACAGTGAAATTACAGAAAACCTGGGGGTCAACTCAAAATTTAAATAACTGAACAGATCACACTATTTCATCTTTATATCTCAGGCAGAGAAAAAATAGTCAGCTCTCTGTATTTTAGAAGCTTTATTTCCATCTGAGCTAAGAAAATCTGGCTATATAAAATGTCAACTATATTCTTGAATGCCAAGATGGCCCTACACAGAGAACAGAGATCAATCCTGACATGGTGACAGAAAAGCACATCTATAATGTGAACTCAGAACCATCTTCCACAAAGAAAGTGACAGGCATTTGCTCTAAAAATTTATCAGGCCAAATTTACTCTACGTATATACCAACTTTTCCTGTTTTCTATAATGGTTTTCATCCCAATAGGTGAGGGAAGGATTTCGCCTAAGGTATATTTTAACAAGTTGGCTTTTCAAGAATACAAATTTTAAACAATAAGCCACTGATTTATTAAAACATTTTTACTAAATGTAACTGTTTTAAGCCAGTCTTGCGAAAAAGTTACAGATCTGCTCTTGTACAGAGGGTGGGTAAACTATACGTAGCAGGTACAAAGGAGGACTTTAATTGGATATATGACCCTTGTTTATTTTTTGGCTAATTTTAAGCCAAGTCTTTGCAAAATGATAAATAACTCATCTTCCTTTGCTCTCTGGTCAGGGAAGGAGGTGTGTTCCTCGTTTTAAAGCAGCACTCGAGAATTCTGTTACTTGAGTAGGGAGGGGGATCACATTCAGACACAGGACACAGCTGAGACTCCAAAGTTTTAATGGGTGGCATAAATAACGAAACATATAGAAAGAACATGATAGTAGGAAATAGGGGTCCTCTTGATTAATGATCCCATTTTATAAGTAAGGAAACAGATACTCTGAGATGTTCACAAGCTCACCCGAGGTCAAAGGGCTGCTAAGCAGCAAAGCCAGAGGGAAACCCGCGTTACCTGAAGTCTGATGAGCTGCACCCCGTGAAACCACACAACACAGCCCAGCACCCACTAACCTGGTGTTGGAGTGGTTCTCTATGAGGTACCAGGCAGCCGAAAAGTTCTCACTTGTAAAATCAGCACTCATTCCAGGAAACAGCATTTCTAAGTCCTTCTGGGGAAATTTACCTCTGAGGGAGGAAAAGGTTTAAGATACGTTTTGAGTGCTATTACTACAAAGATGTAACCAACAGTAATAAACGTGAATACAAACCATTACAATGACACACGATACATCATGGAGCCTACGTTTGCGTGTGTAAAAAAATATACTTCCTACACCTCAGCTAACTTAACATATAACCTTTGACTGTATATGTAAGATAGGAAATTAGTTAAAATACAGAAATTACATCAAAAAAAGAATATAAGGTTTAAAGAGGCTGAGTTGATACTTCATGAAATCTATCCAAACATGAAATCATTTCCTACTCAGTAGATAAAAATCAAAATTTGGGTATACTGAAAGTAAAAACAGTAAATCAACTTGTTACAATGGTTTTTGCTAAAGACCTATATGAAAGTTGTTTTAAGACACACTGATGCCTGATGACCCCTACTGATAAAATCAGATCTATATAGTATCCATGTTTCTATGCCCATGTCTAGATCAATTTCAAGAAAAGCTTACACTACCTGACACTCCCTTATATGTAGCTCACTTTCTTGCCCACATTTTTAAGGTCAACTTCCCGATCAGTTCATTTATCTATTCATTCAAACACGAATTAAGTACCTACCAGAGGTGTCAGGCTCCACACTGGAGGTGAGCAAGTTGTGTCTGAGAGCAAACTGAACTGGGCGGGACCCGGCCCACTGAGGGCTTGTGAGCGAGCAGCCCTTACAGTGCCCACGCTCTGCCTGCAGAATGAAGTCCAAGCTCTGCGGTCAAGTCCCTCCACTTCCCGAACCTGCTTCTCTCTCAGGACTCATTTCTGCTACCCTAATCCTCGAAGCTGAAGCTCCAGCAACTTCAAAGGGATCACAGTTTCCTGCAAACATCCTGGTCGTTTTTACCTCGTTCCCCTCTGACTGAAATTGTTCCCCACCCCCATATGGGACACACAATTATTTTGTCTCTAAAATTTATTCAGTGGGAGAAATTATCCCCAGCCTGGAAGAAAAGGTGTGCAGGTCTGATGACTTCTCTGAGAGTCCCAATGCCACATTATCACAGACACAGCCTCATTTAAGAAGTTAGGCAGCCTTGTCCAAGGGCGACATCCCACCTCCACCCACGAGCACTGCCCGCTGGAGCCCTTCACCTTGTAGGTGACCAGTCCCCTTGGGCACAACTGGCAAAGGCCTGGAGCCCACTCTCTCCAGGGAGAGGGAGGTGCTCACCTGGGCTCGGGGGCCCTGACCGGGTGGCCGGGAAGCCCGTCACACCCTCCAGCAGCTCTCGCCCACCCTCCTCTTCTCTACCGGCTCCTTTGTCCCCATTCTCCCCCAGAGGGCAAGGGACACAAGTCCGAAACACAGCTCTCCACGATCTCCCCTGGAAAGCCTGCATCTGGACACGGAGGCTGGCACCTCGGCCAGGAGGTCCCATGTTCCCTCCTGTTACACTTAACCTCTCTCACCACGGAGTTTTCCTTAATTAGGGGAAGAAAAGGTTTAACATGGGAGTAACAGACAAGGTGAGATGAGACTAAGGGAGCCGTGGATACCAAGCTGGCATCACCTGAGTCTTAGTAACTTGGAGACCAAGTCAACCTTAATCTTTCCTCACTGGCTTCAACAGTGAAGAATAACTGTAGCCTCAATCTTCTTGGGGGATGTGTGTGAGCAGGTGTGCCTCTGAGTGTGTGCTCCATAGGCACGCTGGTCACTGTCACCAGAGTCTTTGAGAGGGAGTTGGAGAACTGCATTTTTTGAAGTTTATTTTGGTTTAGATTCTTCATGCTGGTTTGATACTTTACTTAGTAATAAAACCCTGTCACCTTTGGAAGTTTTTATCATTTTATTTATGTATACTTCATGCCTCCACGTTGGAACTCTGGGGGAATATATGGCTGAGCGGAGACTTAGCTGAGCCCCAGGGAGGCACCCAGGAGCCTTCCACTCGCTCTGAAAGGCAAGGGTCACGAGCCACAGTTCTACCTTCACCGGCGGGAGGTATCTGCCCAGGGAGCTGTCTAAGCTGGAAAGGACAGCCTGGTGCACCAGTGGGGCCTCATCTGTGCGAAGAAGGGCATGGCGGCCCACCTACTGCTTTTTCGTCAACGTGGCGCTCTACGTAGTCCTGAAGTTAAATAGTCTTAACAGAATCAAAAGTACCACAGAATCATCTGATACCAACTAAATCCCTGCTATTAACAGTCTTTATAAATTATTCAACTCCATGAAATTCTCACCTAACAAGGGTCAGGTCCACACTCAAGACACTGAAGACACAACTGACAAAAGGGCAGCAGAAAGGGCCTCTGGGAGCCAAACTGAGCTTCTCTCCCTCGCTCGGGCCCTGCAGCTTTACTCTCGTTGGGTGGTTCCTACCCATCATCAAAGCACAACTTGAGAAGAGTAGCTGGAGTTAAGTATGACAGGACAAAAAAGGCTCTGAGACAATGACAGCAAATAAAGCAAAGAGGCACCAAACGCAGACACGAAACTAAAAAATACAGAAGTTGTATGCCACAGTGAGATGGCTAAGGCCACGCAGTTCCCACAGGTCTGACAGCAAGTATTACTCAATAGGTTTAGTTTTAAAAAAGAAAAAAACTTTGTCTTCCTGTCTGGCATACTGAGATCAAGGTCCACCCACGTTGTTGCAGATGACAGGACTGTCCTCCTTCTCACGGCTGAGTAACGTTCCCGTGTTCCTGAGTAACAATGCAAGCCTGGGCACCCACACGTACAACTCCTTTAACCCCTTGTCCGTGGATGCACGCTTAGGTTGTTTCCATATCTTGGCTATTGTGAATAAAGGTTGTTCCCATATCTTGGCAACTGTAAATAATGCTGCAAGTGAACACGGGGTGCAGATAAATTTGAGATCCTGTTTTCATTTTCTTTGGATAAATACCCAGAAGTGGGACTGCTGGGTCATCTGGTAGCTCTCTTTTTAACTTTTTGAGGCCCTCCCTGCTGTTCTGCACAGTGGCTGCACCAATTTACGTTCCCACCAACAGCGCAGGAGGGTTCCCTTTCCTCCACACCTTTTCCAACACTTGTTATTTGTTGTGAGCCATTCAAATAACAAGAGAGCCATTCTACCAGGTGTGAGGGGATTTCACTGTGGCTTTGCTTTGCATCTCCCTGATGGTTAGTGATGCTCAGCACCTTTTCATGTGCGTGTTAGCATTCGTGTGTCTTCTTCAGAAGAACGTCCGGATCCTCTGCCCATTTTTTCATCAGACTGGCTTTTTTTTTTTTTTTTTGCTATTGAGTTGTAGGCTTCTTTATATATTTTGGATATTAACCACTTGTCAGATGTGCAAATATAAGCCCCTTATCAGATGTGCAAAATATGTGAAATATTTTTTTAAAAGTCAAACTGTAGAAATAGAGTAGGAAAGCGGTTGCCTGGAGATGGGGGAATAGGGAGAGGTAGAAACTTTCACTCATGAGATGAATAAGGTCTGAGGATCTAATGTGTAATATGTGACTATAGGTGATAACACCATAGAGAGAATAGAACTTACATGTTCCCACCAAAAAAAGTAAATATGTGAGGTGATGAATGTGTTCGTTACCTAGATGGTGGGACTCCTTTTACAATGTATACGTAAATCAAATCACTAAGACGTACACTTTAAACATCTTACAAATTTGTCAATCATTTCTCAATAAAGCTATAAAAAAAAAGTTAAAAAACAAAAGGTTATATCCTATACTGTTAGGATGCTTAAACTGGTGGTATTGAAAGATAACAAATCCCAACCATCTAGAACTTCCCACACTTAAAACTGATCTGATCCCTAAACCTTAGTAACACCTCACCTGTAATGCCCTATGTTGTTGTTTTTACACATGTACAGGGTCTGCTTCATCACAGGATAAAGGCCTGAAGTCTAGTGCGGGCTCTACGAGAGGACTCTGCTGCCCCGGGAGCCCCTCCCCACACCGTCCTCTGCAGGACTCCATGGGCTCTGCACCCCTGTGCGTCCCTTCAAGCGCAGCCGGGGGGCAGGGGCTGACCCTGAGTGCTGGCATTAGTGTGAGTGGCGACATTTGGAAGGGGCCACGTGAGAGCCGTCCACTGAGATCTGAAGCATTAATCCACCCCACCCACTGCACTTCTTGTACACACAGCTCCTTCACGCACCTGAACGGGTCAAGACTTTGAAAGGTACTGGATCTCTTGGTCAGAACACTAAGTCCTAGTTCTCAAACCCTCATAATCACCCCTAAGAATGAGTTTATTTTAGAGTGATTTCTTCCTGAAGACATTCAACTCTTACCAATCTTACTATACATTTAAATTGGAAAAAGAGTGATTAGGAATCAGCCGTACAAGAATAAGACAAGTTACACTAAAGATGACAACACTCTGTCACAGAGTCAGACAGTTCGATCCAAACCACACAAGTGGCCCGCCGTCAGCCCGAGACCCGACGTCGCCTCCCCTTTCGCGGACAGAACCACCTGCAGAGAGAGTGGGGTGTCCACGCCTCACTGAGTACGAACACCGATAATCCTCAGCAGCTGTGCTTATCGCGCTCCCCTTGCTATTGATCGAGTGATTGGATTTTGACCACAATGTCTGAGGAAAGAGCTGCTGGAGCATTTCTGGGAAAGGCCTCCACACTTCTAAGGAGAACTAAGAAGAGACGGTGTCTTTCTGCCCTCAGACTTTACCGAGCTTCTTTATCTCCTGTGTATTATTACAGTTTCTGCAATGCTGGATCTTTATTTTAACACTGCTATTTCCTGTGTATTACTGTCGTCGCGACACTAGAAACCTCTAACGCCACTCCACAGTTATGAAGGAGATCAGTGCGACTCAAAGAGCAGCAGAACAGCAAACCCAGGCTCCTTACAGCTCAGTGACACTTCTGAGCCACAGACTCAGCCAATCGTGGTGTCCACCATCTCCGGACTTTGTGTATTATGAGAAAATAAATACCTTTTTTGCTTAAACCAGAATGAATTTTTGTTTCTGCTACTCACAGCTGAAGGCATCCTGAGTCAAGAGTCTATCCCAAAATAAGATCTTCTTTGCAAACACCTCAAAAGGAATGTGAAACAGAAGATCCAGAGAAAAGAGACAACGAACGACAACACGGGAAGCAATGATACTCTGTGGGGAGTGTACCCACAAAAGCAGAGACGGCCCACGGCAGTAGCTACAAGTTGGCTAGCGTTGTTGGAATAACCTTGAGGAAGATATTTAACCTCTCTAAGGTTCCATTTATTCATGAGGATAATGGGATCATAGTATCTTCCTCTTAGGAATATTTTGAGGATTAAAGTAGGTAATGCAGTGTGGAAGGCTTAGCAGTTTCTGACATGTGATAAATGCTCAAAAATGTTACTTGCTGTTATTTTTATTCTCTCCACTTGGTTCTCTATATTTAACAGACTCTTCGTAAGAACCATTTTGTTTGATTCTCGTAACAACATGAGTTATGTATTCCCATTTTACACTCAGGAAACAGCCCCGGAGAGGTTGCATGTAAACAGTCAAGAGCAGGACCCCATACTTCTATTGCCAATTAAAGAACCAGAGAATCTCAGGCATGAAAAAAACCCCACAACTACAAATCCAGAAAGATAGAAACTGAGGGAGACAGTGATTCAGAATGCAGAAAATTGCTAATGGTCTTGGTAACAGCATGAGGAAGGGCAGAAACACTGTGTCAATGGAGCACGAAGTCTGGAGAGTTAAACCTCTGTCCACAATAACTGGATCTTAGGCTCTGACCCTCCAAGTGAAGTGATGGCTTAGCAAGTCAGTAACAGCAAGGTATATTCTGAGTGACTCAAACTAAACCCACTAACTGGAGGATGAAAACAACACAGAGTCTACCATGTAAACACGGGAAGTGTTTTCATTAAGGAACCGACAGTTTCAGTAGCTGACAAGCTTCATGCCCCTACAGCGCAAGCTCCCCATTAGATGGCAGTGTGAGCTCAGATTACACCTTCCAAAAAGGATTAGCCATGAAGCCCCAGGTACACGGACCTGACCGACCCAGTGGTCAGATGCAAAACAGGAATGTTCTCAACACAGCAGCATTCACTTTCAAGTACGAGAACGACTGGCAGTGATGACCCGCAAGCCAGCAAAACAACAAAAACCTTTCTGAGAGAAAGTCTAACCACCCGCGCAGAGGAGCCTGCATCACTGCGCTCACACCAAGGGGAACATGCTCTCCTGACCTGCAGGTAGAAAGACAGGAGGAAAGGGGGCTCTTTCAAGTGTGTGTCACACTCAATTCTCATAGCTTCCACTCCAGCACCAGTGTTACTCTGCACCTTAAATATTATGAGCTTGTTTTACATTGTGTGTTTTTTTTCCTTTTTTGGTCCAGTTTATGGACCTGGGCACTACATCACAGCCCACAAATCTGTTTTCATAGTATTTCTGAAAATTTACCCAAGGCTTTTTTCCCTTCCACACTCATACTAAGAATTATTTTGTCACCTTTCCTTGTCTTCTAAATGCAGCAGGAAAACTGGCCACCTTTTCTTTGTACTGGAAAGCAAACTGATGAGGAGCAAGTCAGACCTGCATTGTTCGTGAAGCCTCTGTGGAAATAAAGATACTAGTGGTGCATCAACTGACTACTCTAGACAGCTCTTCCCAGGTAGTAATTTCACAAAAAGGTTGCAGATCCCATAAAAACAGGAGGGGCAAACCTCCATTTTAAGGCCCTAACTCCCATGTATGTACTGTCTCCAAAAACATTACTTATAGATATTCTCCTAGTAGGCAAAGAGTACTTTTAAGAAATAAAACAGAGTGAAGGCTTTTACTTATTAATATGAACCTGTTTTTGCCTTCTTTTTCAGTTAAGTTTGTCTCCATCATAATTTTAAGCAGTGCAAAGAATGCGTATTTGTGACAGTATAGTAAATCAGAAATACAGACTTTTTACAAGCAAATCCTAGTCTCAGTTCAAAGTGAAGTTATTTTTTTCTGAGCAATTAGTAACATTTTTATAAGTATCAAGGCACCATGTGCACAGAACATCAGTTAAAACTCTAGGGATATGCAGGACTTCAGCAGCCGAAGGAGGCCCATAAACGCCAGCTGTTAAGCCTGTGGGCTGAAAGACGGCAGCGTGCACGCCGAGCACACCAATAAAACATTTATTAAACTCTGCCTCACACCAAAGAACAACACTGTATTCGGCTACTCGCGCTTGCTACTCATGGTCACATGAAGTGGCCACAACACTGCAAGGCTCCTCCTGGCTCCACCTTGTGCATTTGACTGTGGGCTGAGAATTGCCATGAACACTCAGCATTGTAATTACCAGGAGCTGATTCCTCTTCCAAAGGCGACCTCACTACTTTAGTCTGGTAATTCATCAGGACCATGGTACTTTATAACAAGCAGTCATAATTCTTCAAACCTTCTCAATTAGTATATTTCAACAAGCAAGTAATGAAATCCTGTTATTCCTTCTCTGATGACATTTTTTTTAAAATTTAAAATAGGTCCTCTCCCGTCTTTTAATTATAAAAGAAACCCCAAATGACACTAAGAAACAGAAATAAAAGACATAGTAAAAGGAAATGCTCTCAGGGATTCTAACCTCAATGTTAACACCATTAACCAAAGCTTTTATCTAAAAGATATTAAGAGAGTTAGGGAAATAAAACCCACACCAATATTTTAACATCTGCTTTTCCTTTCCTACTCTCTTTTTCTAAAATAAGGCTTCTCTATCTGAAGTCAAACTTCAATAAAACAAATGCAGTTTTCCTGACAGTATCTTTAAAAGGTGAAAAGGAACCTGGAAAAGCATTTTTCTGGCCAAATTATATACTCTTCTTCTTGGTTTCTATACCTTTTCCTACCTTCACCTTCCATTTTCTTGCTTCCTAGTATCTCTATCCACTCTTTTTTTTTTAAGTGAATGCTGTTGTTGTTTTTTAAATTTATTTATTTTATTTTTGGCTGCACTGGGTCTTCATTGCTACGCACAGGCTTTTCTCTAGTTGCGGCGAGCGGGGGCTACTGTTCCTTGCGGTGCACGTGCTTCTCATCGTGGTGGCTTCTCTTGTTGTGGCTCACGGGCTCTAGCACGCAGGCTCAGTAGTCGTGGCGCACGGGCTTAGTTGCTCTGTGGCATGGGGGATATTCCCAGACCAGGGCTCGAACCCGTGTCCCCTGCATTGGCAGGCGGATTCTTAATCACTGCGCCACCAGGGAAGCCGTCTATCCACTCTTCCTTTTGACCAGAAAACTCGCGAAAGACTTTAAATGGGCAAAAAGATTCCTGGCCATCCTTTCACTGTCTGAAGGGCCTGCCCAGGGTCCCCTGATCTTCCCCCATCCATGCCTTGTCTCTGCTCAGCAGCTCTGTTACAGAAGCAGAAGTGGAGGGTTGATGGTGACCAGGGATGCCTGGCACAGAAACACCTGTCAGGTGAAGATGCAACTGGTTACTGAGGAGAAGTGGCCGGTGTTGCACCTTTCAGCATTCCTCACTGCCCATTATGTCTGTCCTCTGGAATTCCCCCTGAACTGGTTTTAACATTTCACTGTTTTTCCCATTAATTAATGAATTAAATAAAAGCTTGGACATGTGCGCATTTTGTATTTGTATGAGAGTCAAGCTTTTACCTTTTCAAAAACTATCCTTTAGTTATTCCATGGCTAAGCAGATTATTTCTGAAACTTTCAAGTAACAACTTGAAAGAAATATTACTGTAAATTTTATCACCATTTAAGCACTTCTTGAATGTACATAATACTATTTTAAGATTTGAATACAATTCATCACCCTGAAATCTTAAGTCATAAGAAGATTCTTTCCCTGGGGGCACAGCACTGAGTAGCGCACATGTAAGAAGAATCACGGTGACGACGATGAACATCCAACCGGCGCCCACTGCAAGTAAGCGTCCCCACCGCTGAAACGCACACACCGCGTGACCCAGGCCGCCCAGTCTGCACCTTGAGGAAGGTGAGCAGACTCCAAGTCACCCTGCAAATAACGCGAGGGCCAAGAGTTACACTGAGAGAGGGGCTCAGACCCAACTAGACTGCCTCAGAGAAGAAGAAAAGCAACTTCTAAAGAGCCAGGCACTTTTAGTGCTTCTGGCTGGTTACCAACGTTACCTCGGGATTAACCCGAAATGTATTAAGAAAAAGAGCTGTAAGAGAGAGTTCAAGCTGAACCCCTGTGTGAGTAGTGGCAGTAACAGGAACAATCAAGACAATCAAAAAGTAAGAGGACATGAAAAGGTAAAGCGATCAAACGAGGGGTGAGTTACATGCTAAACTAAAAGGGAAAGCGATCCAACGAGGGGCGAGTTACATGCTCAACTAAAAGGGAAAGCGATCCAACGAGGGGCGAGTTACATGCTCAACTAAAAGGGAAAGCGATCCAACGAGGGGCGAGTTACATGCTCAACTAAAAGGGAAAGCGATCCAACGAGGGGAGAGTTACATGCTAAACTAAAAGGTAAAGCGATCAAACGAGGGGTGAGTTACACGCTAAACTAAAAGGTAAAGCGATCCAATGAGGGGTGAGTTACATGCTAAACTAAAAGGTAAAGCGATCCAACGAGGGGTGAGTTACATGCTCAACTAAAAATTAAGGAAATCCATTTTATGATAGTAAATAACCAATTTAATCCTAGCTTTGATAGTTCCATCTAAGGCTCAGACAAAAGTCACACCATATTCTCATAATCCTGGTACAAAGGTGCAAAACTGTATCTTCCTTACAAAAGAACAATCCAAAGAACCCTTCTGCTCCACACTTCCTTTGTGGTGGGCCTTGGAAAGAAGCCGAATCCAGGCCACTGAAGCAGGCCACTGAGAGGTTTACTCTCAACCACTAAGTCCATTCATGCAGGAAACTATGCTCAAAGACCCAGCAATTACTTTTCTTTCCTGGACCTTCTTGATCCTTAAACTCTTAACTTATCGGGCACTGAAACCCTTAAAACAGCTCCAGAATGACCCACGCTGGCCAAAGAGCTTCCCAGCTGTGACCCAGGACAGTCCCCGCTCACTAAAAGCTGCCAAACCCCAGGCCTTTTTCAACACAAGACAACTTCCCAAGACAAACACGTGCTCCCTCCCTCTCAGCCAGGGCAAACCCCAGCAGGTGAAAAAGAAGCTTACTTTTGATTTACTAATGGTCTTCAAGTGTAGGCTTGAAGGTTAAATATATAAAGATCAGTGGACAACTTTCTCCATTCCTAGAAGAACCTAAAATAAACTATGGCTAAAGCATTAGCAAAACTAATCTGTCGCCTGCAGAAATGCTTATGGAGAAACGCTCAGTAGTAACTTCACCAGCAGAGTCACTAAGGCCGAGAGACAAGTCAGAAACAACTAACGTGTTAGGTGAACTGACTAAGGAAGCTGCAAGGATAAAGGCACTGATTATAAAATCTACGAAAACACTGTACTAGGGAATAAGAACAGGGAATTCTAGATTTGGTCCAAGACATCTTGAAAGATTTACCTGCCACAATTCTGGTAAAGTAAGTCTGAATTAAGTATGAATTACAGGTAGGGGTTATAAACAAAATGACAAGACTACCTCGGTTCTACTTACTGCCAAATATATCCTGAAAAATCAAGCACATGGAAAATTCTGTTTTAATCTCAAGTACCATCTAAATATTTAAACTTACCAACTCCAGACAACCCGTTAATTCTCATATCATTAAAAGTATTAGTTATTCAAAATTTCAAGATACTTTTCCTCTTCACAAAATGTAAACTCAAAAACTGAAGAGGTAAGTAGTTTTTGCCAACAGTTCTAACCAATTGGAAGGTTCGCTCTAGCAAAGCTGACCAAGCTCCTAGAGATGATGCCCGACTCCCAACAACAGAGGTGTCTTCAGCTGTGCTTCCCTGGATGTTCCTGGAGCCTGACTCTCTTCACTGAGTGCACAGAACTTTTCAGCAGCTAGAAATAAAGACAGCGGAGGCAAGGCGGGTACTCACTTTTCAATCTCGATGCCGAGTGGATTAGCAGGACGCAGGGACAAGGGAGGAATCCCTTTATTCCTGTCAGTGCGCATGTCATAGTAATTCATCTCATCAACCCACACAGCAGACTGATCCAAAATACCTACCAAATGAGGAGCACAGCCTTAATAAGATACATACTCCCCAGGCACTAAGTCTTACCATACTGCTTTACTGTTGAAAGACCTAATACAGAATGCATGCTACAGTAATTTTTTAAAGATTTGAAGGCACAAAAGCTCCAGATTTTTTTTTTTTGTAATGGCTGGTAGCTTAATTAAAACCACTAAAAATCTATAGAAAGGCAAAAATAACACCTCTTGATTGCACTGTACATTATTCAATACAGAAGACAAGTTAAGCCTCTGAGAAAAAGTTCTCTAAAACAAATGTATTTTACAAATAATAAGCAGTACAATTAATTTGGTACATCAACAAAACACCCAACAATCCTTATATCAATATAAAGAAATCAAACACCTTCCACGGAATGCATGGCTTGTGTGATGGAAATGACTAGGATATTCAGGAAAAACAAAATATAATCTCTGAAAACAGTACCCTCTTTCCTGTGGCTCGGACTGGGCTGAAACAGAGGCTGGGCAGTGTGCGAGGGAGCAGAGTAGAGCACAGGAGCCCATAGGGCTCCTTGTGAGCCTTCTAACCCTATGGGCACCCACAGGTCTACCAGGATGACACAAGGAAGCTCTGTCAGAGGGTAAGCTCAGGCCCAGACACTCCCAGGTTCAGGTCTATAGGCCTTTCCTGAGCCTGTGCTGTGCTAAGTCCTGGGCAGAGCGTTTTAGCATAAAATCAATACTTTCAAATAAGTTTTCTTCACCTGCTGTACAAACATGATACAAGATGATGCTGGATTCTGTCAAAATGTTTTTAAGTTCCTCCAGAAAACTGGAAACAAGTTCCTGCTTTAATTTCACAGTTCGGTTTTCAAAGACATTAAATAAAAGTGAGTAAACAAAAACAAAAATATTGTATGTATATATATGTACATACGTTTACATACACACACGTACATAAATGTAAATTCCATTTTTGGTTTTCCCTTAAGTTCCTCAAATTTTTATTAAAAAGAATCAAGGAATTTAAGGATATAATGCTGAAGAAAGGCTTTATGCTCTAAGACAGAAAACAAAATTTGCAAAACTCTTTGCTTTTCTATATGAGAGAAGGCCTGGGTTTAATTATGCCTGTGATAGTCCTACATTACACAAATATTTATTAAGTACTGACCATGTGCAAGTCATTACAGGACCACAAAGATGAATCTAACAGTATTCTTACTTTAGCAGAGGAGATGCCATATACATAAAGAGCTAGGAGACGAATAATTAAAAACACTAATTTATGGAGCCCTTAGTTTGTGTGAGGACCTATGCTAAGCACTTTCTCCAATGTTCTAACTCATTCAATCCTCTGAGGTAGGTGATTCTGTGACTCCACTCCACCCACAGCTGGCTGCTCATGTGATCAGAGTCCCAGCTTCTCAGACCAAGCTCTGTGCCCCAAGGTGAGGAAGCATGGGTTAAGGGCACAAAGGGAACACAGGAAGGGCTCTAGGGCACAAGAAGAGTGTGATTTCTAGTTTGGAGGCCAGAGGCACACCTAGGTGGGCAACATCTTGTCGGGGCCTCAAAGGACGCAGAAAGTGAAGGAACACGGAACATTATTTAGGCATTACTGGCTAATTTGGCCAAACCAGGTATGTATTTCACCTCAAATCTTATCTATATCACAGCAGGAAATGCAATTATTGTATTCAAGATCAAGAAACTAAAATCGGCATTTCGACGTGTTACATGAACAGCTTTTATACAGGACAGAACAGCAGTTCTAATGATTAGCTAGCATCCTTAGGGTTTACCATCAGCTCAGCTAACTGCCTTTTCAAAAGTAATGCAGACTTTAACCAATATCCCATTCCTGAAAAAATAAACATAAACTGAATCTAAGTTAATGACATATGAGAGTAAGTAAATTTTATACTAATTTACCAGTTGTCAATTTTAAAAGACAAAACCCACTTTTATTTTCTTCTTTAGAGTAAAGTCATGGGAGATGATACCTATTTTCTCAGGTCTGAGCAGCTTGAAGGAGACTGTGGAGGTTCCTTTGCCACCTGACTTGGTTGTGACAATAATGTCTCCTTTGTCGTTCTTGGCCTGTCCCACGCGACATACAATTTTACTTGCAGACATCCACTCTGCTGTCAGAAGGCAATTATGCCCACAAATTGTCAGACCTGAAAGTAAAAGCATGCATGCACATAACAAAGTCCAAAGAACAGCTATTTCATGAAAAGACAATTCTTCTGTCAGTATCGCCAGGCCTTTTTCCTGCACTGAAAAACAGAACTAGAAATAGCATTTCCTGGTTCATCAGTTAGTTATTTCTTTTCTTGAATATACCCAATATTATTTGCAAACAAACGACTGTCTCTACTGAATTTGTGTTTTTTCTCTAATATTTAATACTTCTTTTAGATTATATTTAAGTGTCTTCAAACATCATTGGAATTAGAAAATAATAACCATAATAATGTCTAGGCACTCCAGATTACTTAACTATGAGAATGTTAGATTGCTTTCATAGGTATTAGAAAGGAAATTATCGTTATTTTTAGAAGTCCAAGTTCGTGCTATAAAGCTCTAAAGTGTATTAATAAATGTGTACATCATTCCCTAAAAAAAATATTTATCATCTTCCCGAAAATAATCCGCACATACTTTTCCTAGTGTTCAATTATACATGATACTACAGAATGAACTAAAGTTTGTAGTTTATGTTAAGCACAGCCTGAAGTCTGTTAAATCAGTAAATGTTCTCAGGCATTACTGGATTACTAGTGCATTTTTCATGTCTCTACATCACTCCTGCAACGGCAGTCCACGCTGCCTAAATGTTTCCCTCATGGTCCTGTCGCTGTACTACACTCTGCTCCCAAAATCTCAGCCCACGCCTGGCATCTCTGCCCAGACCCACGTAAACTGTGATGCAGACAGGGAAGACGTGGCCCCAGGCAGAGGACCACCATCCCACCACGTGCATTTCTGCAAAACAGAGACCAATGTAATAAACATTCATGGAGAAAACAGACCGAAGTGTATTCAGCAAACACCCCAGACACTCGCACTTTCTTTTCTCATCATTTAACTTTTGATACTGCTCGGCAGTCAAGTTTAGCAAATGCAAGCTTTTTGTTTTGTTTTGTTTTTTTAATCAGATACCAGGAACACCTCAACTTATGCCAAATTTGGTTGAAAAAATGTAGGGAGGGATTCAAGTCATCTTTTGTTACAACTGAAAGCGCTATTTAGTAAGAATGTTATACTAACCATAAAGGAATAAAAACAACTCCATTTTAAAGATGTTTATTGAAATAATTAATTTCAGAGATTTCCCTAAGACATCTATTACTATTTATTCATGTAAGGAATTCAGTTTTTCTAATGACAGCACTTCAAAGTTCCTTTAGGACTAAGTTTTCCATTGGCTTTTTAAATGTGTAATGACATTTACACATTTTTAAATGCATTCATAATTCACAATTATTTTTCAAAATGGGAGTGTTTGTTAGTTTTCTTGATACTCAACTTTTATTATGAAAAATTTAAGCCTTTTAAGAGGTTGAAAGCACCCCCTGAAACTCCTCTCCATCTCCAAGGTAAGCCTGTGAAACACTCCAATACATACAGTGCTCAAATAATTTTTATGTACACATAAATCAGTCTATGTATTTTTTTATATAAATGGGAAATGTTTTAATTTATGAACTGTTTAGTTATAGATGGTATATATTTCAATATCACTCCAGGTCAATACATAACTTGATATGTTTAAATATTACAATATCAAAAAGATTTTTGTGATTTAAATACTAACTTTAGAAAGGAAATAACGCAACCCAATGTCAGAACTTAATGTATTAAAGTTCCTAATATAAGTCCCCTGCTGGGGAGCTATCTTACGATTAAAACTGAGAAATGGGAGATTTCAGATATACAGACATAAAGTCTTAAAAACATGTTCAGATGAGCAAACATGTATGATATCCATGATGATGGAACTTTGGGGAAAAGCACCCGGAATAACAGTTTATTCATCTCGTTGTAGCTGCTATCGAGGTTCCTCAGATTTAATATCTGTTCTGCATTTTAACTAAAAAAGTTAATAATCACCATATAATTTAAAACACAGATTTAAACAGATCATTTTAAATGCATGGAAATTAAATAATATCATACGATCTATTTCTTAAACATGTTTTGCCAAGAAATCTGCTTCATGAAATATAACATCTTTTTTTTTTTAAAGTAACTTGTAGAATTCCAAATAAAGTGTTTTTGTAGTATTTTACTTGGCTAGTGTAGATGTCACCGGAGTTATAAAAACGCTTAAATTATTTAGTAGGTTAAGTTTGCTTTTTTAAAAAGTGGTTTCTTGGCAATACATGGGCAGGCTGAAAGCTGAACTAGCAGGTTTATAAAAGTCGTGCGCACTCAGTCAAACAGGAATCGCACTGCCTGAAGCTAAAGAGAGATCAGCATCCACACAGACGGGCAGCAGTCACGTATGAGGGCTCAGTGACTGCCAGTTAAACTGAACCTCCGTCTAGATGGTCTATTTCCACGAATTCTAGGGATTTTTCCACTTTGGATAAAGAACAACCTGGAATGAGCTTTGTCAAGAACCAAGACATAGGATAAGAAAGACTACCTTCATAAGGATAATAAACTTAAGTTTTATTTACTGAAGAATCAAAAACTGTGGCTAGAGAAAACAGTATAAAATGAGACATAGTTAAGTAACACTAGTGAAAAGAACGAGCTGGGGAGGGCAAGACTCAGTAATTAAACATGGTGCCCAGCTCTAATCAACCTTCTCTTTTCCAAGGGATTTCTGGATGGCCAAAAAACAATGTGTCAACCAGCAGCTATAATGCAAGAAAAACAAGCTCCAACTCATAATCTCTAGTATTTACCAAGGGGTCCTTCATGAATTAAGAAATGAGTCAAATGAATGTCTGAATCCAAATAAATTAACGTGTGGGAAATCAGAATACACATCCAGCAGCACATACTGAGTTGCCTCCCCGCTCTCTTATTCTGAATGTATCTGCACACCCTCATGCAGAGTTCACATGAAAATAACCCAAACTGACCACACACTGATATTTATGGTTTGCTCTCTATCCTGGCAGTGCTTTACACTCATCTGTGTTTTAAAAAAAGCAATGATAAGGCTCCATCTTTAGAGACTTAGCAGCTAAGGCAAGAGCATTTTTTTAAGTTCTAGAGAAGATGAAGACAAGCCAGGTGAGAACCACTGACAGACCAGAATAATGAAATAACCAGCAGGAAAGGGTCTCCCCCAGAAGAAGGGGGCACACTGCAAACCAAAATCAAAAAAACACTCGCGCAGTGCCAAGTGGATGCAGAGTGTTCTATGCTCGCGTCCTTGGGCTTATAAAGATAAACAGCATAAACTGATCCTAAAAACTAAAACGTAGCTTGCTCTAAATATGTAAACATTAGGGGAGCCTAATGCAAACCATGGGCGGGCATGAGTTTGCAGAGAGCCTGTGGCTGTTAAGTTTGGAGGCTCAGTGCTCCCGCCCCAATGGGCATCGGGTGCAGACAAATGCCCACAGGTCCCAGGGTGCGGCCCGGCAGAGCACACAGGCTCCTCTGGGTGGAGGGAGTTTAGATTTGGTTCCGAGAGCAGTAAGGAACAGAAGAGGCCGAGCTCACCCGGCACCTGAGAAGAACAGACAGCTGTATGAGGGGAGGCCAGAAGAGCTGGGCGGCTGTTTTGGCAGTCTTGGCAGGAGAGGCCGACCCCAAGGAAAGGAGGCAAACCTCGGCTGTGGGGGACTTTCTCAATGACCAGGCGAAAGACAATACAGGCAAGATCTGACAAAATAATGATTTTAACAGAAAAAGCAGAAAACCAAATAATTCTTTCATTTCTATTCAGATCATCCTGTACAGACCTCAGGGGTGTTTTTCTATCACCTTCACTATTTCAAAATAGTATATCTTGCCTCAGTTGCCCAACATAAAAATGCATTCACCATGAACACACAGCATCGTCCTGCCCTTACCTATGAGGTCAGCTGGCCCAGTCCCCAGGTTTTCTCCCCTAATCGTGACCTTTGTCCATGGGATTCCTTCATTTGGAGAGATGCCTGTCACAAGGGGGGGTTGTCGTGTTCGAGACATTCTGCTTGTTGAGGAAAGTAGAGGTCAAGCTACGGAAGTAATCTGTAGAAGAGAAAGGAAAAAAGGGTTATTGCCAACTGAGATGAGCAGCAACTAGAAACGCCAGAACTAGACATTCAGTACCAAAACACAGCAGTATTCTGCAAACATACAGCGCCAGGTTTTTTAGCTGTCAGTTAGCCTGTCTGCCAACAATTCCTGCACATGAAGGTGACTAAGGACACTAGCTAGTACTGGGAGGGAGACATCAAGAACATAAACTTCTGATGCAAGGACAGACAGAACCTAAGGTCCCCCTGAGCTCCATGCCACCACCTGCTGCACCCAAAGTATATGCTGGAAGCTCCTGAAGGAGCACATTCTGAACTAATCAGATTCATAAAATTAAAGAACATCTCCATTCTCATAGGTATACTGAATTTCATTTTATTTTTGTGTTAGACTTAGTGTAGCAACTCTTTTAAATGTGCTCAAATCAATACACTGACATCTTCGACACTGAGACAGGAGCAGAGACTTGCTAACTGTCCCAGTGTGGAGCAGGCAGAAGTGCAGCTTCTGAGTTCAGATGCCCTGAGCTCTAGTCCTGGCGCTCTAATTCCGCTCCAAACCTCTGTTTTCATATACGGACACTGCGGCCAGTAATAGAACCTTCCATAAGGCTACAACAAAGATCAGGTACATAATCCCAGCAGGGCAGAGCACCTAGTGCACAGCAGGCAACCAGGCAATGAGAAAACCTCACTAATAAACCCACAGAACTCCTCAAGTGCTCGAGGCTTCAGATGCTCCAGAAGACAAGGGAAGGGTGGGTTCAGAGAAAAACAACTGCTGGTTGTCTATCTTTTCACAGAGCGAAGTTAGACAGTGGCCCCTGCCTTCACCCCACCGTTAGCCAGATCAGTTCAATCCCTCACGAAACCAAACAGAAGGGACCAGGACTGAGGGACAGACACCAGGCACAGAGAGGAGGGCGCCAACCCTCTCACCCAACTCCGCTCTGTCCGGGTAACAAGAATCACTCTGGAGAAACTAAGGAGCCCTGGAAAGACAGAACCGAAGACTCTAACATGGAAGGGTCCTCCCAGAAAGGACTACTTGTAGCCACATCACCCAAGGAAAAGCATATACAGACCAACTCTGCCCATGCATAGACTAAACAAGCAGCTGTCACAGCCTCATCCTAAAAGGCACAAGGACAAAGACTGTAAGGTGGTCAAGGAAAATACGTGAGCGAGAGATGACAGTCAGATTAAAAAAAAAGATCCAGGGCTTCCCTGGTGGCGCAGTGGTTAAGAATCTGCCTGCCAATGCAAGGGACACGGGTTCAAGCCCTGGCCCGGGAACATCCCACATGCCGTGGAGCAACTAAGCCCGCGCGCCACAACTACTGAGCCTGAGCTCTAGAGCCCGCGAGCCACAGCTACTGAGCCCACGCGCCACAACTACTGAAGCCCGCACGCCTAGAGCCTGTGCTCTGCAACAAGAGAAGCCACGACAATGAGAAGCCCACGCACCACAACGAAGAGTAGCCCCCGCTCACAACTAGAGAAAGCCCCGCACACAGCAACGAAGACCCAACACAGCCAAAAATAAAATAACAAATAAATTTTAAAAAGATCCAGAGGAAACAGAGATAAGGCTATGGGCTACAGTGCTTCCCTGCAAATTACGCTGAAGTACTAATCCAGGACCTCAGAATGTGACTGTATTTAGAGATCGGGACTTTAAAGAGGTGGTTAAGGTAAAATGAGGTCACTAGGATGGGCGCTGATCCCACAGGACCAGTGTCCTTATACGAAGAGGAGATGAGGACACAGACACACACAGAGGGACAACCACGTGAGGACACAGGGAGAAGGTGGCATCTCCAAGCCAAGTAGGGAGGCCTCAGGAGAAACCAGCCCTGCCAACACCTAGATCTTGGACTTCTAGCCCCCAGATCATGAGAACACACGTGTCTGTTGTTTCAGCCTATGGTACTTTGTTATGGCGGCCCCAGCAAATTAACACAGTGGATAACAGGAAACAAACACACACACACACACACACACACACACACACACACACACACACACTTCAAAATTACTGTACAAAAGTACTGTAAACTTTGATCCCCAAATAAATATCTGCAGAAGGAGAAAACTTTTATGCCTAAAAGAACAGGATGCCACGAAAAGGAATCAATCCAAGAATAACAGCTCTTGAAACTTTCAAAAGAGGCAAAAGAAAAAAGATTTATATTGTCCTGTTAATGTAAGAACTGACCGTTGGTTTAACAGAAGTGGTAATAAGGCTGCAAATAGGCAGATGTGTATCTGGGAAGAGGGGGAGGGAGTTTTAAATTTTAACCAGAAGTGACTATCCAGATATTGGCAGATTAGCCACAGAATCTGGAAACATGGAAGCGGGTGCTGGCAGAGTGAGCTAAACAAGTCTGGGCTGTGCTGGATAATACAGAGGTGACAGACCTTTGTCCCTGGTTTCTGGAAGAGAGACTCAAAATCCAAGGAGTGTCTTGGCTCTTCATGAACCCTCAGTACCGCTCGTACGTAGTGCTCATGGCAGCCCAGTACCAGGACTGCCAAACCAGAGACAGCAACCCTGTGATTTGAGGGCTGGGGTTCTGAGCCAGGTGCCATCAGCTTGGCCTCCTCTGAGAAAGGGGAGGGGGCTGGAGACTGAGTTCAATCATGCCTATGTAAACTCCTTTAACGCAATTAAAACAGCAAAACAACAGCAGCAAAAAGCGAAGAACCACAGGAGGTTACCATTCACCTAATAAGCCAAATGAGGCAACCCAAAATTATCTTGAACTCCCCTCCCTCCCCATCACACTCCCTGAATCAAACAGAATCCCCTGGCAGAGTCCAAGGTCCACTGCTTCTCTCCCTGGATACTGAAGCCAGCCAGCTCCTAACTGGTCACTCTGCCCCTGTTATCCCTTCGCTGCAATCCCCCCTCAGCAAACACTGGAGTCAATTCTCCAAACTACAGATCTAATCATCATTCCTGATTCAAAAAAACATCTCCCCCACTGCTCAGTGGTCTCTAGTGCCCATGACATCCTTAGCATCTTATTAAAACCTGTCACCATCAGACTCTTCTACACCCCTAGGTCATCCTCAGTCATTTCCCTCACCCATCTGACACTAACCACACAAGCCCACTCACCTCTTAAGAACCACCAGGTACTTTTTATGCCTTCCTGATTTCATTTACCTTATTTCGACTAAATAGAAAGACTTTCCAAGTTTGTTAAATCCTTACCAATATTTCAAAGTCAAGCTTAAATGTTACCTTCTCTAAAAAGTCTCCCTGATCCCTCCTCCTTCTATAACACTTCTGTTACACAAGTGTTACATCTTAGATACCAAGTCTGTATCTCCTCATTGAAAACACATAACACTCAATCAACTCTACTTTTCTAATACCTGTCATACAGTACCTGACACAAAATAAACATGCCAGATGACTGCTGACAGAAGTTGAATAAATGTTTTCTGAATGTTCATGGTATCAGTGGAATACTGGAATTAAAATAGGATGAAGAGGTACAAGGGGTAGAGAATAGGGATGGGGAGAGGTATTAGGTATACACATGAAAAAACAAAAAAAAGTTTAAAAGATACTTGTATACAATAGCATCAAAAAGAATAAAGTACTCAGGAATGAATTTTACCAAAAGTGCAAAACTTGTACTTTGAAAATTATTTTAAAATGTTGAAAGAAATTAAAGACCTAAATAAATTGAAAGATGTGGACAGGAAGACTTAATATTGTTAAGATGGCAATACTACCCAGAGTTAGGGTTAGACCATTTTCAAGGTCACACACCCAATTCGTTGTAAAACAGACCAGACCCTTGGTTTCCTGACTCACAGGAGTCTGATACCGCTCTTTCCTTTAGAGCATCCTGCATCTTACTAGGTCATCTGTGTATGATAGTCACATTCTAAGAACCTTAGTTGTTTCTTACATGACTGGGGGCACTGGCTCATCCTGCTGCGAAATAGAGTCGAAATTAGAATACCTCTGATCTCAAAAAAAATAAAAGGGCACGCATGCACACATACACACACACACACACACACACACACACACACAATTAGGACAAGACACTTTCAACTTACTCCCAATTTCCCAAATCCATTTTGGAGGTGTTTACAGAGGATCATAAATCTTACCTATGTTATCCTCAAAGTTTGTCCACGTAAAACAAAGTAGTGTCTGGTAATAACAGGTAATGTCTGGGCCACTATGGAGAGTCACGAATCAAAAACTATGATCTATTTTCTTATTTATGATTGAAAAGTACAGCTCTGTTCCGGATATACACATCAAAGGCAGCTGAAAATCCAGTGTTCATTATGTTGGTTCATATACAAAAATTAAATGGCATTTCCTTACCATGAAGCATCACCTACACATCCCCAAGCATGGACAAACCCTTATCTCAGGAAGATCAGTGAGCCATGTAACTTACAAATATAAGAATATGTACTTTTTACACTACAATGTCCACAACACACACAACAGTACCTACCCACAAAATATGCACTCAATAATTATCTGTGGAATGAATTCTGGAAAGAGATGTCTCTTTTCAACCCACCTCCACTTAGAAACATTCTGCATTATAGGTAACGTTCTTACATTTAAAATCACAAATAAATGAAATACATTATCATCACTCTCAGGAAAAAGTCTAAGCCTTATGAAAAGAGAATTTAGTTTCTGAACATGTTCAGTTTCACAACTCATGCCGAATCAACAAGGATATTTTTAAAGGAAAACTTTCATCTAGAGTTGTCATTAAGTGCCTATACATTTTCCTCACAAGCATTTTCCAAATGCAATAACGCAACAGTCTTTGAAATTCTGTCATAAGATCTTTCTTATATAAATACACTGAACAGAGGTTAACAAAAGTCTGACTTTCCTGTCATAAGCCTCATTTTTTAATTAAAACAATATCCAGCATTTACATTATACAGCCATAGAAGATAATGAAAGAGGTAAGGAATAAAAAGTGAAAGAACCTACCCTAAAATTACACACCACAAGCTAATTTTATCTTTTGAAAGTGGAATGACAGAGACAGGAGGTAAAGTAGCTATTACTTACTCATGTAACGAAAATTGTTGCAGACACAGAATAAGCCATTTTTAAAGGCAATATCCTCGCCCAAGCACACTAATAATAAAGGATTAAATTATACAAATGGACAAATGATAAAGGCTGACAGCAGCAGAGTACTGTATTGGGAATTTTACATATATACATAGGTACACTTAGATGAGCTGCAAATTGTTACACACTGGCTCTTAGCCTAAGAACATACTCCATGCTTAAAACCTGTTAGGTACCAAACAGGGTTATAGATCTGCTAAAAAGGAATCATACAGAAATCTGTTGTGTTGCTAAACACTAATAATGAACTATATAAGAGAAAGAAAGAAAACAGTCCCATTTAAAAACCACATCCGAAAGAATAAAATACCTAGGAAGAAACTTAACCAAGGAGGTGAAAGACCAATACTCTGAAAACTATAAAGCATTCATGAAGGAAACTGAACATGATACAAAGAAATGGAAAGATATCCCGTGTTCATGGATAGGTTCAGAAAGAATTAATATTGTTAAAATGTCTGTACTACCCACAGCAATCTACAGCTTTAATGCCATTCCTATCAAATTATCCATGACATTTTTCACAGAACTAGAACAAACAATCCTAAAATTTGTATGGAACCCCAAAAGACCCCGAACAGCCAAAACAATCTTGAGAAAGAAGACCAGAGATGGAGGAATCATGCTCCCTGACTTGAAACTATACTACAAAGCTACAGTAATCAAAATAGCATGGTACTGGCATAAAAACAGACACACATATCAATGGAACAGAATAGAGAGCGCAGAAATATACCCATGGTTATTTATGATAAAGGAGGCAAGACTATAAGATGGGGGAAAGACAGCCTCTTCAATAAATGGTGTTGGGAAAACTGGACAGCTACGTGCAAATGAACGAAATTACCACATTTTCTCACACCATAAACAAAAACTCAAAATGGATTAAAGACCTAAATGTACGAAAACATAGGAAGTGCACTCTTTCACATTGGTCTTAGCAATATTTTTTTGGATCTGTCTTCTCAGGCAAGGGAAACAAAAGCAAAAATAAACAAATGCACTACATGAAACTGAGAAGCTCTTGCACAGCAAAGGAAACCATCATCAAAACGAAAAGATAATCTACTGAATAGGAAAAGACATTTGCAAATAATATGTCAACTAAGGGATTAATATCCAAAATATATTCATACAACTCAATATCAAACAAACAACCTGAATAAAAACTGGGCAGAGGACCTGAATAGGCATCTTCCCAAAGAAAACATGCAGATGGCCAACAGGCACATGAATAGATGCTCAACATCACTAATCACTGGAGAAATGCAAATCAAAACCACAATGGACATCACCTCACACCTGTCAAAATGCCGATTCTCAGAAAGACAAGAAGTAAGTGTTGGCAAGGATGTGGAGAAAAGGGAACCCTCATGCACGGTTGGTGGGAATGTAAATTGGTGCAGACCCTATGGAAAACAGTACAGAGGTTCCTCAAAAAATTTAAAAATAGAACTACCATATGATCTAGCAATTCCACCCCTGGGTATATATCTGAAGGAAATAAAAACAGTAATTCAAAAAGATACATGCACTCCAATGTTCATGGAATTTTATTTACAATAGCCAAGATATGGAAGCAACCCAAGTGTACATCAACAGGTGAACAGATAAACAAGATGTGGTACATATATACAATGGAATACTACTCAGCCATTAAAAAGAATGAAATTTTGCCATTTGCAACAATATGGATGGACCCGAAGGGTATTATGCTTAGTGAAAACAGTCAGACAAAGAAAGACAAATACTGTATGTTTTCACTTATATGTGGGATCTAACTAAGCAAATGAACAAATAAAACAGAAACAGATTCACAGATACAGAGAACAAACCAGTGGTTACCAGCAGGGAGCGGGGGAGGAGAAGGGTCAAACAGGGGATGGGGATTAAGAGGTACAAACTACCAGGTATAAAAGAAATAAGTCACAAGGATGTAATGTACAGAACAGAAAATATAGGAGTATTTTATAATAACTTTACATGGAGTACAATCTATAAATATCGAATCAAAATGTTGTACACCTAAAAATAATACTGTAAGACAATTATACTTTAACCTAAAAAATAAAAAAAAAATTAAAAAGCAATCATAATTCTGACATGTCTCCAGACTCATGTTAATGTGTCAAGAACATTTCAACTACCTGGACCTGAATGGGAATAAACGGGTCCTAAAAGAGGACCCTTTTAGGAATTAACCAGGTAATAGACACTTGTCTGATTTCTTTTGATGTTGGTATGGTGTTGATATAGTTACAGTGAATAAACATACAAGTAAGAGTGATTTCTTTTTTCTTTTTTAGTTAACGGAATAAAAATATATCACCATTATCATATGAATTGCAGGTCTAGTTTATAGCAAATTATATTTAGTGGGACAATAAAAACTACACTGAAACATTTCTGGATTTAAGGAAGCACTTTTTCTTTTCAATGTGTTACTTTTAAAATTTATTTATACAGTCGTGATTTTACCCTTAAAAAAATAATAATTCTTAACAGAACCAAGGAAAGAAAATGGATCTGCATTAAGAAAGTAAGTTTTTTCAGTTTCTCTAGGTAGACTGAAAAAAAGAGAGGGAGAGAGGGAGAACAGAGTGGTAGGTGCAAGGGTCAGTAAATCATGACAAGAGAATAAAGCTTTATGTGAAGGGACCAATGAACTGTCCCAATGGCAGGTACAACCCAGAGACTGTTAGAATGGGAGCACTAACACTTTTCATTGGCTGTGCTTTTTTTCCCTCTCCCACTCATACTCCCAAACTTTTAATACATTCTCCTGCTCACACAGCACATATATAGGCCAGTGCCTTTTAATAAGGAACAGAGCAGGTAGCTGGAGAAGGCAGAGCTGAGGTTGGCAACGCAGCAGAACCTGAAGTTAAAGCTAGAAGAGCCCAAGTCTAAGAGAATTCTCCAAAACTTGCCAGATATCTGGAGGGATGCTGGGCTCTCTACCCAATGTGTGATGGACAGGTGATCCAACTAACATTTATTCATGTTATTTTTTAAATTAATAAGCTTTATTTTTAAAGCAGCCTTAGGTTCACAGCAAAATTAAGCCAAGAGTACAGAGTCCCCAGATTCCCACTGCACAACCCTCCCCCACACCACACACACACAACCTCCCTTATGATGGACACCCTACTCCAGTGGTATATCTACCACTGGTATACACACTGGTATATCTACCACAATTCATGAACCTACATTACACATCAGTGTCACCCAAAGTCCATGGTTTACATTAGGGTTCATTCTTGGTGTTGTACATTCTGTAGGTTTTCACAAAGGTATAATGACACATATCTACCACTGCAATATTTAATGTTAAATTTTAAAGGACACAATACCAGTTGAATGACTCAGTCATATCCCATTGCCTGACGTCCAGGTACCACATGCCGCATCGTCCTTTAAGCAGCCAGACAAGGTAAGTCTTATCAGCTCTCCTCCCTCCAAGAGGAAGCCAGGCTCAGGGAAGTAAACAGACATGTTCGAGCTCAGACAGCACGTGAGGGGCGGAGCTGGATACACTGCCTGACTCCAACGTGCCCACTCTTGACCTGATTTTGTGCTACCTCCTAGAGCGTCTGTACTCGTGGAAATAGGACCAGGTGAGATATTTTGTTTTGTTTCACTGAGGTACTAATAAGCAAGGCTAATGCTTTGGCTGGAGCTTCACTTGCTTAGTACCTCAATAAGGAAGCACTTTAATACTACATTTTGTCAATGATTTATATTCTGTAGACACAATGAAAATAAAAGCATAAGTGTTTTCTTGCTTCTCAGCAGTGTTTCTCTAAAAGGAAGAACTGGAAGAAGCTGAAATAATTTCTCAACTTGATGTGTTGATTTTTTTAATGTGAGGTTTTGCTTTACCATGGAATTATCATTTTGTGGCAAATACATTCCTTCCTATCTATACGAACAAAGGACATCTTCACTCAAGGACAACAATTCCCTTCAAAAAGGTTTCAGAATTTCATTTGAATTTTATCTCTTTAGATAAGTAATAGTTTCACATGGTAATCTAGAAATATTTTAATAAACAGAAGTATATCCGAGCTGTAAGTCGCTGAATGAAGCCTTGATAGAACAACCTCAAAAACTTAACATCTGTGAATAGTCTGGAGATCCAGGTTCTAAGCTGGGCTCTGGCATTAACAACTAAAAGCCCTTGGTTACTCTTATGCGCTCTGAAACAGTTTTCTCATCTGTATATAAGGTGGCTGGATGAGATTATTCCTAAGACCGCTTTTTAGTTCTCGATTTTATGAGAGTCTTATAGGACAAAGCTTTTAAATTCAGTTACCAATGTTAAGACTATAGAAACTGGCCTCCCTAGCTTTTCACAATTAAACTAAACTATGATAAAAGCATGTTGTTATTCATTTAAAAATTCTTGTATTTATTATAAAATATTTTTGATATATCATTAGAAGAATCTGAATTTTTAAAATCTTATATTTGAATATTAGGGTATTAGATAGCCTAATTATCCCTTTCATTTTCGAAAGTTATATTGCAAAGACTAGGCTACAAAGCTTTTACAGATACTTTTTAAAATAAATTATTAAAAGTAAACCATTATAGTTACCAGATTAAAATACACAATTATTTATTTTAAAAAACAAACCACAGGTTTTTTTCATTTCTCCCATTTTATTAAAGGAGAAACAGAGAAAGAGAGAGATGAACAGACAGACTGAGGGAAGGAAGGAGGGGAGAGGGAATGCAACATTTAGGTAAAAAGAGAGACTTTTACTACGGCTTAGAAATTCTCATTAAATAAACCAAAGAAAAATATGGAAAAGATACTAGAAACAAGCCTGGTAAGTCATTTCTGTGTGACGGCACAACTAAAAAAAAATCTGCATATCTTACAAGTTTCTGTGTTAAAGATTTGTTTTGCATTTATTTTTTTTTAAACAATAAAAATTTATTGACTATCTACTAACCTTACATCACAAGGCATTATGTCATAAGTAGGGTTTGTATATGGAGAAAAATACAATCGTAATAAATTGTTTTGCATCTTTATCTTGCATTTAAAGTCTACTAAAATGCCCATGAGGTCAAGGATTTTAAAATGTTAAAAGCAGTTTTTTGTAAAAATCTTCACAAACAGCTTTGAAAATATTCACCAAGCACTTTTGTATAACTCAGAAGTCAGAAGTAAACAGCTTCACAAAGCTTAAACTATAACTCTGAAATGGTTATGTATTATTAATTGTAAGACACTATTTTTGAAATACTTCTGAAAACAACTGTTTAACTGTCCGTATTATAACCCTTAGAGTACTACTGAATCACAATCTATTCAAAACCGAAAGAGACTGCAGACAAGTTCCTGTGACTTGCCTAGGTCTTTTGTTTCTGTGTTCTTTCCACAACACCATGAATGGAATTCAGAAATCAGCAAAACAAAATAAATTAACAAAGTATTTTTATCACCAAATCTAGTAGGAAATTATTCATTACTGATGGAAATACAGTCATGGGAATTTACTGAGTCGGCAAAAATAAAGGCTGCCAAGTTAGTGGTTTATCTTATTGCATGAGCCATTAAAGAACGAAAATTCAACGTGAAAGAATATGAACGTCCCTTCTTCATGAGACTTTAACTCACTGTAGTAGCCCTTTAAAAACCCCTTCTTCCTCTTATCAAAATAATGAAGCAGTAAGAATTATTTTCTAAATGGAATACTACGGGGAAAAAAATGGAAACTTGGGGCTTCCCTTGTGGCGCAGTGGCTGGGAGTCTGCCTGCCGATGCAGGGGACACGGGTTCGTGCCCCGGTCTGGGAAGATCTCACGTGCCGCGGAGCGGCTAGGCCCGTGAGCCATGGCTGCTGAGCCTGCGCGTCCGGAGCCTGTGCTCCGCAACGGGAGAGGCCACAACAGTGAGAGGCCTGCATACCGCAAAAAAAAAAAAAAAAAAGGAAACTTGGTTTATATAAAAGTTATCTTGGTCCACATCAACTTGACTATTTCTTCGAATCCTTGTGTGAATAAGAAGCATTATTATCAAGCTTCACGAATAACCAATTCAAACTTTGTAGATGATAAATCTAAACCCATGAGTATACACTAACATACTTTGACGAAACACACACAGCTTGACAAGGACTATGTAACACACAAAATGCTAAACATCTTCTATGTTTCAGGTATCATATTGAGCTCTCTAAATTAAGAAAAATCCCTCAGAAAATGTTTATATTTCTTTTTTTTAAAAGAGAAGTTCCCATTTTACACAGGAGCATTTTATAATAAAATACTGACCAAATTGTTTCAGGATTCAAAATTATTTTTATTTTGTTACAATCCGTCCCCCCCCCCAAAAAAAAAAACAGAGTTGAGTTAGAAAAGCTTTTTCTTGTTGGCACCTTGAAAAGCAAGAAAAAACTGACAGTGAACATAAGAATCAACTATCCAACTCTCTTCACCAATGACTTTTCATGAAAGCTTTACAAAGGAAGAGGCTCAACAAAAGGTACACCTGTATAAGACAGTAAGGGTCCAGACTTTCAACCCAATTAGCTCAGGGTCTGTGTCCGTTTTGAAAAGCCCATAAGCTTTATGAAAAACAAAACCAGGCCAAGATGGCAGAGTAGGAAGACCCTGACCTCACCTCCAAAGGGCGCAAGAAACTGCAACTACATACAGAGAAACTATTGATGAGAAAACCGGAAGCCTATAGAGAAGATCTTCTGTAACCAAAAACATAAAGAAGGAACCACACAAGACAGGTAGGAGGAGTGCAGATGTGGTGCAGTTAAGACCCACAAAATGGGGTCCCCAGGTGGGCGACTCACAAACAGGAGGGTAATCACAACTTCAGAGGTTCTCCCCAAGGAGAGTGTGGTCCAAGTCCCAGGTCGGGCTCCCAGACTGGTGGTGCTACACCAGGAAGACGCCATAGCCCCCAGGTCGTTTGGCTTTATGATCATGGGGGTTACTTTTGGGAGTGCCAGAGGGCTGTGGGAAATAGACTCCACTCTCAAAGGGCGCACACAGCATCTCACAAGAACCCTGGATCAGACCTGCCTGCTGATCTTGGAGAAACTCCCAGAGAGAGAGGAGGCAGCTGGAGCTCACCCTGGGACCACAGACCCTGGGGCCATAGACCCTGGGGCCACAGACACGGGCGGCAGCCACGTTGGGGAGCTCGTTCTGTCAGGAGGACACTGGTGCTGGCAAGGGCCATTTTGGAACCCGTCCTCTAGCTCATTAGTGTGGAGCTGGCACCGCCCACCAGCCTATGGGCACCAGTACGGTGTGGCCTCAGGCCAAGCAACTAGCTGAGCAGGGACACAATCCCGCCCAGCAGCAGCCCTGCTGCCTTAATACCCCCTGACCCCCCAGCCATCCCAGGACCCAGCCCTGTTCACCAGAGTCCAGGACCCAGCCTGACCCACCAGTGGACGGGCACCAGCCCTGGGACCCCGTGAGTCCCAACTCCAGCCACTAGGGAGAGGACACAAGCTCCAGGACCACCAGCCTGCCATGTCAGGACCCAGCCTGCCATGTCAGGACCCAGCCCACCCACTAGCAGGCCAGCACCAGCCCCAGAACCCCCTGGGCGCCAGCCCTGCCCACTGCAGGCCAACACCAACTTTGGAATACCCTGGACCCTGCAGCTAGCCATGTCAGTAACTGGTCCCACCCACTGCTGAGGGGACATCAGCTCAAGGACCCCCCAGGACCCTGCAGAAGACACTCAGGAACCTGGCTCTGCCCACCAGTGAGCTGGCACTAGCCCCAGCACCTCCTGGGCCTTGTTCGTGCCCAGCAGCAGGGCACCACCAGCTCTGAGACAACTTGGACCCCTCGGCCTCAATCCTCACCTTCCCTGCTCCTCCTCCTCCCTTGAGAGGGGCTTCAGGGTTCCCGCCTGGATTGAGAAAAGGACAGGCACGTCCATCGCAGAAACCCGTGAACAGTCCAACTACACGAAGGGATTAAAAACCATCCCTCAGGGCAAGGAGCCACCTTCACCTTTAAGAGTAGGCGTCCACACACAGCCGCCTCAGTCAGGATGCCCGTGGCGCTGAGGCCACAGGTCCTCCGTGTACCAGGGCGCCTAGCTGTGTGCTCTGCAGCCTCGTCTACAGGTGTCACAGGTGCCATGTGCTCCGCAGTGTCATCTAACACGTAAATGACACATGGGACACCTTACTGTGTTTGTAAATACAAATCTATACCAGTTTCAGGCTCCTTAGTATTCCACTGTATGGATGTATAATTAAAGTGGCATTGAGATGGCTTCCAATTTTTTCCTATTGGACCATGACAATGGACACTTGACTGCAAAAGATTTTTGCACATTTACCCAATTATTTCCTTTCATTACATTCAAAGAGGGATCGCTGGCCAAAGGATGTACATTTAAGAGCCTAACGTGAAAACCAAACTGGCCTGCAGTGCTATCAGCACATCTCCCACAAGCAACAGTGGGTGTCAGAACCTCTTTAATCTGCAGTGATCTGAAAGGCAAAACAAAATAAATGGTTTCAACTTGCACTGTGTGTAAACTCCATCTTCATCACCTTTGCATCTTTTTATTAGGCTTAATTTCCTTAAATGTAAGATCTCTAATGGGAATGTTCACCCTGTGTCCACTGTTCCCACTGTCCAAATCTTCCCAGTTATCACTGTCTTTTCACATTGGTTACGGTGCTCTTGGGCCTCGGGAAATTTTGAGTCTTTTAACATCAAACCCATTGACCTTTTCTTCGCCACTCTAGAGTCACGCGTTCAAAGTCATGTTCCTGGTACTTTAATGTTGGTTTAATCTTTATGATTATTTACCTCCTCTGGAATCTATTTTGGAATTTACCTCCTTTGGAATCTATTTTGGAGTACTGAGAATAGCTGGTCGACCACAATACCATCTCACTGAATAACCCACTGTTTTCTCCACTCATCTGAAATGCCACTTTTATCTCTGACAAAAATTCTCATTTTGAGTCTGTTTCTGGACCCTCTGTATTTCACCCCACTGATTTATTTTGCACCTATGGCATAACTCAATTTTATATTATAATCAATTATCTGATAGGACAATTAATCTTTTTTTTTTTTTTGCGGTACACGGGCCTCTCACCGCCGCGGCCTCTCCCGTTGCGGAGCGCAGGCTCGGGACGCACAGGCTCAGCTGCCATGGCTCATGGGCCCAGCTGCTCTGCGGCATGTGGGATCTTCCCGGACCGGGGCACGAACCCGTGTCCACTGCATCAGCAGGCGGACTCTCAACCACTGTGCCACCAGGGAAGCCCAGGACAATTAATCTTTAACAAGTTCACTTAGCCATCTCTCAGAGATATTGGTCCAGATGAACTCTAAAATACTTTATTTGATTCTAAAACTAATCCTACTAGAATTCTGATGGGAATTATCACCACCCTGACATACTCTATTTATACTTTTTTGTCTATCTCTACTGACTAGAGTATAAGTTCCAGTAGGGAAGGGGTTTTTGTCTGTCCACACACTGCTGTACACCCAGAATTTAGAACAGTATGTCATACAACTGATGCTTAACACATATTCGTTAAATGAACGAATGTATAAATTACACAGAATTTCTGGATAATTTCAGGACATTTAAAATAGCTACAACATTGAATCTTCCCACTTACTCATTTTTTATGACTGTCAATAAAGTATTCAGCTTTGTTCACAGGGAGAGTTCATGTAATTTATCTGAAACCAACTTATTGAGCCTCTCTCAACTGAAATAATTTCCCAAAAGACCTATGTTTTCTCTGCAGAAAATTTCAACACCTTCAAATACTGTAACAGCCTTGGCTCTTACTCTTCAATATTTGTGTCACTTATTTCAGTTGCCTTATTGCATTTGCTGTAACATCCCAACCAGTGCGAACTGTGGTATTCGCAAGCACAGGTGTGACCGTAGCAGGCAAGCCTCTAGAGCAACGCTTCTCCACCTGTTTGCCTTCCTACCCCAGGACACGCATTTCTAGGTCTTTTTCTCAGTCACTCCCAAGAAGTTTCAATATCATAATGTAAAACCTGTATTAGGTACTGTATGTCTATCTGCACTTAATACATAAAGGTTAAGATGTTTCTGTCCCCTCAAGAGCTAATTTTCAGTTATTGCTCCTGTTGAGAATACATGCTCTAGCATTTCACCACTAAGATGTCTGCTATTGATATTATGTAGTTATCTTACAGAAAATATCTTTATTCTTATTTACTGAAAGTCTATTTTTTAAATCAGAAATGAAGTTTTAATTTTATCAAATATTTTTCAGCATCTTTCAAGATAATTTTTTTTACTTATTAATACAGTGAATTGAAAGAATTTTCCTATTAATGAATTAGTGGGCATTCTAGGAATAAACATTACTTGGTTCCATTTTACTAGTCCTTTAGGTATTCCTGGATTTGATTTGCTAATACTTTATTTAGGAGTTCTACGTCTTTAATCTTATTTACAATTAGTCAGAAATTATCTTCTCTTTTACTCCATTGCCTGTTTGCTGTAGTAGCAGGAAGCACTCAGCAGTTTACAAATATTATTAAGCATTTACTGTATCCAGAGTACTATTGCTACCTTATAGAAAGAATCTGAAGTTTTCGATACTTGTCATCTTATAAATAGTACAGGAATATTTTTCCTTGTAGGTTTCCTATTACTGGCCTATAAAACTACCTCATTCTAGTACCACGCTGGGTATGATTATTTGGGAATTTGCTTAATGATTATGGGTATGTATTTTACAAATCTTCAGACAATTTTATTATATTTTTCAGAAAGTCAGGTATTTTGCTCTGATTTTCAAGTTTAATATACTGTTTTCTTCCACAGCTATCATTTTATTACTTTTTTCATTGTCTTGAGTATCTGTAAATATCTTTTTCATGGTTAGACTGGTCAATATTTTGTTTTAATGACCTTTTATAATAACAGTCCTTGATGTAAGCTATAAATTCTACCTTCTTTTTCAGGAGCACTGTTACTAATTCATTACTGACAGCTTCAACATGTATTAATTCCTCTTCCTTGCATTTTATTTTGCTTTTCTTTTTTTATCTGTCTGGACTGAACACTTAGTTCATTTGTTCTAATCCAATATAATTCTTACTCTTGGTCCCCCGCAAGGGTAAGGCTTTTTTCCTCTAGCTTACTTCAAGATTTCCTCTTTTTGATTTTCTGCAGTTTGAATATAATACGATTAGAGGCAGATTTTCTAGTACTGATCCTACTTGATATTCCCCGAGCTTCCTGGATCTGCCGTTTGTTGTCTAGTATTAACATTGGAAAATTCTCAGTCATTACTGCTTCACATCATTTGCACAGAGAGGGGGCAAATGGAGACTCACCCACCCTGTCCCCCAGAGTCCCCCCCACTCCCCATGATCATCCCCCCCCCCCGTCCTCCC
>NW_020175395.1:423239-499302 GCF_003031525.2 Neophocaena asiaeorientalis asiaeorientalis
ACACTGAATAAGAAAAAAGAAATTTTATAGAGAAAATAAAGAGAAAAAAAATCACAAAAAGGAAAGAAGCCACCTGTGGTCCAAGTCCCTCTCACCAAGCGTCAGCTCCCTAGGTAAAAGGTAAAAGATCCAAGACCCTCACACAGGAGCCTGGAGCTTCCTAACGGTGGTTCCTTAAGCAAGAAATGAGCCAATAGTGGCTGGAGATAATCCGCAGTGATTTTCTCACTTTTTGGTCACAAGAACCCTTTACTTTTTTTTAAAAAAAAGAGAGGGGGCGGCTTCCCTGGTGGCGCAGTGGTTGAGAGTCCACCTGCCGATGCAGGGGACACAGGTTTCTGCCCCGGTCCGGGAAGATCCCACGTGCCGCGGAGCAGCTGGGCCCGTGAGCCATGGCCACTGAGCCTGTGCGTCCGGAGCCTGTGCTCCGCAACGAGAGAGGCCACAACAGTGAGAGGCCCGCGTTACGCAAAAAAAAAGAAAAGAAAAGAAAAAGGAGACGGGGGACCCCAAAGGCCTTTTTGTTTATATAAGTGACAGCAATTAATAGTTACTTTATTAGAAATTAAAACCTACAGGATGCTTCAGTGGCTTTTTTATTTCTAGTGTGAAAAGCTGCAGTAATTTTTGCCTTTAAGAAGCTCATAATGTCTACACTTAAAACCATTCAACTCCTTTTTCTTCAAGCTCTAAATGATTGGTCTCAAAGTGATGCCATGTCTTAACTGGCAGGGTGATCCTCTAAAAAAATGTTCTGAAAAGTATGCAAGACCAAGAGAACACTTAAACAAATTGGTTAAAAATAATGACATGTGGGGGCATATATATACACACATATATATATTAAGCTAACTATTTGCCATTTTAGAATACTTACTGCCAGGAACTTTTTCTATAAATTTAAAATCATTTTTTATATATACATTTGTATATGCATACATATTATGCATATTTATATGATTTATGTATAAATATGTACATATAACACACACATACACACACAAATACATATGTAACACAATATATAAAGCTTCCATGGGACAGTTTCCTGATCAGATGTTTAGAAGAGCTACAGCCTGCATATCAAGTGACATTTCCTGGACAAGACCCTATTGTGAAGAGAGAGAAAAACCTACCCAACTGACACAAGCCTAGCACAGAAAGCTTCTAGAAAACAGGTAAGCCTGGTTCTGACCTTGGAGGCCTACAATCTGGGCCACACTGGGGGGCTGCCATCCTCCAGCAGCGACGCCAGGCCAACACCACTGTCCCCCCTGCCCCCAGAGCCAAGGACAGCCTGCAGGTCCAGATGCAGGGAAACAGGTCGACCACCTCAGCCAGCTGTGCTTGAAGAGTATCAGCTTCCTCAAAAACACCCTCAAGGCCTAGAAAGGGCCCCCAAGCCTGGCAAGAAATGACAGACTCTTGTTTCCTGCGATGGATCTAATGGAAATTCAAGCTCTGGGCTAGTAATTTATATGAGCATTTTCAATTTTTGCCAATAAAAAAATATAATTTCTTTCTTTAAAAAATTAATAATTATGGGCTTCCCTGGTGGCGCAGTGGTTGAAAGTCCGCCTGCTGACGAAGGGGACATGAGTTCATGCCCCAGTCCGGGAAGATCCCACATGCCGCGGAGCGGCTGGGCCCGTGAGCCATGGCCGCTGAGCCTGCGCGTCCAGAGCCTGTGCTCCGCAACGGGAGAGGCCACAACAGTAAGAGGCCCACATACTGCCAAAAAAAAAAAAAATACTAATTATATAATCTATATATTTACAACTGTGTTACTATATAGTTTTTATATATATTATGATTTTAGAATGTATAGAAAAAGTTTAGTTTTCTAAAATGCTAAGTAGTTTTATTAATAATGGTAAGATTATCAGAGATTAAACAGCTTGTCCAAAGTCACAGCTAGTGAGTGGCAGAGTTGGGATTCAAAACCAGTCCTCAGAGCCATGTTATTCTGATTCTCCATGTGGTTTTTCTTTTCTTTTTTTTTTTTTACTTTTTATTATGGAAATTTTAAACACACATAAAAGAAGAGAGACCAGCATAATGAACCTCCATGTTCCCATTTTGTCTCTTTTTCAACTACATCTCCTCCTCAACACACTTTTATGTTGTTTTTGAGGGAGTATTTTAAAGCAAATCCCAGATATCATACCATGTCATCCATAAATATTTCAGTTTGTGTCTCTATAAAGGACTTTGTACTCAGCCCAAGTCCAACTGTTCTATATTGTCTCAAAAATTATTTGTGACAGGGCCTTCCCTGGTGGTGCAGTGGATGAGACTCTGTACTCCCAATGCAGGGGGCCCGGGTTCAATCCCTGGTCAGGAAACTAGATCCCACACGCATGCCACAACTAAGAGTGCACATGCCACAGCTAAGGAGCCCGTGTGCCACAACTAAGGAGCCCACGAGCCGCAATTAAGGAGCCCACCTGCCGCAACTAAGGAGCCCACATGCTGCAACTAAGGAGCCCGCCTGCCACAACTAAGACCTGGTGCAACCATATAAAAATAAATAAATATTTTAAAAAATTATTTGTTACAGTGGATGTGGTAGAATGGGGATCCAACCAATGCTCCTAAGAAAGGGAAGGAGGGAGGGAAAAAAACCAAAACCAATGCTACCTTTGTACATCTATTTGATGAATATGGACAAAGGCTGAGGACAGATTCCAGAGGTTAACATTCTTGGGAGAGGGTAGAGGGTCAGAGAAATCATGCTTTTAATACATTTTTATATGGCTTTCCCTGTGGCAGTGAGCACATATGTAAACTTCTGAGGTGCAGTCAGCCTTGGGCTGTCCAGAAAGGCCAATTCCGGAGCACAGTACAGAGCAGCCCTGATGGACAGGGACCCAGGCAGTCCACCACTTCCTTAGGAACAGTGACCACAGGATGTTTCCTCTTGGTAGTTCTGGACCTGCTCACTACTCCTGCAAATCCATTTGCATAGGAAAGGGATAACAATAGCATCCCCTACATTAAAAAAAAAAAAAAAAGGAGAAAAAAAGAATTATTGTACCAAGGTCCCTGATAAAGAACAGTCCTCAATGGGTTTGGTTAGGACTGCATCGTATTCTTTTCTGTACTCCCAGCACCGAGCCCAGGGCCAGAACAACGTGGACACTTGGCAGATGGTGGCTGGGAAAAGAGACCAGGGAACACATGCGCTCACTGGTGCTCTCTTCTTCTGGCTCTTCAAGGACAGCAGCAAACCTCAGGCCATGTGGGATTCCAGCTATAAGACACCACCAAGAGGTGGCCTTTGAGAGGGATGTCGACCTGATTTGTCCCACTGCAGGACAGATGCCATTCCTTGATTCTGTGCTGTATCCCATTGGTTTTTTTTTTGTTTTTTTTTTTGCGGTACGCAGGCCTCTCACTGTTGTGGCCTCTCCCGTTGCGGAGCACAGGCTCTGGACACGCAGGCTCAGCGGCCATGGCTCACGGGCCCAGCCGCTCCGCGGCATGTGGGATCTTCCCGGACCGGGGAACGAACCCGTGTCCCCTGCATCGGCAGGCGGACTCTCAACCACTGCGCCACCAGGGAAGCCCTCCCGTTGTTTTTTTAAACCAATAAATCTGTGCCACAATAGCAATCACCAAAAACTACTATAGAAACTGAGTCCTCTAACTGTATCCTAAAAGTTTACTCCATCACCCTATGACAGCTCCTCTGGCCACCCAGCCCAGAGGCGCTCACTTTACAGGCAGGTTATAGTTCACACCACAGGAAGGAATCAGAGGTGAATCCAAATTAACTACCAAGACCCGCTCAGAACAACTCCTCTTCTTGGGCTGCCTCTGGGAGGGGTGGTCTCCAATTGTAATGCCCAAGAGGTGAAAAGTTTCCTATTCTATCACCACTTCCACAAAGAATTACCTGAAGATCAGAAATCTAATGTGTACGGTCAGATCTTTAATACCGAGTCCCCTTTTCCCCAAAAGTACTTAAAATGTTTAAACCAAAATGAGTTTTACCCCTCATAAATCTCTGATTAGAAAAATATTTATTTTTCACCATCTTTTATTTCTACAAAAACCAAGCCAAAACTGATTTAAGTTTGATTTTTCAGTTTAAAAACTCCACACATAAAAAAAGGAGCAGTACTGAGAATATAAAAAGAATTCCAAAAAAACCCCACAAAAGATTCCAACTCTTCAGGTCTAAATAATGTAAAGTCCAAACAAAGACAGTATTTTTTCCCTTAGACTTAACGAGGAATTTGTCTCCAACAGAGAAGCATTTGGAGATGCTATTTTTAAAAACGCTGCCACGGTATTGTGGCTCTACAGATGCTTTCCTCTGCCCTGCAAAGGACTCGCTGCTCTTGAGGGCAGTTTCCGCTCCAGTGGCCCCTTTTCCTGCTTCCCTGCTCAGGGCTCATTCCTGGAGGACTCAGCCCAGTAAATTCGAAGCAAGAAATGGAGGGACTCAGTCCAATCAGGATTTACCCACTGAGAGTTCAAACAGCCGGTCAGCAATGACGCTGTGCACCTCAGGACTGCAGGGCCGCTGCGGCAGGGCTGGGTGGCAGGCAGGACACAAGTAGCACTTCTTTCAAAGATAAGCCTAGAACGTTTCACAGCTCCTGTTAAATATTTGTTCCCAAAACATAAGTTCAATTTTATTTTTAATGATTACTTGACTGTAGCATCTATTTATCAGTGTTTTCTCTCTCTACATAATTTTCATTTGCTACGTAAAAGACATAATGAAATTACTAACACTACACACATTTTGCCATAATCAACACACAAGGTTACATATTTTATGATTCCATTTATATGAAAATTCAAACAAGTAAACCCGGAGAGACAGTAAGTAGATTAGTGGTGGCTAGAGGAGGGGAACGGGAAAGGATTGATAGTGGAGTGATGAAAATGTTAAAGAATTCGATTGTGGTGATGTGTACACGATTTTGTGACTATACTAATTTTGCTTCAGAATTCCTAGGAGCATTAGATTATCATTATCACCACACACACAGAACCTCCCAAAAATGGACACAAGAGGAAATACAGGATGGCAGTTTTTTTTTTTTTTTTTAAAGCATTTGACACTACTAAGTTCTAAAATCTTCTGATACAAGATCAAATGAGATTAAGGAAGGCCTAGGCCAGGACTGAAAGGGAGCAAGGGAGAGGAGGAAGGCTTTACCCTCCCAGCTCATTTACTGAAACCCAGGGTTAAAATCAGCAGGAAAAGCAGTGGAACAACAATAAGCCACCTACATTAGCCCCTGTGGAAAGCGTCAGCGGCCGAGCCTTTCCAGTCCTGAACAGGCGTCAGCAACACAAACTCCATTTCAGCAAGACTGTTGGGAAGGCAGGGAGAGGAAGAAGTAAACAATGGAAAATCCCAATGACATCAACAGTCCACATGTGCTCACTTAAGTCACAAGATATTTAACCATCTCTATGAGAATGTTCAGGAATGAGAGAGGAATAAAATCAAGAAACTAAGCTAATTATAATGAAAGAATTAGGAAAAAAAGGGGCTTCCCTGGTGGCGCAGTGGTTTAGAGTCCACCTGCCGATGCAGGGGACACAGGTTCGTGCCCCGGTCCGGGAAGATCCCACATGCCGCGGAGTGGCTGGGCCCGTGAGCCATGGCTGCTGAGCCTGCGCGTCCGGAGCCTGTGCTCCGCAACGGGAGAGGCCACAACAGTGAGAGGCCCGCATAGAGCAAAAAAAAAAAAAAGAATTAGGAAAAAAAGATATTATCCTAAATATATATTATTGCATGAAAACAAAGTTTCATTTGTCTCATTTTAAAAAAATTAACTGAGTAAATTTAAAGATCCAATTGGCTTTATTCAGCAATTCATGAATTGGGCAACACCCCATCTAGCAAATAGAAAGGTGGTCCTCCCCAGTGTAAGACTTCTGCAGGCAGAAGGGGCTGGATAAAGAAGTTACCAGCATAGAGCTGTTTCAGGCAAGGTCACCTTCCTCCGGGGAACAGCAGAGATTACCTCACTGTCCTGACCAGGCAATTTCAGACTGACTGGTTAAGACTATCTTCCTGAGAAAGCCTGAAACTGCAATTAAATTAGGTATTAAAGTCTCAGTTCGGTGACATGGGTTTTAGCACAAGTGCTTCCATTTGGGGCCTGTTGTCTCTTTTTTTAATAGTCTCGACTTGTCAAATCTTTACCATGAAATAAGCCAATGTGACTGCTGACAATATAATAACTACAGTAAACAGGCATGCCAAAATCAATGTAGATTTTCACAAAAGGTCAAGGAATCAACTGTCAGCTTAAATTGGTTACTTTTATTAAAATTGTTATACATGACAGGATGTCACTTAACTCCCAGATTCCTTTACATAAGCAGAGCTGGATTAATTTGACCCAAATTTTGTATAATAGCTTTCCCAATTTCTAAAAATGCATCAACTTTGTCACTTATCTTGAAATTTCTGCTTTACTTCCCTAGCTCTATCTCAAAAGAAACTTCTCCAAGGCCACATATCTTGGCACAGCGAAAGCAAAATCACCCCAGCACTCAGCAGTGCCATGAGCCTCCGGGATCAAACAGGGAGACAGCGCAGGCGGAGGCTGCAGCCCAGCTGGGAGGGATCGAAGCTGCTCGTGCTTAGGAGAAACTCTGGGCACAATCCCGGCATCCGAAAGAAAGTAAAGTAAACAGTCGTGCTCTCTCCCATCCACCCTGTTAGCAGCCTCTTGGCTGAGGGAGACCACACACTCGGACCACACAGCGCCGGCTCAACTCACACGCAACGTCCAACAGCTGTCACTCGGGGCCCGGAGCTGGGGGGGAAGGAGAGGGGAGGGGAGAGGAGAGAAGCCTTGTGTGGCCTTGACCTGTACTCCCCCAACCAATTTAGTAGCTGATGAAGGATTAACAAAGCATCCATTTAACATCAATTAACCTCCTATCCATCACAGGTCAAAAGAGAAAATTACCATTATAAAAGCATTTCATTAAAATAAAGACAAACGTATTTTCTTATAGTCTATAATATATACTTAAATAATGCATTTTCTTTTAGATTTATATTACATTGGTTTTAACCCGCCTGCCTCTTTTCCTCTAATGAAGCGCATAGCATGAATATCAAGTGTTTCTGCAACAGAGGTCAGAAAACTTTAATTTTATAATTTTCTCATATTTCACTGTGGCACAATCTTTAATTTTCCAAAAGACTTATTGATACAAAAAAGACACAGTAAATTATTTTTTACATAATTTCAGGCTAAATGTACATAGAAAAAAATAACACGTAGCAGCATTTGGGGGGAAAAAAAAAACAGAAAACGTAACCACCAAAGTAAGCTTTAAAAGGATTAAACCAAAATTTTTTACTATTTAGTAAGGAAGAATTTTGATTGGAATAGCAGACAAGAAATCTGAACAAAACGAGTGATCAGGTGTTCTTTCACTGTCAGGTACCCAGAGGCCCAGCTCAGCTAAAGGGATTAGGCCAGGAGTTGGAAAAACAGAAGTTCTGACTCACTGAAGACTTGGAGAACCTTCAGCAAATAGGCCAAGGAAAGCCTCCTGATGCTGAAGCACTATTTTCTGAGGTCAGGCCGTAGAAAAGCGAGTTTCCCCCCAAACCACCAAATCATAGCAATAATAAACTCCCAAACTCCCCCCGCCGCCACCCCCATGCCACTCAAATGAGCATCACCAGGGAGCAAATCAGGAAGGGGGACTCTCAGCAGCCCAGCCCGACCCACTAATACACATCTAAGCCATTCTGTGCACAGGAGTGTCTGAGAAGCACTCGGTAGACCTATCCTGCCCAGAGCCGCCCTGGATCCAAAGGACCCCCAGAAAAATCTGGTTGCAGAGCTGCGTAATGAGTCTGAAAAATAAAATCATACTCAACTAGACTCTTGGGCCACCCACCAACAGACCCAAACAGCAGAATTCACATCTTCCTGGAGCCACTTCAACCTATCCTAGGATAGACCTGCCCCCCACGGCAAGGCACGGCAGGGGCAGCTGGCCCCAGAGGGATCTCCCAGAGACCTGGGGAAAAGTCTCTGAGAATGGTGATTTACCTCCTTCTGTCCTCTGTAAACTCTACTGTTCCTGAGCAAGGTCAAGTTCTATCACACTGCCACACCCTCCACCATCTGAAGCTCAGGGCGGGACAAGTCTCAGACACAAGGTCCTGAACTCCTGTCCAGTGTCCTAAGTTAATCATCTCCCTCCTGCTCCGTCTCAAAATCATGGTTAACAAAAACAGAGTCATGCACAAATCTGAAAGAATCCGTGGGGAACCGAGTGTACTAAGAAGGCTCCTGAGGTCTCAGAAGGGACGTCAGCAGAAGAGCTGGACAGACAAGAGATAAAGCAGCCTTGCTTTCCCAGCTCTCTCCTTATACCTCTTGCCCTTATTACTCCCATAAAGAAAGTATAACTGAGGTATACTGGGTTTTTTAATGAATGTATAAGTTTCAACTCATTTGGGGAGTAAAAATCCAATGATTTAAAAAATATAACTGATAGGGCTTCCCTGCTGGCGCAGTGGTTGAGAGTCCACCTGCCGATGCAGGGGACACGGGTTCGTGCCCCGGTCCGGGAAGATCCCACGTGCCGCGGAGTGGCTGGGACCGCAAGCCGTGGCCGCTGAGCCTGCGCGTCCAGAGCCTGTGCTCCACAACGGGAGAGGCCACAACAGTGAGAGGCCCGCGTGCCAAAAATAATAATAATAATAATGTTTGGAGGTACGGTATTAAAGGGAGAGAAGGTACACAAGGCGACTAGCAGGGAATGCTGGAAGCCAGACAGTCCACAGGGAAAGCCTGACAATTCCACTCTCCAGAGCTCCCACATACCTCATCTGTCACATAAATACTTGATTACCCAGCTATTCCCTTAAAACAAGCACTGGATTCCATCTTAATTAGAAGAGTTTATTAAAACGCTCCTTTATTTCCCAGAAACTATAAACTCTCTGCCTCAGCAGGCTAAGTCTCCTCCTAGGGGACAATTACCTTCACTACATTTCAAAGCGAAAAGCTGTGGGTCCAAAGGTGACTGGTCCTCTAACTCATGCCACTGGACACTGATGACATATCAAAAATGAAACAGAACAGTGCAAACCCATCCCCTCTACCACCACCCTTCAAAAAAGAAACGTAAGAGCAAAAACCTCCAAGAAGATACACTACTTACTGGAAGGAAGAAGGAGAGTGCTTCATGTCAAAGCACGGCATTATCCGTTCATCAAGTCTATTGCCAGCTGTCCCCACGTCCCTACCACTTCCTCTTTACTAGATCCACATGGGGTGGACACAACATAACTTCTTGATATTTTAGGAAATGTAATTTTTTAGGGAAAAAAATGTCCAGGTTCCCCTGGAAAGACAGGTCACCTGGACAATACTGAAAAGGTCATTATCAAATAAAACAGATTTCTATTTGTTTAGTGGACCCAGAAGATTTGAGATATATATAGAGACTAGTTACCCAGCACCTCAAAAGATGACAGTGTCAGATTCCCATCCCTAAGAAAAACAAAGAGGGGACTTCCCTGGTGATCCAGTGGTTAAGACTTCGCCTTCCAATGTAGGGGGTGTGGGTTCTATCCCTGGTGGGGGAGCTAAGATCCCACATGCCTCACGCCAAAACAAAATACAAAAACAGGAGCAATATCTGTAACAAATTCGATAAAGACTTTAAAAATGGTCCACATCAAAAAAATCTTTAATAAAAAAGAAAGAGAAAAGCAAAAAAGATGCAGATAAACCGGGATCTGAAACGAGGGAGTACCCTCAGATTGTTCAGTCAAAACAAGTATCTATTAAGCATTGGTTGGGTCTCTGGCACTACACTAGGGAAATGACAGGAACAAGACCTAGTGACAAGGGGGTCCCAGGTGACCTTGGCCTTCAGCAGAGTGGTGGGCACCTAACCAGACAGCAGTGGGGTGACTGATGCAGCGTATAAACAACTATTTAAGAAATCTGGCTGGAAGGGAAGGAGAGAGAGAAATTTTAACAGGTGAATGTGAAATCAAAGGAGGATGCTACCTTTTTATTGTTGTTTTTCTATTTTGCTTTGCTGCTGTCTGTCTAAGCACGTTTAAAGGCTGACTGGAAGGAGCCTTTAGCAAGAGAGGAACACTGAGTGAAGTGCTCCCAAAGGCAGGAGTGCAGGGGTACAGGGATCCGTCCTGGGGTAAAGGCAACCACTTTCAATGTAACTGGGAGGAGGAAAGGTTCTGGAAGAGAGTCCAGGGTTCTCCTCTGAGAGCTCCCATAGTTCTCAGGTGGCAAGATTATCTGCGTAGTAGAGACTGATTATGTGTACGGATGAGAGGTTTGAGAAGAGTAGAAAATGCTTAAAATAGATTCTGCAGAGAAGCAGCAAGCGGCTAACAGAGAAAACTCTAAACAACTCTCTGGTGGCCACTTGCACGTGGCGACCACAGACTTATAGGGGTACAAATCTAGACGCTATGATTTTCCCCTTCTGGTCTCAGAACCTCAGTTCAAGCATTTAAAAAAGGCAAAGAGTTGAGATGGTCCAGGACTGATAATCTGTCGGCCAGATGCCACAGAAAGATGAGGGAGGACACAACTGAGCATCCTGGTAGAAGGGTGACGGAATATCGGGTAAAGGAGCAGAGGGAGGTAACTGAGTGAGGGTCAGAAAGACAAGAGACTGCCAGCAAAGAGTGGGTGGTCTGAGCTCCGGATTTCAGAGGTGAACCAGTCTCAGGTTGGGGCACCTCTGTCCTGCTCCCCCAGCCCCCAGCACCACACCTCTGGCAGCAGCCACCCCTCCGCCGAGGCCCCAGCTGGGGCAGCTCTGCTTTCTCCTTTGTCCCCTCCAGCTGTTTAGTTGCCCTTTGGGCCTCACTATCCCGTTTGTTCCCTCACTCTGCCCACACCTCTGCAAGTAGTTTCTTTATTTAAATCTCATTATTTGAACCATCTGGCATGAATTCTGATTCCTGACACCCTGACTTACCCAGATATGTCAATCACATGGGGCTTTCATTAAAATTAAACTAAAACCAAATACTCCTTGCTTTTTACCTTGTTTTGTCTTTCAGTAAAATTATAATACAACAAAAGTTAAAATCATACACCCCGCACTTTACAAGCGGATATGGCCACCAAAGCTTACAGATGAAACTAAAGGTCGACCCTGTCAAAAGTGGCACAGCTAGCAAGTAGCAGAGGCAGAGCTCAGTCAGCGCTGCACAAGGACTTCTGAAAGCGAACTGGTGCCAGACAGCACCTCAGGTCGTGGCGAGGATCCTCCCTGCGCAGCTTACATTCTAACTCAGATCCAGGCTTCCTAAGTCCCAGTGTCCACTGCTCTTTCCATACTGGCACCAAGACTGACTGTAAGTGGGAACTAGTAAGTAGAAGGAATTACTCAAACCCAAACCGAAAATTAAGCAAACTGTATAGTCCACCCCAGTCTTAACTGCTACCAACAGTATTAAAGGATGTTAATGAAGCTTTTGAGCAAACCTAATACAATTTTCCAGGGGAAAAAAGCCTCGTAAGTCAGTTCCAAACTCCTCTGCCTGAAGTTCAAGGAACTCCATAATCCAAAATGCACTCACTTCCCAGCCTATGGGCCTCTGTCTCTCATAAGCCACCCAGACGTTCACATGCCTTCTCTCAGAAGGGCCACATCATCCCCCATCAAGGTCTGATCTCCATGAAGCCTTCCCAATTGCTCCAACCCCAAAAGATCCTTCCCCCCTCTGAATTCCTGCTGTACTTACACTGAATACTGCAGCTTAGTTCTTGGCTATTTAATGGAGAGGGCAAAAATATCCCCTTTCTGAATACAGACTAATTTTATTTCTAACATGTGTCAGGCATATGCTAAAATTGGGATACAAAAATGACTAAGGCTAATCCCTGTCTGGCAAGAGCTTAGTCTGTTGACAGACGTGTAAATACCAACAATAGCTACAACCCCTAAGATACCACAGGACAGGACAAGCGCTAAGTGGTTATAGGATTCACTGAGTTGGAAAATTTCAAAGCAGGAAGAACTCTGAGATAATCTAGTTTTATATATCCTCAGGTACAAGGAAACTGAAGCCCAAAAAGGCTGCTAAGTAGCTCAGTCCATGCCACAAAGCAGGTGGTGGTAGCACACGGACCAGTAAATGGTGCTTCGACTCCATAATTTTCAAACTGAGGTCTAAGGATACCTACAGGTGTGTCCACAGAGATGCATCATTCCTCTACAATTACTGTAAGCTTGTGTTTGTATCAACAGTTCTTTCCAATCGGCATAAACATGCACAGAATCATGTGAGTGTAACTAACACTTCCACCTTGCGGTCTCACCAGGCACTCCCGGGGATCCAGGAACACCTTCCCCAGCGTCTGAGATCAATCAAGGCCCTAGCATACTGCTCAGCAGTGACGGACGATACTTCCCACCCCAGTCAATGTACAATCCTCTCTACCCGACACGGACCTAAAACCCACGCACTCGGAAAACATGTAAGCTCTCCTCTGCGGCCGGCGCTGAACTAGGAACCCTGGCGAGACGACAGGAGTAAGGCGGAGAACGGGTGAACAGTAATGGAGAGGCTAACTGTACAACCAGCATTTCCTACATGGCCTCAGGTTGCCGGGCCCAGCACTGAACTGGCCGAAGGCCTTTATTAAAAGGCTGCCTGTGCAAAAATTTTAAGTACTAGTCCCCCTTCCCATTAGAGTCACACAGCACGGGCTCTCCAATATTTGTGGGATGAATGAAAATTCGACTTAGCATGCTGGTAAACCGTCTTTTAGAGAGGTAACTTTCAACACGATATTCAGCTCGGGAAATTAAATGCCTGACAAGAAGAAAAAATCATCTTCTGAAACTTCCAAGATTGTTCCAAGTTGCGCCGGGGGGCCCCCTGTTTACAACTACTAGACTTCTACTGAACCAGACAGAAGAGAGCATCCAAGTACCAAGCACGCATCGCCCTCCTTGCATCACCCTCTGTGGATCCACCACGTCGGACACACAGGCTCCCTGGGAAGCTTCCGGCTGTCAGTTCCTGTCGTTACACCAAGCCTGCCCAGAATGTAAGCCGCGCAGCGTCAGGCATTCGAGGAGCGGTGCGCACACCCTCAGCGAGAAGGGGCTTTTCAATACACCGCATCCAGGTGACTTACTTAAGCGGTCTAAAACACTTTGTTAAAGCTTTCCTTGCAAGTTTACTCAGATTCATTTAAAAAAAGAAAAAAAATGAAAGAAAGGCACACGTTTCTCAGACTCGCTAGTAGGAGCGGTCGCCTATTTCCCCTCCGAGAGAAGCGCCTGCGCGCGGTTTCCCGCCCGCCTGAGCACGCCCCGGCTTCACTGGGGGAGCACCGGCGTCCGGGCGCGGCCGCAACGGCAGCCCGCGCTGAGACTGACGGCTAGGCGCGCCGCCACGATGAGCTCCGTCTAGCCGTCCGTCAAGTGGGGATAACGCCATCGATCCGGAGGCAAGGCGACGGGCGCCTGGTAAACGCTCGGCGCAGCTCTCCAGTGACGCGACCGAAGAGCACAAGCAACACCAGCCTCTTGACTTCGCTCCCCGCCAGTGAACCCCGCAACCCTACGCTGGGACAGGTAAGCAGGCGCTCCAGGGAGCAGTTGAGGCCAACGGCCACCCGCCCCCGAGGCTCGGCGCTCCGAAGGCGCACGCCGGGAGCCGGGGCGGGGCTCCGGGTCCCCAGCAGGGGCCCCAGCCGGCGGGGAGGGGGCGGGGCTCCGGGACCCGCGCAGGGGCCCTCCGCACGGTCGCGGCTGCAGGGCGGCGCGGGGCTGACGGCGGCCCCGGCCGGCCTCAGCCAAGGCCTCACCCCCCGACACCTACCTGGAGGCCCGCACGGACAGGGCCCCGCGCTCGACCAAGGGCTCCCTGGCCGCTGCCGCCCCGCCGCCAACGCCCTCACTTCCGCCACCGGAGCGCCGAGGGCGTCGATCCGCCGCGCAGTCGAGCGTCGAGCGCCCGACGGCCGAGCCCCAGGGGCGGGGTGGGGGCGGGAGTTGGGAGAAGGATGGGAGCGGAGTACCCGTCCGCCACCCCGGTTCCTCAGGAGCCTCAGGCTGAACCTCCGCGTCTGGGCGGCAGGCGACGCGCAGGCCGGAATGCCATGGTGCTCGCGGCCGGGACCCCTGAGCGTGGACAGTGCTCGGGTTCGGTGGGCGGGCGCTGCCGGGAGCCAGCCTCCGACATAGAAAGGCGGCCCACCCGGGCCCGGCCAGGAGGAACCGGCTGCCTGACAGGGAGCGGCCGCCGCGGGCCGGCCGGAAGTGACGCGCAGCCCCGAGCGCTGCGGGACGGAAGAGAACGCGCTCTTCCGGCCACTCGGTTTAGTGCGGAGGGAGTCGCGCGTTGTGTGTACCAGGGATGAGGGCTGGCTGCGCCTCTGCTTCCCCGCTCCTCCTCTCCGCTCGCCTGTGCGGGTTACTCCAGCCGACGGACCGGCCTGTTTGCTCCGGGGCCTGGGAGTGTGTATCCGTGGTGGCGGCTATGGAGCTGCGCGCTGCGTCCGCCCTTCCGGACGCGGAGGCCGAGGTCCAGCCGGGGAACGGGGCCTTCCCTCCCGGAGGCCAGGCAGCCACTGGGTGGCAAGCGGATTTTCTCAGACCCAGATGCAGATCCGGGTTCGGGTTAGTCTTCCCCGCCTGCAGGGCTCTGGCAGTCATCACTGTGCAGTTGCTCACTGTGTCTGATATATCATCAGGGGGGCTTCCCGTGATACCACCTGGGACAGGGACCCGTTTGAGAGTGAAAGAGGTATGACAGAGGGGCTAGTACCGCAAGAAGCACTGGGTCTGCCCTACTTCACACACCCAGGAGGTGCCACCCTGGTAGAACATTAGAACGGCCTCAGGGGCACAACTGTAGCTCTGGCCGGGGATAACGTTTTGCGGGGGTGGGATGCTGTGCTATGGGATGCAAGGTGTATTGTGAACCTCATACCAGCGTACGGTGCTGCGTCCCCAGTAGAGCCCTGGCTCCTGCGGCAGGGAAGGATGCTCTGCCAGGGGACACAAGGTTCCACTCAATCTAAAGACCTCTCTTCCCCTGGGCTCCTCATACAGGCGACAAAAAAGAAAATGACCTTTATGATCAGTAGGAAACAGGGGCAGGGAGGATTACTTCTGGACTCAGGGCACTCACTGAGCATCTTTTCCGTGCCTGGTGATAGCAGCAAATGGATAACGCAGCACCCCTGGCCTGACAGGGGAATGGCAACCAGGGGCTCAGACCCCACAGGGACGAAACAAGCAACATCATCAAGCAGGCAACCTAGGCCAGCAGAAGTGCTGGCGGAGAGTGAGGGACATCCGGAACGAGTGATAAAGGAGGAAGATGCTGAGAACCTCTGTGGCCCCAGGACTAACTGCGGCAGGAGCCCACAGCTCAGCCTATCAGCACTCCTGGTGCGGGTGTAACTCCGTGAGGCACCAGTGACAGGACCAGGTGAACACAACAGGGTGTAGCAGTGCCCACCAGAGCCCACCCGTACCCCCTCTGCTGCCCCTCTGCTCTCTGGCACCTGCCTCTGTGCCTTGGGTCTTTCTTCCTGGACACGTGGTAGGCTGGAAGCACTGGAGAGTTTCCTGGCCCGGAAGCAGGCTTCAGCCAAAGACAGGCGAGGAGTTGCTGTGGAGCTCCCGGGGCGGCTGGGAGGCACGGTATCCAGCGTGTCCAGAGCTGCCCTCGAGGCTGGGCCCCAGTGCCCTCAGGACCACCTTCACCCACACCTCCACTTGCTTCCTCCCCTTTCCCACCTGGCTTCCCCATCCCCTCCTGGTGTTTCCTGGTATCACCTCCCAAGTTACATTCGAGCCTGGAAACCGTATCGCAGGGTCAGCTTCCGGGGGAGTCCAGCCAAGACAGGCGTTATCACAGAAAAATAAGCAGCTTATTTTTATTATAATTTGAATACCTTTACATGTTGAATTGCACACCTATATTAGAGAAATACATCCTCAGAAAAAGGAGGTAACATTTTGGACAAACGTTCTCAGTTGTGGGACTTGGCGTGACTTCGTTTTTCTCCCCTTTACCTCGGAAGGAGTGCTTCCGTGTGCAGTAACTCAGCTTTCCCAGGATCATTCACTTTAAACACAGGAAGCACGAGTCAGCGGCCTGAAGCACAGGTCGGCAGTGGTACCCTGCCTCACAGTGAAACTGAACCTGTTTCTCGTCTCTCCTTTGCTCTCGGTGATGCATCGTTTCCCAAGTCAGGCGATCCTGCCATTAAGCTGGTATGAATGACTCTTGAGGACTCACAGGTCTTTCCTGGATCAAAAAAATGATAAATAATACTGTATCCCTGAGACAGAAACACTAGAAGAAGAAAGAGTCTTTTGCTAATATAAAAATTACTGGTAGTGTTTCTTTTTTCTTAAACTTCTGGTCCACATTCTGAAGCCCCTGGCAAGTGTTAGTGCAATACGTGCAGAAGCCGGCCGGAAATTAAATCATTAAACCCGAAATTCTGGAGTAGCTGCTGAGGCAATTAAATATCACTGTAGCTTGTGTTTGCAATTCTGCATCAGATTTCGTTTGTCCTAGAGAGGAAAAGATAACTTTGAAACATGGAATTCCTTTGGTTTCAGTCTTAGCAAACACTGTGATGGCACAGTTCCCCATTCTGTAGATTTTTTTTTTACATTAAGTGAACACTTGAAGTGTTTCATGCTACATGGTATATCAGGCTGTAATGGACCATAGTTAGTACAGATTCTAATCCTCAAAACAACTATATTTTGCCATATCTAGTGATCCTTTTTACCAAAGACTGACAATGGTTTGATGTGTTAACGCACAGCTTAACAAAGCCCTTGATGGCAAATTCCTGTCTCCCCCCCCATCGTAGATACCACAGGGCCTTACACAGCAGGTATTCAATACATCAGGCCAGCCACTCAGTAATAGCACTAACCACAACGTAAGTAAGTGTTGAGTGGAAAACAAAAAGTAACAATCGTAACAATACATCGTGATAGCGGCAGAGCTGGGGGAGTGCCTGTTTCTAGCAGTCTATTTCAGAACGTGCTTTATGGTCACTTAGAGGCAAACATGAGCCCAGTTTACTGTGTCCATCTTGACAGTGTATGAATTGCTGAGAGGTTTCATCGAATACCACCCAGCTTTGTCATTCTTTGCTGGAGTCTTTTATGATTTAAGATCACAAGGACAATTTGAAGTCCTCCAAGGCTGTAACAGTTATGACGTTGTTTTAGCAATTCTCAGATTGGGCCTGTTGGTTAAGGAATCTGGCTACCCTGTACTCCTAGCAGATGCCTTTGTGTGGACTTCAGCATCTGTGTTTCTTGTCAGCTTCAAAGCGCTGTATCTGCAAAGGCCTCAGAATAAATGTCTCCAGTTCTACAGCAAAGCAGAGCCCTTGTGTTTTTCTGCTTACCTTCTCTTTGCATATTTTGTTAAGCACCCTGTAAATAAAGCTGGGTCTGCGCAAGGATACCGTGTTTCAACAGCGTTACCCCGTTGCTGCCACCAGCACAAAGACGCAGCTGTGTTTATTCCGGGGTCTCTCCCGGCTGTCTGTAGGTGGTCTGGAAGAGGACAGAGATTGAGGACAGTCACTGGCTGCCAGAGAGACATGAGAGGTGTGGCACCTGGAGAGAGGGAACAGGGTTGGAGTGAGGCCTCCCTGCCCTGCTAGGCCCTGCTGCTGCTGAGGTTCTGTGACTAGGAATTTAGACCTCTTTATGTTCTAAATGAAGGACTTATCACTGAATGAAAGGTAGCATTAATTTGTTTTAAATTGCTAGGCAGCATTAGGGGGTTGGGAGCTTTTTTGTTTGTCTTGGGTTTTTGAGTGTGTGTGTTTTGTCTTTTCTGGCTTTCCACTTTAAGGTCCTATGTGCTTTGCATTTATCAGTAGCCGTAAAAATGGTACCACGTTCCCAGTTTATTCCACTGACGCGATGCTTGTCCTAACGCACGGGGGTTCGGAGCAGCCGGCTGCCTTGGCCTGCTGCTCTTTGTGCCCTGCTGTAAAGGCAGATGTCGCCAGTTCCGGCTCTGCTTAGGCAGGGAGACATGTTGTCGGCCTCTCGGCTGTTGCGTAGGATTTCAGTCCTCTGGACACTTCTTTATGAAGGCTTCCCGCTTCCCAGGAGTTTTAGGAATGCCTTGAATACGTGTAATCTGCCTGGCCTCAAATCTCATTCTTTTTTATTCTAATGTGACACAATATTTATGAGTCCTTTCATTGCTCGGCTAACTCCTTGGTTTCCCACCAAGCTGATAAAAGATTTTAAACTCCCTGAAGGCAGTTTTCTCACCCTCTGTTTTCAGTAGATTTTGCCTACATTGTGAACTAAGCTATACCCCGCTTGGAGTAGTGAATGTGTTCCCGACAGCAACAGCAAGCGTCAGTGTGCAGGACCTGCTCACCACACCCGTGTCCCGGCTCTCAGGCCTGTGCATCCCGGAGGTTGGTCCTGCCCCCCGCCCCTTGTGAGCTCCACTGCAAGCAGCTGCTGGTACTCTCCCACCGCCCAGTATCCTGGGCCATCCCCCAGGAAGGCAGAGCTCCCTATACACTTTCCGTGGTACAGAGGGACGAGGAGTACACAGAAAATTAAAAGCCAAAGAAAATATCCAGCCCACACTTTAGACAACAGTCTGAACCTTTTTCCTTTCTGACTGGACCCTTATAACAAAAGTGATAACATACAGTTCTGTCCCCAGCCATCTACCAAAGAGAACTGTGTCTATATTGGCACAAAAGATGTGTAAGAGGACATTCACATCGGTGTATGTGAAATGCCTGTCCACAGTGCAAATAAACACATAAATAGTGGCATATTTATGTCATGAAGTACAGCAGAGCAATGAAAGTCTACTCACAGATAATACTGCACAAAAGAAGACAGACACAAAAGAATAAATACTGTATGATTTCAATTATATGGGCAAACAGTAATGTAGGGGTGGAGACGAGACTGGGACTGGACAAAAAGGAGACTTTGGGGTGCTGGCAATAACTGAGTTTACTTTTTAACCTGTGTGATAATACAGGTGTGTTCACTTTGTGACAGTGCATCCAGTTTTTCATTTATGATTTGTTTACTGTATGTGGGTTTTTTTTTAAAACCTATGCAGGTCCTGAATAAGTACCTGAATTAAATAAGTACCTAAATTTGAAAAAAAAAGAAGTGATAACAAAGTATTGCCAATTGATTTGAGTAAGAACTTATTTTTGTGCTCCTGGTGGAGTTTGAGCAGTGACATACTAAAAATAAACAAATATCAATGGTCCCTGAAAAATCAAGAGTTGACTATACTGCTGTTGGTTTAAATACACATAGATAGATAGATAGGTGATAGGTAAATAGACTGATAGATGGATAGATGGATGGATGGTTGGATGGATAGGTAGGTAGATAGATAGATAGAGAGAGAGATTAGAGTCCAGAAACCCACATTCTGGGCCAGCCTTATATGGACCCTGATCAGGTGCATTCTTTGACCCCTTGAGAGGTCCGGTGATCTCAGTTTTGAAATAAGGTGGTGGGTAGGAGCCACCGTAAAGCCCCTGTAAGCCCTGAACTCATGGCTCTGTTTTCCAGCAAGTGACTGTTCTGCAGTGAATTTGGGCCTTCCTCTGTGCATAGGGCAAGACAGGTGGGGCTGTTAGTGGGGATTTTCGGAATAACTATATGCCAGTGGCAGCAGGTCACGCTAATTTTTCTTGGTATTCAATTAAAGGGATCTTTTTGTTCTTTGAATTTGTCACCTATAATGCAATCCATTTTAAAACAGAACTTCTTGGTTGCCTTCTCTGAACTTGAAGCAGATTGTTGATCCTTTTCTGTTTCTGTAACTTTTGACCCCTGTCCTGAATCGCGTCCACACCTCCACAGCCCCCAGCCCCCGTGAACTAGTATCTTTGCCTCTTTGTCCCTGGCGGTGGCACTGGAGTGCAGCTGGAGTGGAAAGTCAAACTGTAGGAGCTTAGCTGTGAAGCAAAGCAATGACGAGGAAAACAATACAATGTAAACATGTGGGTTGATTTTCAACGTTGTGTTTTTATTGAATTCCTACTTTTCCATGAAGTAATGCCTTCCAAGCTTGGCCACATTCCTTCAGAGCCCGGGTGTGTGCGGCTGTGTTGATTTGCATCGTTATGCCTCACATATATTTACCATGCTGCACATCCATCCCGCTAACAGACACTCGAATGCACAGATATGAATGGCAGATTTTCGCCTGTGCATATGCTTTCTTTCCAATAAACAACAGCTTTTCAAACTGTAGACTTTTGAAGCTCCCCAACAAAGCTTTGTTTGAGAACTAGTGGAGACTCTCTCTCTAATGCTGTAATTATAATTTTATCCTAGAAATTTGTATGCTCTGCTTGCTGATTTCAAATTGTGGAAGAAAACTTCAGTGACTGCTGTTAGCCCTTTCGTGCCATTCGTGTTTCAGATGTGTTTAAATGTCATTGTCACTGCTGTTAACTGGCCTTCTCTTTGTAAGCTTGTATTTGTCAGAACACATTTAGAAGGAGGTTTTCATTCTTTATGAAAATCAGTTTTGAACCAGAATTTACAGACCACATTTTCCTTGGTTACAGTGCTGGCTTGCTCTGAAGCGCCAGTTCTCTTCCACTGTCTAATGGAAGAGCGACCAGCCATGGTGTGACAAGACACAACATGGGTTAATAACCAGGAAAAAAATTAAACACCATCCAGTTTAATAGTTTTTGCATAAACATGCTGCTAACTACTGACTCTAAATTTGGCAGCAATTTTTCTAGTAAATATAATTTCAGACCAGAAACTGTAGTGTAAAGTAGAGCATCGTCCAAATAAAGGAGAAGCAATGCATTGCTGTACAGCCCTGGCCGCCGCCGACCCATGGGTTTTGGCATGCTTTAAGAGAAATAAGAGTTAAATTAATTCTCAAAGAATTGAGAATGTTCTTCCTGAGCAAGACCAGGCAGCTTCCCACATCAGAGAGGCAAGCTTTTTGCATTTTTAGTTGATTTCCTATACTTACAGAATTTTCACATTGCTTTCCTTTCTTGGTTTACACACCGTAATTCTTTCCTTTCAAGATGTGTAACTTCCAAACTCACCAAATTGTATACATTAAATGTGTGCAATTTTTATATTCAAGTCTACCTCAATAGAGCTGGTAGTAATTTTTTAATGTCTAAGATATCTGTTTAACTGGTGCTAGAGGCAGTTGAATTCTAACAAGCACTTTCAAAAAAAGGTTTGTTTTCTGCACAAAACTCTTCATCTAGCCGCTAATTCAGAGAGGCCCTCTGTACATGCATTTTGCAGCAATCCGAGCTTGCTTTGCAGATCAACAAGCATAGACACAGTGCCTCATAGTCTGGGCATTGCTCTTTCCCTACACGTCCTCTCTTTGTTTCTATAAATTAAGCTTATCTGCCATTCAAGACATTCTAATCATTTGTTCGCAATATTTATTTTCCAAAAGTAAAATAAGAACAACATATTTTGGATTGTGGAAGGTGATGATGATAAATAAAACATCCTGTTTTGTCTTTTTATTTTTTGCATACAGGTCTTGTTTCATAAATATTTACAATTAGGGCTGAAGCAAATTCATTGTCTGAGAGAATCTTTGGGGGGAAGATTTTAACAAATAAGAAAATAAGAGCTAGAATTCTGAAGAATCTGCCTTTCCTGCTTGTTTTTCAAGCACACTCTAACATATTTATTTATTTATTTTTGCGGTACGCGGGCCTCTCATTGTCGTGGCCTCTCCCGTTGCGGAGCACAGGCTCTGGACGCGCAGGCTCAGCGGCCGTGGCTCACGGGCCCAGCCGCTCCGCGGCATGTGGGATCTTCCCGGACCGGGGCACGAACCCGTGTCCCCTGCATCGGCAGGCGGACTCTCAACCACTGCACCACCAGGGAAGCCCCGCTCTAACATATTTAAACCAGCAAGTTTTGAGCAGAACCATGTAAAGGACTTGGGTATTGGTTAGGTTTGAGTTAACACAATTATGTAAGCAGAGTTAGGGGTGGAAATAATGCCAGGCACAAGGCTATTGACACAACTAAGCTTGTTACAATGCTAGCCCAGATAAAGAAACACTGCTTTAAAAGTGAGCGACCTGTACACTATTAATCTTTGAATTTGTTAATGTGAACTTATTCGTGTAGGAAGAAGTCTATATGTTATAATTCACATTATATGCACACACATTCACATTATTGTGATCTCGGAGATACAGAAGTATAGGCCATTTGTAAGCTTCATACGAGAATACAATTAAATACACATTATCACCACCTTTTTCTTTGTAAAAGGACAATAACAAATCAAACGTACTTTGAAACTATATGCCCATCCTTATTAGGAATCTAATAGCTGCATGTTAAACATTTTTAAATTACCACAAATGTTATATATTTCATGACATTTAATGAACCTAAATAACTAACTTAGAATACTGACCTTGCTTATAAAATATAATTAGAGGATGCAGGTAGCTCTTTTATGGAATCAGAGCTTTCTCCTTCATCCAATGAGATTTCATGTTGTCTTAGCATATAAACAGCCACAGCAAATTAACTTTTACAGACTTGAGAGACCTTACATTTTTTAAAGAGGGAATCAGAATAGTTCTCATTGTAGAAGCACTCAATGAACTGCACTTCTAAGAGGACCAAGCAAGCAGCTTATTTAAAGATGAAAAAATTAAAAATTTTCGCAACTCTGATATAGGAATTTAGGCTGACTTATCTTTTCAGCATATCTGTAATAGAATAAAATTAATATTGCTAACAATATTTACAATTAATAGTAGTCTGCAATCGCTGAGAAACACTTAGAGACAAAAACCTTCTTTCATGTACAAAATCTGTGGGAGTCTGAGGTGTAAACATCTCCATCCAGTTGTGGAGTTCTTTCCAGGCCATCGTGAACATAATCATATAGAGAGACACACGGCCAGTCCAGGGGGCACCGCACCCTGGGGGGCAGGAGGTGGTGGCCACTGGTCCAGAAGACTGAAGCAAGCACTTGGACCTGCCAGAGACGGTAGCAGCAGGTGTCAACTTCTTATCCCTTTTGCATAAATAATTTGTCTTAGATTCGCAGGGGTTGATTATATCCTGTGGCTTTTTATTACTGAAAATCACACTTTCATAGTGAGGAGAAAAATGGTTAGAGAACCAGAAGAGGCAGCCGCAGGCAGGCGAGGACCCTCAGCTGACAAGTCATGGTGCCTGGGGAAGAACTGAGTAGGAGGGGATGGGGATGCGAGGGCACAGACCAGGGCCCCTTCCCTCCTGCCATCCCCCTCCCTTCCCTCCTTCCATTTCCCCTTCCCAACAGAACAAATGCTTCTGAGAGAACTGGAAGGAAGGGTAGCAAGTGACTGCACGGACTTACTGATGCTTCGGCTTTCACCTTATAAAAGCCACGGGAGGTGGCGGGTGAAGGCAGCCAACCCAAGGGCAGGACTGTGCCCTGCGCAGGGGCCCCACCTCGTCTTCGGGCAAAGACTCACCTGGCAGGTAGGCCAGGGGCTTGCTGAGCTTAGGCCGGCGGTGTGTATCGTGGGTCACTACCCGCCGCACACACCCACGCATACGTGCACGCACACATTCACACGCACCCACACCCTCTAAGAAACGAATGAAAACTTAAACCGAGTTTGGAGGTATCAGCCGCTGGGAAGGGCTGCAGGGGTGAGGGGTGGCCCCTGGGGGTCGCAGTCCCACGGGCGGCAGGTGTGAGGACCGGGGGGGCCACCATGGGGGCTGCAGGCTTCTGATGTTCAGACTCCGCTTATCCTAACCCGCTTCAGCCCACCTGCCTCATCCTGTCCCTCAGTCACAGTTCAAATACTTGTTTTCCTCGCAGCTCTTTCATCTTTTCTGTAAATTGAGGCCTTCGGCAGAATTCTCTGTGAAAGGAATGCTGACAGCAACATTCTAATGTTTAAAACATTCTCCGATTGACACACTTCTCTTTTGCGGCTGGCCTCCTCATCACAGGAAGGTTGTAAACTGTGCTTTGCTTTCAATGGCTCTTGAGATTGTCTGAGGCCGTGTAACTGGAGAATCATGTTTGGGAGGGTCTGGGCTCCACTCCCCGACTTGAAGGGAGTGGACGGTCTACACTGGCAGATCCTTGGCCTGGAAGTCTGTTAGGTGCCTTGTTCTCTTAGTTATGCACCGCTTTTTGCCTCTATTACAAGAAAGTGTGCAGAAGAACCAGCTTATTTTCTCAAGAAAAAGAAATCAGGACCTGGTTTATTTTGCCTGTGCTTTGGATAAACTAATCCAAATCAGGTAAGTTGTCAGTTGTATACAGTTGGATGTCAGATGCAGAAAACCGATACATAGATCCAACGAGTCTGTTCTCCAACACTGTCCACGTGCCTCATTTGCTGTCCAAGTCGTTAAGTTTCCGGAGAAAGCACAGATGAGAAGATGTTCGTACTCAGGCTTTCGGTTTTCTGTTCTGTGCAGTCCCCGCAGCAGCCTGTTCCCCTGCAGGTAACGGCCCACCCCTGTCATGGAAATAATCCTCCAGCCCAGACTTGGCGGTTTTATAGGAGTAGTTTCGACATTTTAGGAATTAATTTCTGTTGGGCAATTCCTAAATTCGGCTGTGAATTATGTCTACGCACAAGTTGTAAAACATACTCTGGAGTCATCCTACATCCCTACCTAAGGAAGCGGCAGCTCCGCCAGACGCAGGGAAGGGCTGGTCACCAGAAGTGGTTTGGTTCTTGTTTGTTCTGTGACGTACATTTCTTTTAAAAAATATTTTGCTATTTCACATCTAGGGAAGAAATCATCAGCCATACTAAAATGTATTGTTAATTCCAGCAAAGTGGAAATGATACTGGGAAATATTAGAAATATGTAATTTTTATTTTTGACACTTTGTGCAAGTATATCTTTCCCCATATCTGTTCTGACTCAACTACAAACGGCGAGTCTCCTAATGGACTGTATCTCAGATGGCATTTATTTTCCTAAGGTGTAATTTAACATAACAAGACAGACATAAGAAGAGGCCCACTACTGGAAAAAATGATGTGAATGTGAATAATGCAATATTTCCTTTTATCGTTTTATTAAAGTCAGTGAAATGAAAGGAAAAATACTACATAAAATATATTTGAATTTACCAAGCTAGTGAAGTTCTGCTAGCTTGTTTTCTAAGCTGTTCAGCAGGTCAGAAGAGCTGTACTGGATCAAGCATTTGACACGGCCATCCAGGGCCAAGTATCTTCTTTATTTAAAGTGTAAAAGTTTTGTGTTTTCCATGCTTGGTTCTATTACTATGTCTATGTTTTTAATAAACATACACTTACTTTCCTTTAATACCTTTTCTTAAAACACAAAATTTAATGTGCTTTTTAAGCAAGTGAGCCTCAAAGAATTATTATGAACCTCAATTACATATGTTGAAAAATACTTTTGAAGTTTATGAAGACCTATGTAAACATGAAGTGTTACCATTATTATATGCACAGCATTTCTTATAGAGTGAGTTTCAAATACATAATCAGTAGCACATGAAAAACTATAATTATGTTATTCAGCTCACATCTGTATATTCAAAATCAGTACTTCAGCAATATTTACATAGTCCAACAGATTTTGTTTTCCTCTTTAACACCCTTAATTTTAAGACAAAATGTGTGTGGAAGAGAAATCCTATTCATGAATTATAGTGAAGCTCTAATAAGTTTGTTCACCTGAGAAGCCAGATACCTTTAGTACTTATTTTTATGGGAAGATATGTGCCATGGTCATTGATTATTTGACAATTTAGCACTATTTCCAATTTTTAAAAAGTAACTCAGAATAGCAACTTAATATTATTAATTGTTTGATTAAAATGAACAGATGAAATTTCCTTATTTCCCAAATCATCTGCCCAAACTAGTTCAGACGTTTTTGAACATTTTACTTTCAGATCATAGCCGTGGCAACTTTGCTCCATGAAAAGGTCTCATCAGTGTCCCATTCTGAGGTGAACTGATGTACAGTTAGTGTGCCTGTCAATTACACCAATGGCAGAAATGCATACAGACCAAGGGAAGGTAGCTCTCAAGATTAAGAAAATGACCTAGACTCAGCCCTATTTAAGACACGAAATTGGAAATGTATTTGCCCCTCAACTGGCACTTTTTCAGGGAGTTTTATTAAAGTAATTGTCTTTGGCAAATAAGTTTATTTAACATGTGCATATATTTTCAATCATTCTAAAGTTTTCTTTTAAAATATTCCATGCAAAATGTATCAGATATTAAAAATTCACTCTATATATACTGTTATTTCAGAAATGAAAGATGCACACATTCAGGATGAAATCGAAAGGCAGTTTTAAGGTGTAAACTCTCTAAGCCATGTGTATAAATTCAGTTTTTGCCAAAGGCAGTTTTAAGGTGTAAACTCTCTAAGCCATGTGTATAAATTCAATTTTTGCCAAAATTGTGTTTTTACACAACTTCATTGAAATAGATTCCTCTTTAAATATTAAGCAATACAAAACTTACAGCAGTGGTAGATTATTAGAATAACATGGGATAACATCTTGATAAAATTAAAAGTTCCACTGTTAGCCTTCATATTGCTAAAGAGAAATGCCCATGCAAACCAGGATGTGATTTGTACAAGACTCCGGTGCTGCTGTGAAGCTTTCTGACATGCACGAATCCAACAGAAAATTCGAGCCAGTGCATCTTATGAAGATTTAGACATGGACAGTGAATTGCTGAATTTTACCAAATAGTTTTGAATGTTACCTTCTATTTATCTTTCATTTTTTGTGGTAACTGAGCCCATCACCATGTTGTTGTTTTTTTTCTTTTTAGGGAGAAAGTCAACTTGTCTTTTTAGTTTCCTGAAAAAAACAGGCATTTCTGATGGTTTACATTTAGTCACAATTTATACACACCATCCTGCAAATCCAAACTGGGTGCAGTCGTCTTTTGCTAATGGGAACTGGCTTTTCTTCTCATTGTCCTAGTTTGAAATTGAAATGCTGCACTGCTGAGAAAATGCCATGAAAATATAACCCACTGCATTCCAGGAAAATAAATAAGCAAGGCCACCCAAATTTTCAATTAGTGCCTGTGCAGAGTGCAGGAAATGGCAGGAGATCCGTCCCAGGCGCCCCAGGCAGGGTCGTGCACACAGAGCAGTGGCAGGAGGGCTGGAAGGGGATGCAGGCACAGTGTGAAGATGGCCCGTCTCCAAGGAAAACTGCAGACCGATGGGGGGATGTGACGCCAGAGGCAGGCGGCGGGCATCACGTCCTGCCTGCGGAGCTGCCAGGCTCCGTGATTCGGGGGTTTAGTGGTAAAGTAGCACTTGAAAGTTCTTCGAACGTTATATATTTAAAGCCTAAGCTTCCCGAACGTTCTCAGTATCGCCCACATACAGAGTTTTAGCCGCTGGAAGCAGAAATACTCCAGACAGTTGGTGAAAAGTATAAAATGCTCATGAGTTAGAAGTGTCAGGCTTAAGGGTGGGTTGTCTCCCACTTGGTGGCACGGCTTGTAGCCAGTGGGTGTGTCATGAGGTAGGGAGACGGGGCGCCTTCCCTCCCCAAAGCAAGGGCCAGTGTCTCCTGAGTACAGATTTCTGAGGGAGGAAAAAAGTTATGCTGTAGAAGTGCCTTTCCTTAAATGTGTTTCTCTGCAATGCTCAAATCACTGATTTGAAGGTAATACTTGAAAGCCACAAAAGGAAAGCTGGAAAACAAAGGACCCTTCAAGGTTTGTGCGTCCGTACCCGACTCCTGCGTTGTTCCTTCACTTGCTTTCTGTTTCACTTCTCAGATTTCACTACGGCATGTGGAGTTTTACAGCTCATCATGTTGGAGTTAGTTAAGGAAAAAGGAAAAAGGGTTGGTTTTCCAGCTGCATGATGTTGGTTGAGCTTACAAAACAGCCCCTATTATTCTGATGGATTTTATCTGTGTTGTGGGTCTACTTGTATTTGATTTCAAACCACACAAAGGCTTGATGCAAAGTGAATCTACACATCCGATTTACTCTTACAACCAAGGAGTGCAATGACTGAGGAGTTACTGTGGGCTACAATCCTTAGAACAAGGAGTTAGGCTCGCAGGTGACCTTGCCGAGCTGCACCTCAGGGCGGGACCGGCAAGGCTGAGCGGAAGACAGTGCCCATCACTCACTCCAGCTGAAGATAAAATGTGAAACCCAAATCATGCTTTGTAATTATTGAAATAAGAATGCTGTGTATTTGTCATAAATTTAGGAGAGCTTTAAAAAATGATTATTCATCACCTTACAAAAACAGAGTAAATGGGACCCAAGCACTGACTATTTTTCTTCCTGGCGGATTCCTTCTAGCTGAGAGCATTTTCTTGGCAAATCAGCTATTTTGTTAGGTTCGAAAGGCTATCATTTCCTTTTCACAGTAAAATCAGGAATTTCATTTTCGCATAATACTGCAGCGTTTCCTATAATTGAATTCTAATGATCTGGGAGTGTGCTCTTTACCTACTTTCCCTACACAAAACACGGAACAGGGAAAAAAAGAAAGAAACCTCTTTCCATTTGCAATAGTTTCAAAATACATACGCCTTTAGATTCAGTAAGTTAAGCAGTTTTCAGCCATGGGGAGATCCAGGGCTGAGTCCCGTGGTGACGGAGCTGCCCTCAAGGGGACGTCCCAGGAGCCGGGAATCCCCAGGCTGCGGTGTCGGGCCTGCCCCCCACCCCCAGGCCCTCTTGTGCTGCGTTTTTGTTTCTTCTCCTTCTTTTCCTCCTTCTCCACCAAGGCGGGGGCCATGAACCTGCTTCCAGGAAATCATCTATTGAATTCCCACTAAAGCGTAAGCTATTCATTAGGTTTAACCTGTTTATTCAGCCAGTGTTCTCACGCACCGCACTTGGTGAGAAAGCGAGAGATGATACTGGCGCTTGTCCTCTGGATAAGATAGCAAAACAGATAACCGTGAGGCAGGGCTTCGGGATCAATGCAGAGTTGGAAGAGACCTTGACACCACGGGGACCAAACCTCTGATTTTATAGGCGAAAATGTTAGCGCCTAGAACCAGACAACTGGAGGGACTGTATTTCCAGTAAAGCTCAGTAGGAACCTGCTCATCTAGCGTTCTTTCTGGATCGCCTCAATAGCACATCTTTCTCACAGGTTGTCGCGGGTGACATTACTGTTTAGGACAGTCCCTGCCCCTCCTGCAGGCTTCCCGTCCCCCTGGGGCCCATCTCAGCCCCGGGCCTTTCCACGGTAGAGCAGCAACAGAGGAAGCCTGAAAAGCAGTCGTGGGACCTGTCACCTTCTTTCCCTCCTGGAGAATGTCTGCATCATGTCTGCTTCTTCAGCCAAGGTCCTGGGAGAAAGACTGGGTGGGGCAGAGCCTCGGCCAGGACGGGGTCACCGGAGTGAGAGAGAAGTGCTGTTGTCGTCACTCCTGAGGGTTCAGGGTTGTTTGTTTTGACAGCAAAGCACAGCTCAGCCGACGTGGTGTTGCTACGAAGGCAGCGTGGTTCGCCGCCTTCAGCACAGCTTCACCGTGATCGGGGGCCCTTCTGTACATCACCGTCCTAATTTTTTGCACTAAGCTCAAAAAGTGGGCTCGTGGAAGGCAGACACCCATGTGCTCGGCTCCAGGGCTCCGTGGACGGGCCCACAGGGACCCAACAGCAGCAGGGGCCCCCTGCACCATGGGGTGCTCTCCTTTGACCAAATGTCGAAGCATCAGCTGGGCTGCCATGACAGGACGGTCTCACAGGAGAGCTTTCTCTCTTTGGTAACTTCAGGTGGCCTCTGTCTGGGCCACGTGTTCCCACAGGCAAAGGCAGAAACGGTCGCCATGGCGGGCTAGAGAATTATCTGTTTCTAAGACAGCAGTAGAGCCGGCCACAGAGTGTACTCAGGATATCCAGAAGGTCCTTTTGGAGGAGGCGGCTTTTCTGCTGGGCTTTGAGGAATGCACAGGAGCTCAGCATTCAGAGAGCAGGAAATGGCCACTGGCCCCATGAGTCCTCTGTGATGCGGAGCCACGGAGGAAGGCCTGGAGAGCTTCATAAAGTGTGTTGCACCTTCCGGAACGAATCTTTGACTCAGAGAGTTAGTAGTTACTACATTGGGGCAAGCGTTCGCTTGTTTCGTTTTTGTTTCAATGGGAGAGGAGGTTCTGAAACGTGATCTCTCCCAGCGTTTTTTTCGCTGATAGTTTGGCTCCAGTCCTGCACTCGGCTGTTTGCTCTCACTCCTGCATCCCACCCACCGCTGGGCATCAGCACAGGGCAGCGTCTGGCCGAGCTGCGACCCTGAAACCGAGTACAGCTCTTGATACAGGCCCTTAGTGAAGCGCAACCCAATCCACGCTGTTGGCCTCCCTCACTTCTACATTACACTTCATGAAGTGAGGGAAATCCAGGCCCATCTTTAGCATGTAGAAGAAACATCAGAATCATCGTCAAGCGTTCTCCCAACATTTATGATGACTTTTCCTGAACAGCAAGTCAAGTGTCTTCTTTCCTTGAAGGTCACAGCTAAGCCACACATCTTATTTTATACGTAACTGCATGCGCCTTTACAAATTCATCGGTGACTAAAATTTAAAAAAGAAAACAAAACTGGAAAAAGCAATGTCTGATTGTCCTTTGGAACTGACTGACAAGCCATGGCTTTATTTCAGCTCAGTGTTTTAAAACGATATTCTCAACAATCTGAATTTCTCGTCCTGTCTCAGCTCCTAGAGGGTCTGTGTACATCCCTGAGTCCAGAGGTAGAGCCTTAGCATCCAGGGAAAGCTAGTCCTTGGAGGGATTGCTCATCTGAGAACATCTGTCTGCTGGCCAGTGCGCAGCTGGTGGGAATTGCCAGGGTAACATGGAAAGAAGCACAAAGACTATGTAGTCTAATACAGATTTTCAAGAGGTAACAAATTTACTAGCATAAAAATGGCCAGAATGATTTATGTAAACAAAATAGGCACTGCAGAAATCAGGGTCTATTGCTGCTCTCCTCATTGACGGCTGTGTGGATAAACATACAGAGATGGAAAATGGGCTTTGGAATGCAAGAGACTTGAGCTGAAGCCCTGGTTCTGCCTGGTGTTGCTTTGGGCAACGGAACCCCTCCAAGCTTCAGTTTTCTGAGGAGCTGCACAGAGACCACGTCTTCTGTTTCCCAGCATCGTGGTGTCTGGCACAAAGCAGATGCTCCTTAAGGATTTGTCTCCTTCTCTTTTTCCATCATAAGTAAGCACCTACCGTGAACCTGGTAAATACAAAATACTTAACAAGTTCCTTCTTGCGCGAGGCGGTTGGCTCAGGGCACTGTACCCAGTACTTTTTCTTTTCCTGCCCGTCAATCTCCCCCTCCCCGCCCCCGCTGAAAGACAAACCCAAACCAGAGCCTGTTTAGAGGTCATGGCACAGGGCCACCTCCAAAAGAGAAGGCCACTCTGAATTTAAATGTGTCACCGTTTCCCTTAGAGGGAATGAGGGAGAAAATGAATTTAATTTAGTATAAAAAATAAACATTTCTGGGTGCTGGAAACGTCTGTGGGGTTTTAGAGCTGTTATCATTAATCAGTCAAGCGTGTTTACCCGGAGTCCTGACGGCTGTGAAGCTGAGCCGCTCGCCCGAGCCCTTCAACGGAGACGCCACTGCGGCCGGGACACAGGGACACATGTGTCCCCAGCCACCACCTGGTGCCCACTGGCTCACGGATGTGGTCCCTTTCCATGGCTCGAGGAGGAGGAACAGCTGGGAGGGTGGCCTGGCCGCGAAGCCCGGCTGCCCTGGGCTTGCCTGCGGGTCTCGACCTGCAGCTAAAGCTTTTCCTCGCGGTTGTGTTTTTAATAGTGTCTCCTGCTGCAGTTTCGAGAGGCAGTGTCTTCTGTGACAGCTCTCTGTTCCCTGGGTGTAAAAGAGCACGGTAGTTGTTACCATCAGCTAACCCTCCCTAGGAAGGGGAGCACGGCATTCCGGGGGCGGGGCGGGGTTGCTCAGGTGCAGACTTGCAGCATCCGTGGTCCAGCATGGGTGGGTGAGGGCTGCAGCGGGAGGGGAGCTCTGATCTCGTCCTGTGGCTGTGCTCCTACCGTGTACAGAAGAAACCTTCCAAGAAACCTTCCAAGGAAGCTCAGTGCAGAAAATGGGAAGCCTTAAAAATGAGCAGGTTTCCTTCTGAGAACAGAATTTGGCCTCCAGTAGACACACGTGTGTTAGCAAGTATTATTCTCATTATTATTAGTGAGTTCAGCAGCTCGGTGGATTTGGTGCCCATGGCTGCGATGAGAAGGTGGAGGGAAACATCGGGAATTCCGCTTCGGAGGTGTCGCGTGGAAGACGGTCGAGCTGGGCAAGGGCAGAGCTAGAGACATGGATGTGATCTTTAAAGGAGGGGTCCTGGGCTTCCCTGGTGGCGCAGTGGTTGAGAGTTCGCCTGCCGATGCAGGGGACGTGGGTTCGTGCCCCGATCCGGGAGGATCCCACATGCCGCGGAGCGGCTGGGCCCGTGAGCCATGGCCGCTGGGCCTGCGCGTCCGGAGCCTGTGCTCCGCAGCGGGAGAGGCCACAACAGTGAGAGGCCGGCGTACCGCAAAAAAAAAAAAAAAAGAAAAAGGAGGGGTCCTAAAGGAGATCGTGGGCATCGAGAGGCTGGGGAAGGGAGAAGGAGCCAGAAGGAGGGCCCCATGTGCTGGAGGGAGATCACACATTTTCTGAGGGAAATGGTGCTTTGAGCCAGAGGCATGTTCAGCTGTGTTGCTTCTCCTTCAGCAGTCGGTGAAGTGGGCTCGAGGCTTGACCGTGGAGTGTGGTGCGTGGCAGTCCTGGCGCTGGGACAAGAGGGGCTCCTGCAAGGTCGGAAGCCCATGTGGCGTGTGTGCAGAGCAGGAGGTGATGAGGTGCAGGTGGCCCAGCTGGGACAGCACCCCGGCTCTGTCCTGCATGCCCTCCCACCTGGGGTATGCAAGCTTCACTTTTCAAACCCTCAGCCTTCAGTGGGCACTTCTGTAGGGACCACAGTGTCCTCAGCTCCTTCCCAATCTTTTCAAGAAGAATTGAGAAGCAGCGGTGATGGTTCAGGTGCTGAAAACAAATGAAGCCCCCTGACACACTCATCCAAATGATGCAGAAATTGGCTCAGGGATTTTGGGGTGGAATTTGGAAGTTGAGGGATCCTGTGTCCTAAAACCAATCTATAGATTGTGCTCTGCAAGCAACGGAAGGTTTTCCTGCCCTTTAAAATGATCATAATATGCTTAATATAGAAAATAAATAAGACATAAGTAATAGCAACGAAGAACAGCCAAGCAATTCATATAATTCTGGAAGTCATTCTAGATGCTCCCTAACCTCCACAGGCCTCCTTCTTATGGACTGAATCTTGTTCCCCACAAATTAACATGTTGGAGCTTAATTCCCAATGTGACTGTATTTTGAGATGGGCCTTTAAGGAGGTAATTAAGGTTAAATGAGGTCATAGGGTGGGGCCTTAATCCCCTAGGACTGGTGTCCTTATAGGAAGAGAGACGCACGCACCTTAAGGACATAGCCCCAGCAAGTCAAGGAGAGAGGGAGGCCTCAGAAGGAAGCAACCCTGCTGACACCCTGGTCTCAGGCTTCCAGCCTGCAGAACTGGGAGAAGTAAACGTCGGTTGTTTAAGCTGTGCCCCATCTGTGGAATTTTGTTGCAGCCCCAGCAGACGAGAACACTCCCAACCCACTTACCTAGAGAGTCGATTCTACTGCTACAGTATCTCTCGAGCTTATTCACTCTTCGCCTGCCCCTGCGGGGGCCTTGGTTCAGGCACTTAATCTCTTTCCTGGACCATTGAAATCGCCTCCGTGTTGGTCTCATGTCTGCCGTGATCCACTCATCCTTCGTCTGTCTCGGGGACCAGAGCCAGGAATAGTCTCCCTTTGAGGTCTCCCTTTGAGGAGTCTCCCTTTGAGGCTCTCCTGGTGTTGGGGCATGGAGGATGTGGGAGGGGGATGCTCACCAGGCCCAGGTGGTCTAGCAGGGAGGAAACCAGCACAGCCCGGGACATGCCCGGGAAGGGGCAACTCACAGCACCACTGATGCGTTCGTTGATTTGTTCAGTAAGTAGGCCGCATCCTGAGTACTTGGCGCGCAAACCCAGTGGTGGCTGAACAAAAGGAGATCCCTGACTCAGCCGTGCTTACGTTCTGGTGGTGGAGACACAACACACAGGAACCGACGAGACGATTCAAGACAGGGAAGGTGCCGTGCACGCTGAGAAAGGTGATGGATGAGGTGGGGGCTGCTTTGACGGGGTGGTCAGAGGAGGAGAGGCATGCAGCGGACCACGTGCATTCAGGGGGAGCAGACGGTGCAGGGGCACAAGGGCAGGCGTGGGGACACAGGTGTGGAGGTCTGGCGAGACTGGATGATGCAGTACCTTGTTGGCCATGGCGGGGGAGCTGTATTTCCTTCTGATTGGAGCGGGCAGTCGCTGGAGGGTCATGAGCTGGGAGGCCAGAGGAGTCCAGTTCCCCTCAGGAAGTAAGAAGGAAACCCGAGGGACCACTGGATGTGGGCAGAGGAAAACGGTGGGTACGTTTGACCGGTGCCGGTCCGGCCGATCACGGGATGAAAGCTGCCCTAAACTAGCGTGTGTTAAAGACAGCAGGGGAGGGTGAGGACGGAGGAAGAGGGCAACGCGGGCAGGGCAGTGGCGGGGATAGGGTGCAGGAGACAACGTTTGCGATGAGCAGGATGGGCTTGCTCGCCCCAAGTGGGCTGGACCTCGAGGGACTTGGAGCATAAGTACTTGCGCCCAAGAAGCTGACGTCGGAGAATTGAAGTTTTCTCCCAATTTTAAATGTTTTAAACCTTTACAAAGATATAAAGTTTCTGTCTTATTAATTTTTGTAGAACAGACAATTCATAATTAAAGAAATAGCTTTTGTCTTTCTGCATCGTGAGTGTTAAACACTGTCTCTGATAGGGACGTATATAAATGACTTATAAGTATTAACATCAATGTTATAATTTTAAGGAATAATTTAAAGAATTTAATGACTATTCAAATATTGCACTAGAGTTTGCCACGAAGTAACACCCTCTCCGGTATTTCTAGTGAATTGAGGAAAAGGCACTTTTGTTTTGGAGGCAGGTGGGCATTAGCAATGGGGCAGCTTTTGGATTTGAAATTTCACATGAAATTCTACTGTGCAGAGTTCTGAGATGCCTGTTCTCTCCAGCTCCAAAGGAGCTGCCACCAGAGGGAGTCTAAGGGCTCCTCCAGGACAAACGTGGAGCGAAATCTGAAGAAATCTCCGCCCTAACAGTTACCACTCACTCACCTGTCTCCTAGGTGGCTGATTTGATAGTAATGGTCAAATGCTGAAGTTGGAGAAGTGAAGTTTTCTCCTTATTTAAATATTCCTCTTGTAAAAGCATGTCTGTTGTAGAAGTTTCTGTATTTTTCAACATTTGCAGAGACATATACATTCCTAACGTCTGTAGAGATTTTAAAATGCAACCAAAATACGAAGTGAAACAATGACATATTCTGAAATAACTCCTCTGTTGTATTATGTTCTTAACCAGCCTTAATAAGAAGGAAAAATATAGGCTTTAACTGCTGTTTCTTTGTGGAATTCAAGCCAAGGAGATCCCCTTCCCCTTCTTAGCAGTCTGTTCCCTGACTTTAAACATTCAATAAGGTCTCAGCCAAGGAATGCACTTTTTCTCCTTTTGATACTTTTCTGTGGTTCCTTATTATCCTCTGCAGAATGTACTGTGGCTCTGTTTACCTCTGCCCGCCGTTTCCAGACCTTTGTGGTTTCCTCTACAGCTGTGGGTCTTTCCCATGTGAAACCACAGGTCAGTCCAGAACCACAGGACTGATCCTGGCAATTAGAATTTCAGCCACTGTCCTGTGGGGTTTTTAGAGCCACAACTGTCTCCATACTTAAACCCAGATCTTAAATGACTACCATCTGATGCCTGAGATAATCACAACCCCTCCAGGGGGCCTGGGTCAGCCTTTCGCAATTTTGTTGCACATTGGTGGGTGCCCCTCTCCAGCTGGAGCTCTCTCGGACAGGAGACCCACGGGAATGAAGATTCCACCTCCTCCGAGCACTCCGGCACCTCCTGGTCACCCAGGGCCTCGTCTTTGCAGCAGGAAAGTGCCCTGTGTAGGGTCTCCGTCTGAGCAGTGGGTCTCAAACGTGTGTCATCACCCCAGAACCCACCGAGGGCTGGATAAAACCCGGGTGCCGCGCCCCACTCTCAGAGTTTCCGCTTCACTAGGTCTAGGGAGGTTGTTAGAGAAAATAGCGATTCTGCTGCTTCTTAAGGACGGTAAGGAAGACGTCACTCAAGGGGGCACTTCCATAGGCCCTGTAGCTGGGAGGAGAGGTGGGGCTCACTCAGAGCGCCACAAGGAGAGTGCGGGTTCACAGCCAAGGAGCAGGGGGCTGGGGAAGGAGGGTTACTCGGAGGAAACCTGGTGGCGGGGCGCGCTGGCTGAACTGACCCCACGGGATCGCCGCTGAGGGCGATCGGACAGCCTGGGGGCTCCGGGGGTGAGGAGACCAATCAGATGGCGGCTGTGAGCAGATGTGGGTGGTAGGGCTCTGGCTAAGCCCACCTGACAGGCTTCTTGCTAGAACTGGACAGCGCGGAGAACACAGGAGCCGAAATGAGGGCCCAGCTGAGAAGAGGGCTCGGAGGCCAAAGCTGGTCCAGGAGAGAGTCTCGGTCTGCGTCTCGGTCTCCGTCACGGTCACAGTCACGGGGGAGAACTTGTTCTAGGTGATGCGGATGCTCTGGGCCCGGGGAACCCAGTAGGAGCCCCGTGGGTCTGGGACATTGTGAGCTCCTTGGGGAAGCAGAAATGCACGCGTTGTGGGTTCCTCCATTCCCCCTGAAAGCGCTGGCATCGCCGTGACACCTTGGGGTGGAGCCCCGCACTGATAGGACAAGAGCCACCTGTGTGTCAGGGCCCGTGTCAGGCGTGGGGAGGGGGCATGGAGCCGTCAGACGGTCAGTCTGGAGTTGGGTGGTCCCTTGTGCTATTACCACTGCATGCGCTATTAGCTACTTGTGCTGTTTGACACAGAAGTGTTTGCTCGACCTCCCGATCCATCTCTGTGAGGGGCGGGTTTGGCCCTGGCCTTGGAGCCGCCGACACAGGAGGCAGGAGAATGGCCGCATCACCCCGCATCTGTCTGGGCCGCAGCCCGGGCTCCTGGGCTCTGCGTGGAGGCCGCTCGGCCCTCATCCCCGTATCAGACTCCACTAACGGCCTGGGGTCCTTTCAACCTGCTTATCCGTTTGTTTCAAGGCACCTAGATTCACAGCATCCAAGGCCACGCTCCTCCAGCAGGTGTAAGTGGTCCCTCCCGGGCCGGGCGATGAGAAAGCATGGCGCCGCCCCGACCGAGCAGGACCCTTGGCGGAGCCAGGAGGCTGTCTGACTCCCCTGGTGGGGCAGGCGCCCCAAACTCCCTCCCCACCGAGCCCCTTCTCCTCTGGCTCCTCTGCCCGGGTCCCTCCAACACAGTCGGACCCCAGGAAGTGCAGGAGGGGTAAGGCCCCGGGGGGCAACGCCCGGTGTGTGTGCTGGGGGCACTAGTGCACACTCCCCCGGCCCCAGGTCTTGGAGAGGAGGGTCCGCGGTGGTTCCTCGGCAGATCCCACTGGAACTGGCTCCGTCCCCAGAGGGGCAGTCCGCTCAGCTACCCCTGCCCACCTTCCCTCCTTCCCTGTCTCTCCCTCTGCTCTCTCGCTGCACCCAGATCTTTTCTCAATCTCTGCACTGTGGAAGACTCAAAACTAGAACACAGACTACTCAACATCACTCAACTGCAAAATAAGTAGAGTGCAAAATTGACACAACAACTTGGGGTACACAATAGCACTTAAAGATTGAGGGAGGAGCCGTAACGATGTAGCAGGCATTCACTTTTCCTTTCACAGGGAAAAAAAAAGGAGAACAGTTGCTCTAAATTCTGCAGAAGATTCTCTGCTGTCCCTTTTCCTGCTGCACATTCACACCTCAAACCCTGCACTTTGCCTCAGACCCACCTCGTAGCCGAAGCTCCTAATCAGTGACTTCTGATGAGCCGCTGCCTTTGACAGCGATGCCGCCGTCTCCTTCTGGAAACTCGCTCCCCCTGTTCTGGACACAGACTCTGTGGTCTCTGCACCTCGTTCTTCCTTGTGTTGCTCATGTTTCTCAAGTACGGCTTTTCTGTCACTTTGTCTGGTAAATAAAAGCTGCTCTCCCCCCACCCCATGTTCCACTTATTTGGGCTGTTTATTCTAGAATGTAAACTAAAAAGCAAACCATTTACAAATAAATTTCCTTGATTCATATTGTTTTCATTGGTATAGGGATAGAAATAGGGTTGGAACAACGTGAAAATTCATACTTGACCCCAGACATGCGGAACTTGCAACAGCCCAGGTGCAGAGTGATTAACGTGTCAAGTGGTGTGATTTGTCATCTCTGAACTATGTGTAAATAGTGATCTGTTAGACACCTAGTAAACTTCATAGAAGCTGATTGTATCATGTCATCCTGTGTAAGAGACTGTGGTGACGTGTATTTAATCATGAGAATAACGATGGAAAAAAATTGACACTCAAGAAATAAGATTTAGATGTCTGAATAAACATAATGTGGTTCTTCTGAAACGTATCTGCTGTGATAAGCGAATGCATCTTCAATAGAGTTATTTTTATGTGAGAAGATTGAAAAACGTGTTTTAGCATAATACTGCCAAGCAGGCTGTCATTTTCGGGCCAGGGATGCCTAGAGTTGACGAGGCATCAAAATACGAGTGTTTTAAAGATAAGAGGGAAGAGTCTCGACCCGGAGATGAAAAAAAGAACTTGCCCCCATGACCGTAAAAGTGCTGACGGAACCCAAAAAGTGTAGACTGAGAGGTTATTGCTTTACTGGAACATATCTTATTCCAAGGATCTGTTTTAATAATCATTTAAAATTTTTGTTCAAAGTTAGTAGAAACATCCTGTCTTCTCCAGCAAGAACTGATCTGTCGTAGGAAGGGCATCTTCATCGCACAGAAACAAGGTCGCGCATCAGTCACCCTGCCTGCGTCTGCTCTCCTCTCCTCCGCCCCCACCTCTTCTTCACGCTCAGATGTTTGCGCCGGTGAACTGTGCTCGTCCCTCTTCATAAACAGCATGCTTTTCTCTTTAGCGCATAACTGAGTTCCTCGGCCAAGAGCTTTATGGGCGTCAGGCAGGGAGTGGGAATGTCACATAAAACAGATTGGGCTGTGAAAACAGGCAGTTCCCATCTCTCCCAAGACACGCAAATCTCTGAACAACCTCCCGGGAGGAGAGAACCAAGGGCATATTCCGATTTTATAGCATGAGGCTCAGGATATCTAATGAAATAGTTATGACATGATTGAAAATGAAATGCACTTCAGAAAGACTTCAAATGTCCAGTGGCGCTGAGATGAGTTTTACTGTATTCGTGATTATTCCTTTCACTCTTTCTCTTCCCATGTGAACCGCATGGCAGAATGAAACAAAGCACTATTCCTGCTTTCCAAAGCGCTCAGTCAATACATTCAAAGCTGTTGTCATTTTCCTCATCAAAGGTGGCATTGTTGGAGGGAGCATGTATAAACTTTCCTTCCCGCTGAGTAGACCACGTGGAAAAACGCTTCTTTTATTTTTTCTTGTAGGAATAAAATTGCAGTCTTTCAACAGAACATGTTGATTATGCCATCTGGCACATAATTTCCATGCTTAAATTAAGCTGAGAAATCAATTCAGCGTTGAAAGATATTATCCGTTTAACATTTTTCACCCCCAAGCAATTCGAGAAAGTAGGGCAAAAATAAGTTGCTTTCATTTCTAAGTATGTGAATGATACAGGTCTTGAATATTTTCTTCCACACAGAGCAAAATTATAATTTATAAGTGGATCTCTGTGATCTACTGGGATTTTTCGTCCTGCAGTTACGCTCGGCTCTGCTGTGCTGCTAACTGGAGCCCAGCCTGCAGGTTCCGGTGACGGTCGCAGGGGCAGCTCCAGTGAGTGGATGTGAAATGATCCAGTTCGTGTGAGGACCTGTCCTAAGAGTCGTTCACATTTTGTTCAGACGTTTCTTAGTTAGGCAGTTTGTGAGTCCGGTTGTTGCCAAAAATAAAGCACAATAAACAGTATAATATGCAAATAAGGGCTATTAGTGAAGCTAAGTAACTAACGGGTGGTGGAAACTCAAAACAAAAGGAGTGAAAATGGCCACTTTCTACCTGGGGATGGAGGGTCCTTCATCAGGATCTCCTGAGGATGTGTCAGTGCCCAGGCACCTGAGAACTTCCCAGCCAAGAGCTGAAGCCACAGTAACGTTTGCCCAGTGCCCTGAGCGGTGGAACTGGGCAGCCCAAAAGTTGCCACAGACTGCCAGGAAGAAAGAGCTTTGAAACTGAAGGTGTAGATTCATATGGTAGCAAATGGGGGAAAGGTAGCAATTGGTTAGAATCTCCTCTTTCATTTCTTTGAGGGATTTTTAAAAAATTTATCTATAAATAATGGTTAAACTTTAAGTTTTGCTGTTTAGATAAAGAATAATTCTTTTAATTAAGAAAGAAAGAATGGGAAGTTCACATTTATGGGGGAGGAAGAGTTATACAGCTTTAACCATCTGGTGTCACCCTGTCCCTAGTCTTTGACTCCCACCTGCCTGTCGCAGTTAGGGTGCACCTGCCCACTGCCCAGGGGCCCCAGGAGAACAGAAGGTTTAAGTGCTTTCACCCCAAAGGGAGCTTATGAAGAGGCTGCAAGTGGGCAAATGGAGTTTTTCAGGAAGTCTAGAGTCTAGCTCTAGTTCAGCGATAGATTCACAGTCTATCTGGAAAACAGATACTGAAAATTTTGCTACAGGGACTTTGCTAATAATAGTTCCAATGGCCCTTGACATTACTGTGAAGTAACCGGCTGTGAGCTAATGCAGCCCAGGGACACTGACCGGGGCGGGAGCCAGAGTTTGGAGCTGAGGTGGGAGTCCTGGGTCTGCTGTCTACTGGGCACACGTGCTTGGGAGAAGCTCTCTCACTGTGGTCCTGATTTAAAATCACGGGGAATTTCTTGCATTTATAAAAACAAGAGCAGCGTGTCCAGGAGTCTGGCCGGGGAGGTTCTCAGGCGGTGCTCCGTGTGTGATTGAGCCTGAGGCACGAGGACCAAGGAGCAGGCAGACAGAAGCCCCTTCCCGCCTGCGGCTCCCGGCGAGGTCTTTGCGCTGCCTTACATTCCTCCCGGACACAGTCTGTACGTCGTGGGAACTGGACGCCAATCTTTTGGCCCTCGGCTATCAAGAGAGATGGAGATGGAGAGTCAGAGACAGAGAGACACAAAGACAGAGAGACAGAGAGAGATGGAGAGAGAGGGGTGCCAGGCAAGAAGCTAGAAGAGACATAGGAGCATTGGCAAGGACAAGCAAAACGCAGCTTTCTGGCTAGAAATCTCCAGCAGAGGCCATGTTCTGGAAGGACTGGCACAGAAGTGCGCCTCGGAAAGAGTTTCTCTGTTTGATGCCTTCGCTTTGGGAGGCTTGTAGCAGTGGATCAGGTCCCACCTGTGGAAAGAGGAAAGCAAGTGATGGAGTGATGCAAGCTGGGGGCTTAGGAGCCAGACCGCCTTCCTGCCCTCGTCCAGGGTCAGGGTCAGTGGAGCCACCGGGGGCTCCTCCAGTTTTCCCGTTTGTTCAAGAAATTAATGTAAAAGTGGATCAGAAGACTATTAAGTTCAAACTCATCTGGTTCACCTCTTCGCCATGTTTCACAGCCCAGCAATGTCTCCCAGCTCGCTGACCAGTTTGTCGGCTGCCACCAAACTCTCCGAGTTACAAAGAGTGATCGAAATGAATTGCCCACATTTTCAAGGCTAGGAAAAGGCATGAGTCAAAGAAATTCTAATAAAATTCTGACTCTCGTACAACTTGAACTTTCTACCTTTGCAATATGAAATGCATGTTTTATACACAATTTCCATGGCCATTTATAGGTGTTAGATTAGAAGCAGGAATTGAGACAGACAGGGGATAATCTAATAGAACAGCTACACGGTTCAAACAGAGTTTGTTTCCTTTTTATATTATCATCTGGGTATCTGTGAAATTTCATGCAAATCAATCTTAATTTACCATGTGTTTTGGGTCTTTCATAAAATATTCTGACTACGGTATTTCTACATTTTAGCTGTAAAATTCTCCATAAGTGGGGGCACGAATTACATTTTTTAATATGTGGGATGATTCAGTTAGTACGGAATCCAGAAGAAGAAACACTTACCCCAGGTAGAGAAATGGGCTTTCCACCAACTCCCAAGAGAATTGCTAACAGACTCGGGGGAAGGCAGTGTTGGAAGGTGCTGCCCCTCGTAACTCCCTAGTGTATTTTTCTACCACAGTCGAGGTTGCCTGTGGCCCGGCTCCGCAGGTCGACAGGTTGTCAAACTATGTGAGCACTTTGCAAGAGCACTCAGGTAAGTTTGGGCTGAGCCGAAAAGTGTTGTTGGTCACGCGTTCCCGTGTTTCAGTGAGTCTGGGCTTGGCTGTCCTGAGATTCACCCAATCACACTCATTTTGGAGGCTGGTGAGGAGAGGCCGCCACAGTTTATGGTTAGAAGAAAATCAAGTATGAAGCTGGGAGGTTATTCTCAGATGGGGGTTGATTAGGCCGGTCAAGTAAATATCCAGTTAGGAAAGCACAGCGAAGCCCAGCACTTGGTGTTACTTAGGGAAAGTTTGAAAAGTCAGAGGGCTCTTCAATTTGAGTTGGAAGAATTGGGGACAGCACAGAGATTCGCAGAAGGCCTCCTCAAGGGGTCTTTTAAGCATGTGTGTGTGTGTGTGTGTGTGTGTGTGTGTGTGTGTGTGTGTGTGTGCAGGCCTTTGTTCTCACAGGAGAATCACCCTGCAGACCACCCGCCCATCTCAAGCCAGGCAAGCACGTCGTGGTCCCATCTTCCAGGAGGGAGGGGAACATCGTGGGGCTTCTGCTCTGGTGCTGACCTGGGAGGAGCAGATCAGCGTGGGGATGTTTGGATTTAGTTGCTCAAACTCATTTCTTTTCCACATTCCAAGAGGATTTCTTCCCTGAAAAAAAGGGGGCACAGGAAAGCAAGTTCCAGTGTTTTTATTCAAACATAATCCCCAATATCCTTTCTGCACACTCCCCAAAAGGACTGTTGTTTTTAAAAGGAAAGTATCAGTTAAGACATACCGTGTCAGTAAAGGGACCTTTAAAGAGTCATGGGTCTCTTGGCAGGACCACACTCAAAGCAGAGATCACAATCTATCCCTTTCTTGAAAATCTCCAAGGTGCTTTTGAAATAGTTAATAATAATAAACGCGATGAGGGAAGCCAGGTGGCCCGGCAGGTGTCAGCCGATGTGTGTTCTGAGAACCGAGGGTTACGTCCCTTTCAGAACACGTGCTTCTGTTCATTCTTCGGGGGCGGCTGGGGCACTTGGGTCAGCTTTACCCACCGCACTCAGACTCTTGGAGGCGGAGGAGAATTCTGGTCGTCCCAGCTGTGATTTCACCTGCGGGAGCACAGGAGCAAAAGCCTCCTGGGACTTTGAAGCCCTGAAATTATTTGGAAAACACCCCCTATATTTGGAAAGTATTACTGCTGTTTATTAAATGCCCAATTAAAAACAAAACGTGGCTCTTCTTAAGGGTAATAAGAGCAGCAAGTAAAACTGAGCGTGCAGTCCGCGTGGGGCTGGTTATCGTCGCCGTGGGAAGGGCAGGGCTGGGTCCCGTGTTGCTCACAGACACTGGAGCAGCCCTTGCTTATTATCCGGCAGGAATGCGCTGAGCAGGGCCATACCCATCTCGCTGATACCGCCGGGGACCCCGTGAGACAGCTCTCGGCATCCTTGGTATCCAGACAAAGAAGGAGAAACCTGCAAAAGATGTGCCAGGCAGGAACTCGGGCAGCTGGCTGGACGCCAGGCAGCCCGCCTTCCCAGCCTGTGGTGGGGCCTCCCGACGGCCGGACCCAGGAACCCTGCGACATGCGTCCACACAGAACGTGGAGGAACCGCAAACCTCCCCTAGTAGTCGTGTGTTCATTTTGGTGTGTCTCAGAGAGAAGAATAAAGCTAGCTGGCTCATCCATCCGCTTCCCCGCCCCCATCTCCGTGGGAACCCTGAGTGGTGCCCAGAACTGCTCCCCAAGGTCTGTTCTTCCTGCAGGAGCCCCAGTGATGACGATGACAGAACCCCCCCAGTTACCCACAAAGGAAACCCGAGCTCCTCCCCGGGGCCTGTGAGGCCCCCCGCCTGGCCCCTGATCCCGGTCCCCGGGCTGTGCCCCCGACTCTGTCCCAGACCCCACCTCCGCTGTCCCCTGGGAGCATCTTCCCTCGTCTCCCACTCAGAGGCCGCCTGGGCTCGCACTCAGGTCTCCGCTGAGATGTCCCCCCTTCAGAGGTTCACTCACCCCACTTCTCATTTCCCCTCACCTTCCTTTAGCTTTCTTTTTCTCACGCAGCTGACGTGGTGTTTCTGGAACACCCTGTAAGTACTTGTTTACTGACTCTCTCCTCCTTCAGAATGTAACCTCCCCGAGAGGGGGTCTTGGTCCCCCGTCATCACAGCTATATTTCCAGCTCCCAAAAATGCGTCACAAGGTACACGCTCAATAAATATTTGTTAGATGAAAGCATGAACCAAACCAATGATTTGGTAGCTACTGTTACTTGGAATGAAGGTAAAGGTGGGTTTGTAAAGAAAATTATTCAGGAAATTTAAAGAGTGTCATAGAAATGAAGTCCATTGGAGATGACAAAAGTTCTGAAAGCAGAATGAGAACGCCTAAAGTTTGGACAACACTGGGTATGCTGTATTCCACATTATTAGCTAAAAACGAGGTTTTTCCATTTTCTGTAAACCCTAAGTAATGAATAAGAGTCATATATAAAATTATCCCCACCAGTTAAAGACCTGCACCTGCCTACGTAGATGACTAGATTTCTGTAGAGGCCAGGTTTGCATCTGGACTTCGAGTGACTGATCAGCATTATTAAATCGGTGGAGAAATCGTGTTATACTCCCTTCAGAATTCCCCAGGACAGGTGACGATAAAAGACTGGCAGATGAATAAATAAATTTCTGTCTGCCTTAAAGACGGAGCAGTGGCTACTTGGTGACATATTTCTGTTTCCGCTGTGGACAAATGCCACCTGACTTCACTCTACAAATTAGGTCAATTGTGCTGAATTAATAGATAGATGGAACCAGTTAGAAACCAGTGTGCTGATTATCCTATTCCTACTCATTTTCCTGTTGAGCCAGCCATGGAAAGTGGACTGAAGCCAGAGCGCAGGGAAAGGCTTTTCAGCCTGAAACACCCCACACAGCTCTATTTCTCCAGAAGGAGTACATGGAGGAGACCCATGCAAATTACCATTTAGTTCTCACGCTGACATTGCTCTAGGATTTTACAATTGAGCGTGTGAGGAAAGGACTGACTCTGTCGGGCTTTGAGCTGCTTTGCAAGCATGAGCTGCCCGGAGTGGGGGCTCCGGCCCTGGTGGGTCTGTCGCCGTCACTCAGGGCTCGTGGTCACCGTGGCAGGACTCAGCCCTCTCAGCCCCGATCCTAGCTGCTTTCATCGTTCCTGTAGTGAACATGCACCACTGAAAATACCAGTAATTAAATCTCTCACCAGGAGAAATGAGCAGATCTGGAAGGTTTAAGAATGAGGAGAAAAACATGGCGTGGAAAGTCCCCGAGAAAGGCAGCGGCTGACTGACTGCGGGCTCATTCCCCACACGGCGCTCCTGCCGGGGGAGCTGGCGTTGGAACATTGTTTGGAGAGTTATGGCAAAACCTACTGGAAATAAAGGATGTTTCTATAATGTTCATTGGGTTCGAAAAGTGGGCAAAGAGAGAAAAATCTCTGGTGCGTGTGCCCTGCTCTGCAATCCTGATTTGGCCATGAGGCTCAGAGCCCAGAGGATTTCTGCCCCGGGAGACTCTGCCGACCTCGGTGACTGAAGACCCGGCCTCTCCCGAAGGTCCGTAGGTGGGAGTCTTCCTCTCGTCGTTATTTGAAACAAGTGAATGTGGGTGGCTGCCTTCCATTCATTCACTCAGGAATATTTCCTGCCCGTCTGCTAAGTACTCAGCCCTCCCCCTGGTGCTGGGGACACAGCAGGAACAAAAGGACAAAAATGCCTGCACCCACAGGGCTTACACTCTAGCAGGGAACGCAGACAATAAAAACACTTAAAAAATGTGTAAGACGATAGATGTGACAAAGACTGTGGAGGAATAAAGGAGTGAGGACTTTAAGCCAAAGACTGTAAGAAGAGACAAAAAAGTTATTATATGAAAATAAAGGGTCAATCCAACAAGAGGATGTAACATTTGTAAATATTCATGCACCCAACATAGCAGCACCTAGATAGGTAAAGCAAGTGTTAACAGTCCTGAGGAGAGACTGCTAGGAAGGGGTGGGTACAAGGGCACAGCCCTTCAGCCATAAGATGAGAAGGTCTGAGGATCTCATGTTAAAACATGGTGACAAAACCGTAATGTATAGTTGAAATTTGCTGAGAGAGTAGCACCTAAATAGTCTCACCAAGAAAAAGAAGAAGAAGGAGAAGAAGGAGAAGAAAAGAAAAAAAGATGAGTGTAAGTATGTGAGGTGACGGACATGTTAATTAACTCAATGGGGCAAATCCATTCACAACGTATATATATTAAATCACTATGATGAGTGCTTTAAAGGTCTTACAATTTTATTTGTCAGCTGAGTCCAAAAAGCTGAAATTAAGAAGAAGAAAAGGAAGAGGAAGAAGGAATGGGGGCAGGGAATGCTGGGGGAGGGGACTCACAGAAAAAGATGACATTTGAGGAAAGACCCAGAGACCTGAACAGAAGCCACGTGGGCTTCTGGCTGGAGATGCTTCTGCAGAAGGAACAGCAGGTGCAGAGGTGCTGAGGCAGGAATGCCCTGTGCGTGTGGGGTGTAACCAGGCAGCTGACGTGACCGGCCTGGAGTCCTGCCTCTAAAGGCAGTGCTGGGAGAGAGGGGCATTTACTCTTGGCCTACAGCTGTCCTCAGGATGCGAGGTCTGAAGCCTAGGGCCACATTTCAAGTGAATCTAATTAAAATTGCAAATCACAACATCTCTTGATTTCTTCAAGTATTTAACAGAGAAAATATTAACTTTAATATTTCAACAGCTGGTATTTTCTATAAGTGGTTTGTGGGCTGTCAGAAACATCTCTCCATTAATAAAGCATTATTTGGGTATAATATGAATTAAGGAAATTGATTCTTTAAAAACATAGCACAAAGTTTTTGACTTTTGAGTGAATGTTGGCCTCTTCAGGGTTGTTGTTTGGGAAGCTGGACACATATTCTGGTGAGTGGCCAGTCCTCAAAATGCTTTGCGTTTCCTATTTAGGACTGTTTTCGAATATTGGAAAATTAAAATAAAACCTTATTTTTGGTCACTCTTTGTTTAGGGTGTATGAATTTGATTTTTGAAAACTTGCAAGTCATTCTCAGCAATCCTGGTGATTACAGAGGGTCATCTGTTACAGTCTGACAGCAAAATGAGGAGTATAGTGGATCTGGTGACAGAGTTGGGCTTCAGCTAGTTGGACAAGCCAAGGTGACAGAGTTGGGCTTCAGCTAGTTGGACAAGCCAAGGTTTGGTATTCCTCTGATTCGCCAAATGCAGGATAAAGCAGAGGAGGTGGGTTATTGCAAAACTGTTATAAAAGCATGTCCTCTGGGGTGACTGTATATTCACAGGTATTTTAACATGTTAGCTGTGCTTTTTGTGGGCAACAAAGGACATTTTCTAAATTGAAATTGCCCTTGATATTTTGACATGGATTTGACTTTAGCAAAGTTATTTCACATCAGACTAAAACAACCTGATGGAAAGAATGCGTGTATAATTTGGGGAATAAAAAGAAAGTGAGTCCCTGCGTACCTACCACTAAGGTGAGAGTCAAGTGTCCACATGCAGTGGGGTCTCCTCTGTTCCTGTGTTTCTCCCCTCCCCAACCTCCTGACCAGAGCAACCCCCCTCCTCCAGCGCTCTTCTAGTCTCTCAGCGAAACTTCCAGCTGTGCAGGTCCTGGCTTTCTCTCTCTCCCCCCCACTGAGACCCAGAATCCAGGCACCAAGACTGAGTGCAGACCCAAAGGCCCCCCGGGCTTCAGAACCTGCTTCTGTCCGCGGATAAGGGGCCCTGCCCTCTGCCAAGCAGGCAGGCGTGCATCCCCCGAGACCCTCCCACTTCCATGATACCGCCTGCTCCCTTAGGACTTGCAGGTTTCTGCAGACAGCCAGTCGACCGGGTCTTATATTAGACTTACACTTTAAGAATAATAACTAGTTTTAAAAGATGATCTTGCAATAACTTCGGCTTCTTTTTATTCGATGTACACTTTTTGGATTACGTGACTCCAATAATTTCATGATGGAGGAAAAGCAAGCTTCAGGGCACTGACATCAGCTGAACGTTCTGTAACAAGGGAAAACAGTGGTTTGTAAAGAAAAATCCTAGAATGTGGCAAGGGGAATAAGAGCAAGTAGAATTTCAGTGCCACTAAGGTCAAATAATTTCAAAAGTAATACGTTTCTTTCCAGGACTGATTTAGTGACAGCATCAAAGCACGATACCTAATCATTTGGTTTTCCTGATGCATCAAATTAGAGTCTAGGAAAGTTTCTAGTGGGAAAGTCCTGTACTCACTTCATGTTAGAACTCTAGCAGTTTTCAAATATGTCACCAGCTTACAAAGCTTCGCTGTTGGAGAACATGCTTCTTACATGGGAGGAGACTTAAACCTGGGAAAGTGAGTCAATTGACATAATGCTATCACTGTGTTCGAAGTTCTGGCAGAAGGGCATTTAATGCTGCCTTCAATTAGAATTCGTTTGACAAGATGTAGGGCAGTCAAGCTAAGTTCTTGATTTGAAATTGTAATTTGCAAAGAAATGACCTAACAAAGTATTTACCCCACATCAGCATGTAGAAACCAGGTGAGGAGAAAAGCGTAGGAACCGCCATGAGTATGTGGAAGCAGGGAAATGCTTGGTTTCTGGAACACGGCTCATGGGGCTTTTGCTTTCACTAATTAATTCCTTATCTAAATATAAGTTGGACTATTCTTGTGAATTCCTCATTTAATTTTTAGTGAACTCCTCTCTATATCCTGAACATTTTTTCAACGTTTTTCCTACTTCTTCATCTGAAGCCTGGCTTTCCCTCCGTGCTTCCCCCGCAAACCCTCCCCAAAGGGGGCTGGCCCTTCTCTTTTCCCAGGCTCTTTCTTTATCTACATCTCTCCTGTTTTCATTTCAGGGGACTGTCCTGGCATCTCTCCTTCCATATGTGCGTTGTTCACTTCTCCAACTTTCACGCTGTCAGAACTGACGCCCTGGGCACCCTCCCGACAGCTAGGCAACTTGTCTTCCTCCCTGACCTCTTGTTACTGAACTGAACTTGGGTCTTCTCACCTGACAAAGCTGCTCTACAGACACAGGGTTGTGGAGGAGGCAAGCCCAGCATTAATTGCAGGGTTGCCAGCAAGGAGAATGGGCAGCTTGTGCTCAAAAGACCAGAACTTCCTGAGGGCCGTCAGAGAAAGGATTTTAAAGACAGGGTGAGGGAGCGGGTTTCGGGGAGTGGGACCAGCTCATGGACCTTTTTCTGCTTGGCTGGTGCTGAGATGACAGGGTGGTATTTCAGAAGTCAGCATCATCAACCTTCTCGTCCCAACCCATCCGGGGCCTACGGGCTTGTGGTCAGCAGTTTCCATGTGGTGGGAGTCTGGTTTCTGTAAAACAAGTTAGGGGTGAGCATCAGACATTGTTATCTGTGCGCTTCAGGGAGGAGCTAAGGGTCCTAGGACTCTGCTGATCTGTCATTAAAATTGTCACCAGTTTCCAGCCCAGCAGCTCTTCTTTGTTTCTACACATTCACATTTTCCTCATCATTAACTTCTGAGCCAGACTTTTGAGACTCAGGGGAGGCCTGATGCAAGTCCTTTGAGTTCATGAGACAGAGACATGAGGGTGGGGCTCTTACACCCAAGAGGGTCCTGAGGGTCCTGCTCCGGTTCACTCCCTGCTGCTGAGACTCAGCCCCATTTCTCAGCCTTCTAAGCCCCAGATGTCACCTGCACGTCGCCCCACAGACACGGCCTCACAGCCTCTTAGACCATGTTCCCCTGGCCCCCCTCCAGCACCTCCTGGCCTATGCTACCTCCCCCGCCCTCAGTAATAGGGAACGAAGGGCATTTGAGTGCACAGGTTCTCTATCGAGATCTTGGTGCTGATTGCGTAGGTCTATTACGGAACACGCGAGAAGCCGTCTAGTTGCGCACTTCATGTGAGGCACACCTCTACGCAAAAGAAAAATTCGGGCTGGTTTGGAAAGAGCCTGGAGTGCCTACGTTCTAGGTAGGTGAGAGGTGCCTGTGGAAATGGTAGACGCTGACTTTCATTCTTGCCTCAAAGAGGTTCCACCTTGTTGCGGAAGTTAGCTGTAGAGTTGACCAAAGACAGAGCCAACTTCTTCTCAAAGGAAGTTTGGATTTGCTCGTGTATGGGGCGATTATTACTTGAGATCGTAGAATTCCATACATAGGCAACAGAAAATTAAAGGGGCAGGTGTTTACAGGTAGCTGTGTTAACAGTGGATGAGCCCAAGGCTATGAGGCTCCGGGTACTGTTTTCTAATGGGCCTGCTGAGACAGGCGAGCTGCAGAGGTATTCCCGTGGACCTGAAGACTGGATTTGGTTGATATGAATGTTATTTCAATTCTAGTGCAGTGAACAAACACTGAGCTTTTCCTTCTCATGGTAGCTCAGTTTCTAAAGGTCATTTTCTGTTCATGGCAGTCAAACTACATCCTGTATACAGTTTAGTTTTACTTTTAAGTGCATTTTATCATATGATAAACCTTTGAAAATGTATGCTTCACGTGTGAACTAGATGGCAATTATCATTCAGGACGTTTAACTATTGAGTCTATATATCCAGCCCCATTTCAGATCGTATGTTTTACACTTTGCTGATTTTCCTAAATTTTCTGAAATAAGCTTCTGTTACTTTTAAATCAGAAGAATAATTCTATATATAATACATATTTATATATTTTAGTTGTTGTGTGTATGTGTATATATATATATATATATACATATACACACATAGATACATATTTGCTCCAGTGATCCTTCCCGAATTCCATACCCATCTACTGGGGATTCAGCTGCAATGTTTTTTTGTTTGTTTTATAAATTTATTTATTTTATTTATTTATTTTTGTCTGTGTTGGGTCTTCATTGCTGCACTCCGGCTTTCTCTAGTTGCGGTGCGTGGGCTTCTCATTGGGGTGGCTTCTCTTGTTGCGGAGCACGGGCTCTAGGCGTGCAGGATTCAGTAGCTGTGGCTTACGGGCTGTAGAGCGCAGGCTCAGTAGTTGTGGCGCACGGGCTTAGTTGCTCCACGGCATCTGGGATCTTCCCGGACCAGGGCTCGAACCCGTGTCCCCTGCACTGGCAGGTGGATTCTTAACCACTGTGCCTCCAGGGAAGCCCTATACAATGTGTTTGTTTTTTGTTTTTGGCAGCGGTGAGCCGCTTCCAGGATCTTAGTTCCCGACCAGGGATTGAACCCGGGTCCTCCACAGTGAAAGTGCAGAGTCCTAACCACAGGACTGCCAGGGAGTTCCCTCAGCTTCAATGTTTAACAAGCACCTCTCTAGACTACCCTGTCTCATACCAAACTCCTACTTCTCCCTCGTATCTAAGAGGAGCACCTTCATGGAGACAGTGACCCAAACCATCTTCCTCACCTTTCTCGTGACACTTAACAAGGAGGCCTGCCTGCTCCACCTTTTTAGAATTTCTCCTCCCACTTCATGTCTTCTTTCCTATATTACTGTCCCTCCAGCCCACCCTCTAAGTCATGGGGGTGATCATTCTGAAACACAAACTCACCAAAAATACCGATGCCTCTTGGATTAAATTCAAAGCCTTCAGCATGCCTGGGGACTCGATTACCTGACTCCTGCTGGTGTGAACCGGTCCCCACCCACACCCAGAACTTACTCTCCGGCTGGCCAGACCTCTGGAAATTACTTCACCTGCTGGCCTAATTTAACTGTCCTGCCTGTTCTCTTTAATGTTCTCACCATCCACCCACCACCATCCACCTACACATCTTTCAAGACTGAAAGTAACCTCCTACTCTGAATAGTTTAGCCCACTCACTTTTCACCAAATAGGCCCTATGGTTTTCAGCGCCTCTGCTTGTGATGGACTCAAATGCCTTTATCAATTCTCCTCACATTTCCAGGCCTACCATATTCAAGACGCTCAAGAACCTGTTCTGAGACTGAAGGGTTGGGATCCCCGTTTGGTTCGGGCCATCCTAGCACCTGATAGAAGCAGCCCTGCTGATGAGCAGAAGAGTGGGGACCAGATCTCTGGTCACATGGTTATGCCTTGGCTGTGCAGGAATGTGCTTTAAAGTAAAGTAAAGCAAACAGGATGCTGAGGAACTGGCCAACTGGAGACTTCCCTGATAGTCATTCTGGATATTTAAGATGAATAAATGCCTTCAGACTTGGGCTTGGATTAAGGGAGTCGGTTTGCCATCTGCTGCCTTACTGTGTGGACACAGCTGGTGCTAGACATTCGCATTTGATTATATCTGACTTACCCTGATGTCTAAATCTATTTTTTGACAGGGAGACCTAAAAGAAAAAAAATCTGCCTTGGAGATTCTTTGTGAAACATTCAGGGCTATATTCAACTTCTTTCTTCCACACAAATCAGAATGGTGCCTTTAAATGAATAAGGAGTTCTAAGGTCACCCTCTGTTACACAGTGGGAAGCGGGACAGAGAAGAAAGGAATGTGTCGGAACACAGCGGGCCGACCTTGCCACTGATCCTCTTCCTGTGGCCTAATTACAGCTGCTTTGTGGAGGGCCAATCATATAACAGACAAAATTGAGAGATTTTTACACTAGAACATTCTGCCTAGAGAAAAAAGTCTGCAGCAAACTGACAATTCCATCTGGAAATTAGTTTTGTCATTTGCTGTGGTGTCTTGAGTCCTAATAAACATGTTTTACAAAACATTAAGCTTCTGGCAATGTTATAATGAATGATGATTATATTATGTCTATTTTAAAAATCCTTTTTTCCTTTTTCTATCACAATAATTTGACATGAATCAAGCAGCTGCCCCATGGTTTGAGAAGCAGCTGTTTCAGGGCTAAATCAACCCCAACTCCAGCAGCTCCCTAGGGATTTACTTTGAACGTTTCAATGGTAAGTGACAAAGTCCTCATGTTTAAGTATATACCGTTATGAGTCACACCCAGAGAACTTGGGGAAAAGGAAAAGGGAGAAATAACACAAATAGTCAAGCTCTTTGTTTGTTTGTTTCAACTGCACACGTTAGGTTACTGCCAGAAGGCATGTTCATTTCTCCTGACCGAAAACCTTCCTTCAAAAATGTCAATATCATTTAACAGCAAAAGCAATATAATTACTCAATTCAATAAACAGTTAACAAGACACAGACATTTTCAGCTAAAAGAGGACTTACAAGAGTCTACTTTTAGTAATTTAGTAGTTAATTAGTAAAAAAAAAAATCTTTTTTTTAACAACATCTGGTGAACAGTCAGTCTCTAATTTCTGAAGTTTGGGAATGAAAAGCCACTGCACAAATTAATTGCTATGAACAGCCTGCCAGCTGTTTACCTTTATGCCAATCTCATCCCTACCAGACAAATACATTTCAAATGTGTTTCTGTATTAAAAACCAAAGCAAAACAGAAAGCAATTTCAGATTTCTGGGTATGATTTAATGCCATTCAGTTTACTAAGTGCCCTCCATGGGTTACGATGCCTTCATGGCTTTGGTAGTAAAATCAGCCATGTCGTACAGAAAAAGGGTGAATGGCGATCCCTTTGATTTGCTGCATCCTCCAGACAGGCCACGCCCAGGAGCGGGGTGGGCAGAAGTGGCGCCGGATCACCTGCCTCACCTCAGCTGGTACCTCCCATGCCCTCTTTTCCCAGTGAGAGGGGTTAGTGTGAACGATCTCATGAACAGATTAGGACGAATCTACCTCTCACAAGAGCCAGTGGTCTGTGCCTCGCTGTCAATGCCGCAGCAGTAACGGACAGGATGGCAGTGGGTAGCACCAACATCCTGAAATACTTATATTGTTCTGTAGTTTAATGACTTGACAAAGCCCGTCTCTTTTAAAATTTTTAGGAAGTTTTTACGGCTGAGTTAATTTACGTGCCTGGTTTACCCAGACAATATCGGGCTACATTTTGCTTCGAAATGCATGACATCAGTCACTGACATGTAACCGAGGTCAAAACTTGATCTTGGTTAGAGCAACACCTTGTATTGATTAGGTCTCTTTCTTCTAAGAAACACACAGTATGTTCACATTCATAATATGCGTCCTCACAGAAGCCACTTGCATTTTCAAGGATAAGGCGTAGCTTCAGTTTATGGATGAGAAAATAAAGATGAAGGACCCATTTCAAGCAGAAAGTTTGTCCTTACTGGGAGGCGCTCTTTAGTGGTAAGAAAGTTGGGCTATAAGTCAAAGGGGATAGGGTGACCTTCCACAGTTTGCCATAAGCTTTGAGAAACTGGACAGGCCACCTGTTCTTCCACTGCCCTGCCTTCTCCATCTCTGAGCGGAGGTAAGTTCAGTTCATTTTCGTATCTTCAGAACTATAGATTCAGAGTGGCAATGGGTAGCTAGCTGTATGATTTCTATAAAAACCCTTTTGAAAAAAGTACAATTTAGACACTGTATGGGAAAAGGTCTTCTAAGAGAGCAAAGCTGGGTCTTGTATTTCCGGAGGTACGCTGTGGCAGCTGCCTGCCCTGGGAGGCGAGATCCCTCGGGGAAGGGTGGATTGTCACCACGAGGCTCTGAGTGGGTTCTGCAAAGTGAGGGTAGGCGCACCATGTGTGGATTTGGGGGAAGCAATTGTCACAGGTCTTCTAGGGAAAGAGGCGGCGAGAACTGAGGTCGTCCTCAGGGAAGGGAACTGAGGGAAAGAGCAAAACTGCTTCGCGGGAACTTTATTTACCTCCTTTGGGGTGTGTGCAGCTTGGTGCTTCATCCACGTGCCCGGGTCCCGAGTGGACAACCCGGTGTCAGCCACATGGGTCTGGCTGGACTGCCATGAAGCTGAGGAGAGGGGCTGGCGCGCGGGGTTTCCGGGGAGGTTGACCCCGGGGGCTTGCTTACACCCAGGTGGCAAATTTGTCAGCGAGGAAGGAACATCTGACCAGAAACCTGCAGATCAGCTGCAAAATGTGTCCCATCACTGCGGCAGAAGGAAAGGTGATTTTTAAAATATTTGCATCATGCATTTAAGTTCTTCATAATTTAGGCTTCGTGAACAGGGACCAAAAGAAAGAGTCATGCAGATTCGTCCTCTTGTAGAGCGCGGGCAAATGTGATGCTTTGATTTTGTCTCCAGTTTAAGTCTAACCAAGTGCGTGGACTTTTCTTAAACAGAAGAGAAAGTGGCGCTGCACGAAGGAGCTGAGGACACAGTTACAGACGAAGAGGCTGCCGTCTTACTGTAACTTCTGTTACACAGTAAGAGCAGTTCAAGTGTTAGCCTTTATTATTATTATTATGCCAAAGGCTACTTGTCAAAAATATGAACTAGGAGAAACACATCTTCCAGCTAGAGAGAATTACCTCTTAAACTAAACTCGGAATTGTCCAAGGATTCTGATTTCATTGGCCTGGACATTTTCAGAGCTCCCAGGTGAGAGAACGTGCAAAGTTGAGAACCACTGCCTCAATAGACCCATAGCTGAATTCTCTCAGTGAGAATGGGGGAAGAGAGAAAAAGATCTATACGAGATGGAAACAGCTCTACTTGTACAATGTTTTCACTATGATAGTGCTGGTTGAGGGATGGGGCATTGATAATATTTACAGGAAATATGACAGTTAAAGTTAGTTTTGGGTGTTAAGTATTTTATTCCTCTGATCGGTACTCACACGGGTCTTTGGCTTCTTGTCAGTGGTCTGGTTGGTTTGTCTGTTTTCTAGTTTGGTTCGGATTCTATCATAGGAGACAAAAGCTTCACTCCCCTGGCTGGCAACAACGTAATCAAAGTGCAAATCTATGTTTATTCCACAGGTAAATGGTAGAAATCTCTGTGTTACTATTCTAATTGTGTGACGCTCTCACAGTTGTGTGGAGGAATCTCACTGTTATTCTAACGTGTGATTCCCTGATCCCTGTGATGCTGAGTATCTTTTCATGTGCTTATTTGCCATCTGTACATCTTGTTTGGTGAGGTGTCTGTTCAGACCCCATTTTGTAGTTGGGGTGTTTGTTTCCTTTTTTCCTATTACTTTTGTCACTTATTTACACAGTTTTTGACAAGATCGTATATATTTAAGGTGTACAACACAACTGATAACACACACACAGAGTGAAATGATTCTTATGGCCCAGCTAATAACATATTACCTCCTCACGTGGTCCGTGTCTTTGGTGTGATGAGTGCACCTAACATCTACTCTCCTAGCATATTTCCAGCATTCTCTGCAGTAGTATTTAGCCATCATGCCGTTCCCTGGGTCTCTAGACTTGTTCTACATGCTGTAACTTCGTGCCCTTTGACCAGTGCCTGCCCCCTGCCCACCCTGCGAGCCAGCCCATGGTAACCGCCTTCTACTCTCTGCTTCTGTGAGTTTGATGTTTGTTTTCTTCTTATTTTTTTTTTAAATAGTGCGTCTTTTATTTTCTATCTCTATTTCTACTTTGAGGTTTATTTAGAAAGCAACCTTTTGAAACCTCACCCCGACAAGACAAAATGTGATCTCTTTTCTTGCCACCCACAGCCTTTTATTTATTTGTTTGTTTGTTTGTTTGGCCGTGTCAGGTTTTAGTTGTGGCACGCGGGATCTTCGTAGAGGCATGCGGGATCTCTTGTTGCGGTGCACAGGCTCCAGGATGCATGGGCTCTGTAGTTTGTGGTGCTTGGGCTCTCTAGTTGAGGCGCACGGGCTCAGGAGTTATGGTGCACGGGCTTAGCTGCCCTGCGGCTGGTGGGATCTTAGTTCCCTGGCCAGGGATTGAACCTGCGTCCCCTGTATTGGAAGGTGGATTCTCTACCACTGGACCACCAAGGAAGTCCCTGTTTTCTTATTATTGAGTTTTAAGAGAAATTTGTGTATTTTGTATACCAGTCCTTTATCAGATATGAGTTTTACAAATATTTTCTCCCAGTCTATGCTTTGTCTTCTCAATCTCCTGAGTGTCTTAAGCAGAAGTTATTAGTTTTAATGAAGTTCCACTTACCAACTTTTTCTTTCATGATCCTGCTTTTGGTGTTGTACCTAAAAAGTTATCGCCAAACCCAAACTCAAAGTCTCCTAGATTTTCTCCTATGTTATCTACTGGGAGCTTTATAGTTTTGCATTTTCATCAGGTCTGTGACCCATTTTGAGTTAATTATTAGGAAGGGTGTGAGGTCTGTGTCTGGATTCAGTGTTTTGCCTGTGGGTCCCAGTTTCTCCAGCACCGTGTTTGAGGAAGACTGCCCTTCCTTTACTGAGTCGCCGTCACCCCTTTGCCAAAGGTCAGTTCACTGAGTCTGTGCTGGTCTGTCTCTGGGCTTGCCATGCTGCTCCACGGATCTATGCGTCTTACTTTTCCACTAGTGCCACACCGTCCTGATCACTGTAGCTTTGTAGAAAGTCTTGAAGTCGGGTAATGCCACTTCTCCAACTTTGTTCTTCTTCAGTATTTTGTTGACTATTCTGGGTCTTTTGTCTCGCCGTATAAACTTTAGAATCAGATCATCAATATCCATAAAATAACTTGCTGAGATTTAGATTGGGATTGCGTTGAACCTATGGGTCAAGTTAGGAAGAACTGACATCTTAATTTTATGTCTTCCTGTCCATGAAGATACAATCTCTCCATTTATTTAGATCTTTGATTTCTTTAATCAGTTTTGGTGTTTTCCTTATATAGATTTTGTACATATTTTGTTAGGTTTATACCTAAGTTTTAATTCTTTGGTGTTAAATGATGTGTTTTTAATATCAAATTTCAGTTATTTACTGCTGATACCTGAGAAAGCAATTGAATTTTGTGTATTAACCTTGTATCCTGCAACCTTAATATACATGCTTATTAGTGCCAAGAGGTTTTGGTTTTTTTGTTTTTTTTTTTATCAATTCTTTGGGATTGTCTACATAGACAATGATATTATCTGCAAAAAAAGATAGTTTATTTCTTCCTTCTAAACTTGTAAACTTTTTATTTCCTTTTCTTATTTTATTGCATTAGCTAGAACTTCTAATACAATGTTCAACAAGAGTGGTAAAAGGGCAAATCCTTGCTTGTTCCTAATCTTAGGAGCAAAGCATCTAGTTTCTCATCATTATGTATGATGCTAGCTGTGGATTTTTTTATAGACGATCTTTGTCAAGTTGAGGCTGCTCCCCTCTATACATTTTTAATTAGAAAATATCATACAAATAATATACATGAACACATTCTCAGTGCAAAGAACTTAGTAAAGAACCATATATGATAAAACACTTATTTTACTCTCTCGTCATCCCTGGTCTCCATTCCCAGTCATACTTATATTCTCAGAGGTGATGTTAGTAGGTTTATGTATATTATCGCACATAATTCTCTGTGCACACACATTTATATCTACTCGGCAGTTTGGAGTTATTGCTTGGTTTTCCTTCTCATGTATGGAATCGTGCTATGTGGCAAGAACATCTGTTGTCTGGCCGTTATGTACTAGGCACCATTCCACACACACTCATTCATGCAATCTTCACGACACTGCCTTTGAAGTAGATGCTATTATTATTCTTATTTTATGGGTGATGAGCAGACAGCAAAGTTAACTAGTCTCTGTTCAACTGAAACTACTCCTTCCAAGGTCAGCTATGGCCTCCGCACTTGCAAATCCAGTCCTCGTCTTTTTGATCCACCAGCTGGTGATCCCTCCTTCCTCTACGATGTGCATTTACACTTGGCTTCCAAGAAGTCGCTCTTACTCAGTTTTTCTTCTATCACACTGGTCACTCTTTTTCTATCTCCCTTGCTGGTTCCACCTATTTTCACTGAGTGAATGAATGTTGGAGACCACAGGGCTCAGACTTCAGTTCTTTCCTCTGTTTATCCACATGTATTCCCTCGGGATCTCATCTAGTCTCTCGACTTTGAAGACCAGCTACGTGCTGACAGCTCCCAAACTTATACCCCTGTCTCTGAGCACCCTTCCAGATTCACATTTGTAAATCCAGTTGCCTATTCAGTGCATCCATTTGACATTTAAAAGACAATTGAAGCTCAACCAGTCTAAAATTGAACTCCTGATATTTTCCCCCTACGGGCTCCACCTATGGTTCCCTCTGAGACTTTCTAAATCTCATGCAAATGTGTCTCATTGGTGGACTCTGCTACATACACCAGATTCCCATGTTCAGGGGAGTACGGGAAATGTTGTTCTTTATTTTGTATCCTGTCCAAACAGAAAGGGGGTCAAAGAGGGTTAAACGAGCCATGCCAAGTGTTTACCACTGTCAGTTTACTTATTTATTTTTCAAGGAATAAAAACGTTTGAAAATTTTATAATTTATTCATTGATGCCTTTATTTTAATTTTTCTTTGCTTTCCTTAAGTTTGTTATAATGTTCTTTTTCTAAATATTTGAATTGGATGCTTAATTTATAGATTTTCATCCTTCTTATTCTGGTATATATATTTAGGGCTATATATTTTCCTCTGAGCAGTACTTTCTTATATCTTATAAGGTCTGATATTTAGTGTTTCCATGAAAACTTACAGTAATTTCTATAGTTTCATGAAAAGTTTATAGCTATTCTTTGTTTAAATGAGAGTTCTAAAATTTTCATGTGACGGATTTTTTTGTTTCCTGTATTATTAATAATGTATAGTTTTATTTCCTTTTGTTCTGAGAATGGAGCCTGTGTTATACTTTTTAAAATTTATTGAGCGATTTTTATGACCTACTATATGGTCAATTTTATGAATGTTCCATGTTTATGTGAAAATAAGATATATTTTTTTCTTTAGGGCACAGAGTTCAATGTCCATCCATATATATGTATCTCATTATATTAATTAGATCTTTTTTGATCACTTGATCTGTCCTGGGTTGACGCAATGTGAAATAAAGTTTCCTGAAAGTAATGTACCTCTGTATATTTCTTCTTATATTAATTATATAATTTGATTTATGAATGTAGGTACTGTATTATTTGGTTTATAGAATTTAATAAATTTACCTTCTTTACTTGACTTAATACTTTTGCTTTGGGACTTCCGTAGTGGCACAGTGGTTAAGAATCCGCTTGCCAATGTAGGGGACACGGTTTGATCCCTGGTCCAGGGAGATCCACATGCCGTGGAGCAACTAAGCCTGTGCGCCACAACTACTGAGACTGTGCTCTAGAGCCTGCGAGCCACAACTACTGAAGCGCGTGTGCCCTAGAGCCCGCGCACTGCAAGTACCGAAGCCCGCGTGCTCTGGGGCCCACGTGCCACAACTACTGAGCCTGCGTGCTGCAACTACTGAAACCTGCGCACCTAGAGCCTGTGCCCCACAACAATGAGAAGCCCACGCACCGCAACGAAGAGTAGCCCCCGCTCGCGGCAACTAGAGAAAGCCCACGCACAGAAACAAAGACCCAACACAGCCAAAAAAAACCCCCAAAAAAACAAAAAACTTTTGCTCTTAAATCAGTCTTAAATAATATTAAATCAACAACTTTTGGGGGGGGGTTGTATTTGCCTAATATCCTTTTACCATCATTTATTTTAATGTTTAGATTACAAATGGCATAATGTGGTACAACCTTTAAATCTGCTTCTGTTATTAAGAATGTTTTGCCCATTTGCATTTTCTGACCTGACCCTTATACCAATTCCTACGTGCCACAATATTTAACATTATACCTTCGATTTAAATGTAAATTTTTTTCATAATATGGTTTGTATTTTCTTTATTCCTTTTTCACTGTTTCTTCTGATAACTTGGGTGGTTTGAAGTTTTGTTCTGATGGTTAACTTTATAAGTTTACTTTACATTTCTTGAGACAATATCCTTTGACTTCCTTCTGTGAACATTATTATAATTAATATACCTTCCTTTCTCATCTTTTTTTTGTTCCCCTCCATCATGCAATTTTGTTTATTTTATTCTTCTTAGTGTAATTTTATACCTTTAAATATACCTTTATTTCTTGATTCATCAGCTTCAAGTGGCATAATTGTCTATCCAGCATAAAAGACAAGGATGAAATCAGCGTATTTATTCTTTTTTGCACCTTCATCTTTTTTTCTTCTCACACCTTTTGTGGTATTATTTCTACATTGACAAGATTTATAAAATTTACTGTATTCAGCCCATCTTTGCTTTAATCCTAATCCTGCAGTTTGATGGATTCAGTGTTCACTGCTGGTTTTTGGCCAGAGTCCATCCTTTAATGATTTCTTTAGTAAAGGGTCATGGGAGCTGAGTTCTTGCCTATTGTGAACTTTTGCTGTTGCCTTTTTATGTGAGTGAGAGTTCAGTTGACCTCCTTCAGTTACATTCTCAGACCTCCTCTTACGTCACTGAGGCCATCACAGGTACTGGCACCTGTCTCCTGATGTCACATGTGACTGTGAGAGAAGCTGAGGCCGGCCTGACAGTTTCTTCTTAGAGATGATCCACCTAATGTGTGTCTCTCCTTCGTTTGGTTTGGATGCTCAAGAGATTCTTCCTTTCTTTTTTTTTTTTTTTTTTTTTTTTTGTGCGGTACGCGGGCCTCTCACTGTTGTGGCCTCTCCCGTTGCTCCGGGCACGCAGGCTCAGCGGCCATGGCTCACGGGCCCAGCCACTCTGCGGCATGTGGGATCCTCCCAGACCGGGGCACGAACCCACATCCCCTGCATCGGCAGGCGGACTCTCAACCACTGCGCCACTAGGGAAGCCCCCCTGCATGTGTTTTAATCCTGGTATCAAACTTGTGCTGTCGGAAGTGCAGGAAATGTGCCCACATTATACTCAGGTTACTACCTGCTGCAGTTGTGTCTAGATCTGCTGGTCAGACTGTGACATCCTGCCACTTTGGGTGGAAAGTAGGTTATCATTGCATAGTCTCTAAACATCTGTTCTAGGCTGTAAGCTTTGATACACACTGGACGTTTTTGAAGGGTCTAATTTGACCACAAATTAATAGAGATAATTACTGGGGAGGAAAAGGGGACTTATAAACCAGAAATGTGAAAATATAAAGTGTCATGATGTTTTGAATTTTATATGTATATATATATATATATGTGTATATGTATCTCCGTGTGCGTGTGTGTGTGTGTGTGTGTGTGTGTGTGTATACACACATTTCTGGATTATACATGTGTATGTTAATGTATGTAGGTGTATATGGCAAAGCATGTTTGAGGAAATATGCTAAAATGTTGAGAGGATACCTCTGAAGTGGAATTTTATATGATTTTTCTTCTTTTCTTTACTTCTTTGCATTTTACAGATTATCTAGAGTGAACATGTATTATTTTTGTAACCAGGAGAAATAAAGATTCTTTTTAAAAGTAAAAAAAAAAAAATCAAGTGTGCTTTCCTATGATATATGTACATGCTTTTTTTTGATGCGGTACAAACTTTATACATTTGCACGTTGGGTAGGAATACCTTTGTCTCCCACGTTTCCAATCCATTTACATCTTTAAGCTGTAAGAGCTGAGACAAGTCAGCTGGTTTTCCTTTATCTCTGAACTTTGATTGGAAAAAATGATGCTGTTGCCCCTAAAAGTCACATAATAATTTCATCTGAGGCCAACTGAATCTTAAAATAAGTGAAACAGTGACCACTCAAATATGGTCAAACGATTTTAAATCTTGGGGTCTCATTACATTGGGAAGGTGCAATGTTTAATTTCATGTGTCAGTTTGGCTCGTACCCAGTTACCTAATTAAATGCCATGAAGAGATTTTGTAGACGTGGTTAACATCTACCATCAGTTTACTTTAAAAATTAAAATGGAAAACGTAGGTAGGCGTCACCCTCTCAGGCAAAGGCTGTTAAGAGCAAAACTGAGGTGTCCCGGAGAATTTACGCACAAGACTATGGCGCCGACTCCTGCCTGCCAGCCGCACACACGTTGGACCAGCCGAGTCCCACAGCCGTGGGAGCCAGTTCCTTCAAAGCAGTCAATCTCTTCCTCTCCTACTTTTCTATCTGTCTATCTATCATCTACCTACTATCTACCTACCTATCTATAACTAATCTATGTATCTATCATCTCTCTATCTACCTAATCTATGTATCTTATCTATCATCTATGTATCTATCTATCTACCCATCTATCTGTCATCCATCTATCTCTCCTATGGAATGATTCCATTTCTCTAGAGAACCCTCACTGATACAGATTTTGGTACTGGGAAGAGGGGTTCTACTGTAACAAACATCTAAAACTGTGGAAGTTTCTGCTGTCTTAGGGAATATAGATTGTCATGATCAGAACATTGCTAGAGATGTGAACCTTAAAGGTACCTCCGGTGAGACTTGAGAAGGAAGTGAGAAAAATGTTATTGGACACTGGAGGTGAGCCTTGTTATATGATGGTAGGGAATTTGGCTGAATTAAGCTCTCTGTTGGGTGGAAAGTGATGAACTTGGATATTTAGCTGGGGAGATTTCCAAGCAAGGTGTGACGGAGGGAGTGGCCCGGTTGCTCCTTGCTGTTTACAGTAAAATGCGTGAGGAAGGAGATAAACTGCAGAGGGGACTGGAAAACAAAAAGAACAAGCATTTGATGATTTGGAAAATTCTCAACCTGTCCATATGGCCAAAGATGCCAAGGTGTGCTCTGGAGAAAGGGCTGAGGGTGAGGCTGGACAAGCTTTGGTGGAGAGATTAGGTTTAACCCTTGTGGGTCCCTGAACCATTGCAGCAGGAGTAAGGGACAGGGATCGGTTGGTCCAGGAAAAACCCACGGAGGACCCTTGTGTCTGGCAACATTGGAACCTGTGACATCCATGGAAGACCAACCGGATTTATGAGAACGTCATTCCAGCAGGAACACTGCCAGCTTGGACTGGAGTGGACAGACACAGGATGAGATGAGGGAAGCATGTCAGGCTTCTGGGCTCCACAGGTGGGAACGCATTGCCCAGAGAGCAGGGCTGATCGGACTTTTCCTGGGGCCTCCGTGGGCCTGGAGGTCAAAGCGTGGAGACCCATGGGATTATTCCCAGGCCTTGAAACCTGGCGGAATTTGCCCTGCTGTGTTCTGAACTTGCTCGAGACAAGTGGCCCCTTTTTCCCCCATCTAGGACTAGGAAAGCCTATCCCCTGCCTGTCCCACCTTCGCATTTTGGAAGCAGTTAACTTGTTTTCTAGTTTCACGGGTCCCCAGAGGGAGAGGTATTTTGTCCCAGGAAGGCTCATACCCAGGGCCTCATCCGTATCTGGTTTAGACAGTGAGACTGGGACTTTTTGAGCAGATGGTATTTATTTGAAATTTTGGACTTAGAGATTATGCTGAGATAAGACTTTTGGGGAAGTTGGGATGGGGTGAATGTAATTTACACGTGGGATGAATGTACATTTCGGGGCCAGCAGGGGCCCTCTCCAGGGTCAAAGGGCATCCCTCCAAAAGTCATGTCCACCTGGGATCTCAGAACGTGATCCTATTTGGAAATAGGGTCTTTGCAGGTGTCAGTAGTTAAGGTAAGATGTGGTCACACTTGAGTAGGGTGGACCCTAAGTCCAAAACGTCTGGTGTCAGAGAGGACACCGGGTGACCGCAGAGATGGAGAGTCCAGCTTCCAGAATCACGGGAGAGAGAGTGAACACACTGCTGCCGTTTGAAGTTACCCAGTGTGTGATGGTTTGTTCTGGCAGCTTTAGGGAGCTAACCCAGAGTGGTCATGCATTTCCTTACGTCCACGACAGGAAGCAGTAGGAAGAAGGGGGCTCAGGGCTCAGCTTGCTTTCTCTAGCCCGGGGCGCGTGTTCCCCAGCAGGGCCAGTTAAAGGTGAAGTGAAGTGTTGAGGGTGAGACCGTCCAGATGGCCATCGTAGCCACACGCCGCCCGACTCATGCGCTGCTTTGTGCAGCCAAAGCAGCCTGGGGAGGAAACGCGGCACCCTCACCCCGGGAACTCCCGAGATTCCGAGAAACACGTCTTCTCTGGTCATCACTGGGTCTGGCCCCAGAAGAAGAACAAGTTCTTTGCTGGTATTTAAGCTTCTGATTTTCATTTTGTTGCTTTCTAATGCTAATTGCCTCGACCGAGATTTCCTCTGGGGATTCACACACGTGAAGTGTGGGCAGCCGCTCGCGGGGCCGGCACCCCGCACTCAGGCCAGAGTGTTTACTCGGCAAAATGCAACTTCCTGTTTCAGAGAAAAAGGATTTAAAAAGGATTTTTAATGGGCTCCCAAGGCTCCTTGAATAGCAAATAGCTTTTAAAAGACAACGCTTTAATGGGATATGGGTAACCAGTTCAAAAACAAAAGTATTGAATATCCCTTTAAATGCACATGGGTTTAAAACACAAGAAGGGAATAGGTTGGGCAGCTTCTTCTGGATTTTACAGAATTCAAAATGCTTGAAAAATGTCTACACATACGCCCAAACACAACCGCAAAGACGACCTGGGGAGGTAGCAAAAGTGATGGGTGCAAATCCAAGCAGCTTGTGGGCGGCCGCGCCGGATGGAAATGGTTATCTCTCCTGGGACCCCCTCCTCGGAGGGTGAGGGGCACCGGGTGAGCCGGGGGAGGGGGGGAGAAGCAGCCCCGTGCACCGCCGACCTGGCTGATCTCAGTCCTGCGGGGCCATCTGCTACACATTTTAGTCGCTCACGTTTCGAAGACAGTGGACAACAGATCTTCATGTCAGCCGTGGATTTTGTGACAGCGAATTAGCACGTTCGTTCTGCAGAAAGTAAGCAAGGCTTAGGGCAGAGCTGGTTCGTTGTAGAGCCTCCCTTTGTGCTGCTCAGTGAAGTGGTGCTGATGAAGCCCAGACGAATAGCTTTGTGCCCTGTAAGCCCGGGGAACGCCCTTCTGGGCTGAATCCCCGTGGGCAGAGACAGGTGGGTACCTGGCGGGATCACAGGCTTCTGAGTGGGCAGCAGCCGCTCCTTAGCAACCTGGGTCTTAACCTAACAAGTTACTACACTGGCTTTAGGGCAGAGAAGGGAAAGGTAGATACAGTCAGTTCTGACAAAGCCCAGCCTCTGTTAAGTGCCTACTGCGTGCCAGACCACGATGATGCGAAGGAAGCAGGTGAGCCACCGGGACTCCAGGGAGAGCGGGAAGGCGGGGCCTGCTTGTCTCAGTTTGGGCCACAGAAGCAGATGCTGACATGAGGATTCGAGGACCACGGGTGTATTTAGTGTGATCCCAGGAAGTACAGGCAGAAACGTGGAACACATGAGACCAGCTGCATGGTGGGCGCCTGCTAGTTCCACCGGGATTCCAACGGGATGCAGCCTGAGGCTGGCCCACCCAGAGCGAGGGAGACGGGGCAGCGCACCCGCCATGGCTGCTTCGGGAGCACCACCGGCCTGGAGGTCCAGCTTTCCCGAGCAGGCGGGGCGGGAGCCGGGGGCTGCTCGGCAGGTGCTGAGGGCCGAGCATGGGGTGAAGGGTGCCCAACAGGTGCAGGAGTTCAGAGGAGGGAGTGCGTCATGGGATGTGGCAAGGGGGACCTTTACGGACAGGGTGGGGACGGAGGGCGCAGAGAGTCAGGGAGGTGGGGGGTTCTCAGGGGCTCCCGAAAGCCTGAGCTGATGGCGGAAGTTTGACTGAGGTGCATCTGCTCAGGGGTGCCCTGCAGGGCACCCGGCTGGCCGATCATGGACCGTGTTGCAGGACCGCAGATATTCAGCGTGAAATTTGAGCAGAGACACGTGAAGAAGAGCTTGGGTGTGGAGACCCTCCTGCTTGTCTCCCAGTATCCATCTTCTCACCGCCCAGAGCAGTAGGGTTTTCAGCTGGGTCCATAGCTGGCTGGACACGTGCAGACGTCATCCCAGCCTCTCTGGCAGCCAGGTGTGGCCAGATGCCTAAGTTCTGGTGGAGGTGTGTCGGGGGGGGCGGGGAGGTGAATGGAAGGCGTGGAAGCCCTGTGCCCCTGCTGGACAGCTCCCCCCTTCCTCTCCCCTCCTCCCTCGTGGCTGGAGTGTGCGCTTGGTGGGGCAGCATCAGGCGGATGAAGGTGGCGCTTTGGGTAGAGCAGAGAATCAGGGCAGGGGGACCCTGAGCGCCTGGAAACCTTATGGAGCACAGCACCCGTCAGCCAGGCTACACCTGTGTTCAAAAGTTAGGGCGGTGAGCCCAGCGGGAATATTCAGAGCAAGCCTGGGAGGGAGGGAGGCAGGAGGGCCACGCGTGCTTCTCAGCAGTCCTGATTCTGCGGCTGGTGTATCTGTTACGCTGAGCTTTGCATATGGTTCTGATGTTTAAATCTTCGATTGTTACTCCTTTTAGACCTCAATTTGCATATTTGCAAACTGACATGATGGTGACAAGAGTCCCTAAAATATCGGAAGGGGGGTCAGGACTGAGAGACTGATGGAGAGGAGAGGACAGGAGGTTCACAGAGGGTCTCGGGAGACGGCCTGAGGGAGAGAAGACGCTGAAGACCACGTCCTGGGAAATGCTGAAGGCGAAGAGCCAGTGGGGCGGGACCCTCAGCCCGCTGGGCCCATGTATGTCTGTGCGTGCGTGGGAACGTCTGTGAAGGAGGGGCGTCTGGCTGAGAAAATGGATGGGGTCGGGGTGTCTTGGTAGGCCCTGCAGTAGCAATCATCTTAAACGAATCAAGCTGACATTTGGCAATTAACGAATTGTAATATTGCCCATTTATAATCTGATCGAATAAAATAGCCCAGATTTGTGTAACACAGCACATCAGAGATGAAAATCGCATGTGCCTTTACTCTCAGTGGCTTTGTGATGCTTACGCTAATGTGAGATTAGAATGTAAGAGCGGCGGCTGTGCTTAGGGCTCGCCTCTTGGCCAGAGGCATCAAAATAGCATCCTCTGCCTGCATCCTACGGACGGTCCCAGGCAGTGAGCAGTGCCCTGGAAGGCGCCCTCTGAAGACCTGGGAGCTGAGTCTCCTCCTTCGGGTGCCCCAGGTGGGCACACGTCCCTGGAGCATTCAGAGCAGGGGCCTCAGTGCTGTGAGTTGAGCTACCTTGTGTCAAGTCTTGTGCCTTTGGGAACTTTGTGCCTAAGCCCCAAAAAGAGCTTCCCAGGGATTGTGTTGCTGGCACAGGGTAGAGACTCAGGAAATGTGTGGAATAAGTCAGTTATAGCCTGTGGATGGACCACAGGCTTGGTGGACCGTCAGGGCCTGTGTGATGGATCGCTGAGCAAACCAGGCCTTCAGGAAATGTGTGCTTGCTAGAACCTCTGTTCCTTGGGTGGGTGAGGGGTGTACATCCCAGCTTTTGTTCAAGCTTCTTTTCTCTGTTGAGGGTTCAGAGAGACTCTGTGCCCTGTCCCTGGCCTAATCAGCCTCTTTCTGTAGATCAACACGTACGTTCATGTCTTCAACTTTTATTGGGCGGTAATTTTGCGACCCATATGTACTTCATTAGTATGTAAAATGCTCTGCTATTTGAGCTGAGATAACATGCAGCCTGTCTGAAAAGGCTGGCAACAGAGGATAAACTTATTTCAATAGTTTATTAGTTACGTTTTCAAAGGATATACTTAATACGTTTCCCCTCAACCTCCAGACACCTTTTTAGGTAAAGTAACTCAATTTAAAACAAGAAGTCTGATCGTTAGCCTGAGAAAATACAATAAATATACTATTTCCCCCATGTCTCCAGAATATTTGGAGTGTACTTATTGCGATTTTGTTCAGACTAACAATAGGATCATTGCTTTAAATTTAGAGGTACTTCATCTGAAAAGCTGTCTGGAGGTTGAAAAAAAACATACTGAAGATTTTTTTTATAATGTAAATAACATGTTTAAAAGTAAGATTTTCATGTGTTTGTGGAATTTTTGTACATCGTGTAATTGATAAGCGTCTCGGAAAGTTTATTTTAAATTCTTTGTTATTGGTTTGGTTAAAAGAGACCAAGTGCTTCGACATTTATTTTCAACTGTCTACTCATAATATGTTCAGAAATAAAATATAAAGATTGAGGTTTTGGCTTGACCCAAACTTTACACTCTGCAAAAAATATTTTAAAAGGAGAAAATAATAAATTTGAAGTAGGAAATAGGGAGAAGCGCCTGACATTCTCCATCAACGACCTGTCTTTGCGATAGAGCTCCACATGCTCTGTAAACCTTTACGAGGACTTCATGCGTGGGGCCTGCAGGGGGGTGAGATGAGATTGTTTTAAACTGATGCAGTGTTCACAGGCCAATGCCCTTCACTGAGTGAAACCATCTTGTTTGCAGATTGGGGCACATTTCACCGTCAGCGTGGGTCAGGAGACCCCCTCAGATCCCTGGGTTGGGTGGTGTTGTAAACAAATCCCAGTTTTGTTCCCACAGCTTATCGGGATCTCATCCAGCCTTTGATGTATTTACGTCCAAGTTCAAGGATTCTGGGAGAAGCTCTGCCGCGCTCTCTGCACAGCGACGGTGGCTCAGGCTAGACCTGTGTCCAGGAGCCCCTTCGGATAAAAGTTTGTCTTTGTGTGTAAACCCGTCCCAGGGAGCCAGACCGAGCGGGGCTACCCCCGCTGGGTTCATGGTCATCAACCACAGACCCGAAAACTGCCACGGTTGGCAAATTTGAAGTCCCAGCAAAAAGTAGGGATTAGAGAAAATCAGTAGAATAGTAATAACCCATTAAGACATTCTGGAAGAAATTTGCTTCCAAAACAAACTGCGTTTGTTAATCTAAACCCTGCTCGCGGACTTGACCCTTCCCGAGTCCTCCCCGGCTTCGGGGGCAGAGCTGGGCAGACTCGCTCCCAAGCTCACTTGTGCAGCCGCACCTCTTTAAATCTTTTTGAACCAGCGCTTACTGGCTTGAAATGTAATATATTTTATACTTGCATTTTCCTCTAGTTTCGTCTACATATGCCTCAGGGGGAAAATGCTTATATATCCCCCTGACCTTTTAATAAATTACTGCTGGGCTTAGAGGCACGTTTTTCTCTGCACCTAGTTTTCCTGCCCTGTGGATTGAGATTTTCCTGTGAAAAGTTTTCCAGGAAAACTAGGTGCAGAGATTTTCTTTGCCAGCGTGTCCGACACCCACCTCACACGCGGGTGGAGGGGCCACGACCACAGTGGTGCTTGGTACTTTAAGGGGCACATCCGTGTAGACTGAGACCTGTCAGTCGACAAGCCCAAGGCTGACTCTCTCAAGGCGGGTGGGATTAACCGTCACGTTGGTGCAGAGCTTTAGAATCTCATAACTGATGCCAGCATCACGGACTGTGTGACACGTGACCGACTGTCTGAAACCCCTCCTCCTGGGAGTTGCGGAGTTGGGGGCCCCATTCTGGCCACTGGGTCCTCCTTCCCTCCCTCCTTCCCCATAATAGGAATAGGCTTATATGACAAATGCAAACTCTACGTAAAAATACAGTTATAGCCTCAGCTGCCTACAGAGTTGTTCAGAAGCCGTAAAGTGTAATAAAGGGTCTCAGACAAGATCCCTCTCTGACAACGCAGCTGAGAGTCACCAGGACCCCGAGCCGCGGGATCCATGGCCAGAGGCAGCAGGATCATCTCCTTGTGAGAAGAGGAGAGCCAGGCAGGGAAGGCGGGATTTGAACTTGGCCTTGAAATGAGTAGGTTGTCATGTTCTTAAAGGTGGAATGCGGGCGAGACCTCGTTACGGGGAAGAAGTGCTTGTCGGTGTGGCCAGCGTCCGGGCAGCGGGGAAGGACGAGGGGAAGCAGCAGGCGTGGGGAAGGTGGCAGGCGGGGCCCGGGACGGCCTGTCCAACATGTGTGCCGAGCGGCCAGGGCTTCTAGGGACCCGTGACGGGGACTCTGTGCTTCTAGCCACGGCTGCCTCTGTTTATCTCTTTGAAGCAGTTGTAACTCATCCTCAAGCCTTTCTCCCAAGCTGGTTGCTATCTGCACTGGAACTGTGTAATTATTTGTGAGCCTCTGAAATCATATTTTATATTTTTTCAACTTTTATCTCTAATAAATTGATCTGTTTGTTTTTCGCTCCTCGCTCAAGGCCTGAAGATCGTTCTGGTGTAGATTCCGTCACCTGGCACGTCTGCCATCTGCACAAGCCTGGCCTTGCGAGGCTCTCCTCCAGGCCACTGTCACCTGAGGGTCCACACCCGGGGGTCACGGGAGCCCCTCAATTACAGACACGTGTGATAACCAAGTCTTCAGTCGCTTCACGTGGTTGGATGCGTGGTTTATTCCTCTTCAAGTGCCATCAGGCTATCAATAAACTGACTATTCCATTAGAGTTCTTCTGTGTCTGAGTCCCACGTGCCAGGTGAGAACCTGAGATGCGTCTAGTTCTTTCTTGCACAAAGTTGGCGCTTTTGTCGTTCTCCAGTATTCACGCACCTCTCTTTGTTCGGCGTGATTCCTCAGATGTGACTAAACGTGGTCAATTTAAGATTTCCGGAAGAGGATTATATCCAGATGCACAATAAAACGTGCCCGGGGAGGGATTTCCAGGACACGAAGGAGGTGGCTGGCCATTGCGGCCCTCAGGTTGCACCCTGCATCTCACCTGCCCCGCCGGTGCCCCCGGGGCTCAGGTGAGGTCCCGGGCCCCCCACCCTGTTCCCAGGAGACCAGGGTGCAGTGATTGGAGGAGTCACCCTGGCGGGAAGGTTTCAATAAACTCAGCCACTCTCTCCAGGACGGCCTGAGAGAAGCAGGGTCTGGAATCCATTTGCAGCTTTTCCCTGACTCCACTCTGACTGACTTCTTTGATGGGCAGTTTTACAGAACACTTGCCCTGCTCTGCCGCAGGCCCTGCTCCCGGGGGGCTGTGCGCCCGCCGAGAAATCTGGGTGTCTCTGGGCTCCAGGCCCAGCAATGCTGAACTCAGGCCCACAACACCCATGTTCGTGGTGAGAGCAGCTTTATCTGTGTGCTAATTGTGCCCCGTGATGAATATCCCTCGGAGAAGACGCAGGGCCAGACCAGTTCTCTTTCCGAGGGATGTGGACCTTATAACATTATCCCGTCACTGGATGCCCAAGGAATTTATGAAAACACCTACCGGGCAGTTATGCTACATCCAAATAATGGATCATTTCTCTTTTTCCTTTTTTTTTCTCTGTTTACATGCAGATTCTCTTTTGTCCAGCTTTTCACACACATTTGGACAGGCTTTTCTAGCTGGGTGTCCTCTTTTGTTTAACCACCGGAAATTGGAGCTTCAGGGCTTTTGTTCTCACATAAAACCGTGGCTGCTTTTTCTCCCGATATTTGGAAAAGTCAAAAGGTGCCACGTGGGCTGCCCACACACAGGGTGGGGCGTGCAGGAGTCGGGGGCCGTGCTAGTTCCTCTCCTTTCCTCTCCCGCCCGCTGGGAACTTCTGTGTTGTCTTCCAAGGTCGGTAAAATTCCCTGTAAACTTCCATCCTTTACACACTTTCCCTCAAAGAGGCTAATTCCAGAATTACCCACTAATCTGGACTGGATTAGCAGTCAGCTGTGTAGACAGACTGGCAGGGAAGCCCCTGGAAATGACCACCTCCTTGGCAAGGGTGTTGGACACGGACCTTAGTGGGCTGGCTGCTGGGTGAAGGCTGAGACCCAGTTTCCTTTTGATTTAATGGGAACAGGTCAAAGGGCCCCTGAACAGTATACAACACTCCAGTTCAAAGTAGATCTTGGAAGACACTGAAAGAAGAAGGAAGAATGTGGGAATGCAGTGGGACAGGGTTCTTTCATCCTAACCCAGTCGGGCTTTTGATTAGCTGTAGATGTTAAGACCAAAAAGGGAGCACCCCTAGAGCAGGCTCCCCCGAGTGAAATGGAAGTTCCGAGGAGTGATGTACTTGTCCCGTTTCCAGCTGAACCTGTCATGAAATTCTGGGAGACTCTGAAAGAGAAGTCTTCCTTGTTTCCATGTATTTTGAATAAATAAAGTTGTTGGTGATTCAGAAGTTGTCCTTACAACAGCGAGGATTGTTAGCTATGAATTCTCTGCTGTGTGTTACACACACACACCACGTAATGGGGAGAACTGCCCATCCTCTCTCCCTCCCTTGCCCTCCCTCAGGTCCGCCCGAGAGCTCTGGGTAAGATCACAGGCGAGGAGCAGCTTCAGGAAAGGACCCGGGACCTTCCGGCCCTTGGAGGTGGAGCTGAACTGGCACAGGTGCCTAAGGCAGCAGCCGGGAAGGCGGAAGGCGGCGCGGAGGTGGGCCCCACCTGGAGACAGAGCATGCTAGAGGCGCTGGGCCCGGGCTGCTGAGAAGCGGGGTCAGGAGAAGCCAGCAAACTGCAAGAAGGAGGCCCTTGCTGAGCTGGACAGGAGTGACTTCTGTCAATTCCATTCGACAGGCTTTACATAAAGGAGTTCAGTTATTCAAGAAATAGGCATGTGCGAGGGAGGGGGGCTGCCACCAAGGACTGCACTTTAATTCCTCTTTGTGACTTGTCCCAACTCTTCCTTTCACTCCTTCCTTTATTCAAACAACCTTTTGGTCACTCATTATTGTCACTATGAGAGATAGATGCTGGGGAGGAAAGTAGCCCACAAACCTTCCAAAATCTCTGCCTTCACCTGTCATTATTCCCATAAAGATACCTGTATCCCGTGCCCATACATAGGATGTGTGACAGGAGGGCCTGCTCAGGCACGGGGTGCCTGAGGGAGTCATGTGAGTGCTCAGCCCTCTCCCCAGTGGATTGAATCATTACGTCTCGGGGAGCCTCAGGCACCAGCAGTAGTCTCCCCAGGTGATGTCCAGGTGCAGCCAGAGCTGGGACTGCCGCGTAGAGCAGTGTCCCTCCAAGTGTGGTCTTGGTCCAGAGGCAGTAGCCCCTGGGACTGCAGAGGTGCCGTCCCACCCAGACCTGTGGAATCGGTGTCACTGAGCCGTCTGGGGGTTCTGACCTGCACTAACGTCAACTCCAAGAGTCAGACGGGGAGAGGCTGGTGCAGAGCTGTCACGGGGCACATATACTTACACACAGGGTGGAGTGCCTCCTATAAGCCAGGTCTACGAAGAGCAAAAGAGAAACATGCTTGCCCTCCAGGGATTTGCAGTCCATACTGGGAAACGTGCAGAGCAATTGGACATCAGTAACAGGACAGACTAACATGGAAATAATCGCAGACTTGGATGGTTTTCTGGTGACGTGGGTGACATTCAGAGGCTAGTTTTTAAACTCCAATCACAAGCTGACTGTGTGTATTAGTCCACAGTCACACTTCCTTTCCTACTGAGTTTTGTGGCCTTTTTTCCCTTGGTCTTTGGCATTGCTTCTTGGAAAACTGAGCCTAAAAGGAATTTTCCCCCTGGTAGATGACTTCCTTTTTCTGCTTGTATGTTGGGAAAAAATGTTCATGATCCTTGCAATTTGATAGAAATTCAATAACCTAACCAGGATGTGTCTCAGTGACTGACCTCTATTTTTTTTTTTCTGAACAAAGATATGCTGTTTTCATCTGCAGATTCAGTACTTCACTCATTTCAGAATAATTTTTGTGTTGTATCTCTGATTTTTTAAAACACAACTCAACAATTCTTATGTGGCTAGACCTAGCCCTTCATGGCTATTAAAAGTTGCTAGAGGTGTTTAGAGTGGGATATTCTCATAGTCTGGCATTGTTTTCTCAGATATGACACCAAAAGCACTAGCAACAAAAGAAATAAACAGATAGATTGGACTTGACCAAAGTTAAAAACTTTTGTGTTTCAAAGGACATTATCATGAAAGTGTAGAGACAAACCACAGAATGGAAGAAATATTTGTAAATCACAATACAATAAGGGTTTAATGTCCATAATATATAAAGAATTCTTATAATTCAACAATAAAAAGGCAACCCACTTTAAAAATGGGCAAAGGATTTGAATAGACATTTTTTCAAAGAAGGGATGCAAAGAAGGTTTACAGGAAAAGATACTCAACATACTCATCAAATGCAAGTCAAAAGCACCATGAGATATCACTTCACAGCCACTTGGACGGCCACGATGAAAAGGTGAACAATAGCTGGTGTTGCAGAGGGCGGGAGATGTTGGAACCTGATACAGTGCTGGTGGGAGGGCAAGGCGGTGCGGCCACTTTAGAAAACAGTCTGGCAGCTGCTCAAAGCTAAGCTGAGTTACCACGTGACCCCGCAATTCCACTCCTAGGTATATACCCCCCAAACTGAAAACCCACGTGTACACAAAAACTTGTGTACGTGGATCTTCATAGCAGCATTATACACAGAAGGCAAGAAGTGGGAAAAACCCAAATGGCTCTGACCTGATAAGCGGATTAACAAGATGTGGTGCAGCAGTACAACGAAAAGTTATTCAGCCTTAAAAAGCAAGACTACGTAGAAAGGAAGGTTACAACATGGATGAGACTTGGAAACGTTGTGCCACGATTGCAGCCAAACGCAGAGGACCGCATATTGTATATGATTCCTCACGTGTGAAGCTTCCAGAACGGGCAGATCTACAGAGACGTTAAATAGATCAGGGATGGCCTGGGAGAGGGCTGGGGGCAGGGGAGGAAGTGGGCGTAACCCCCAGTGGGCACGGGGTTTCTTTCTGCGGTGAGTAAAGTGCCCAAAATCAACTGCGGCGAGGACTGCGCCGCTCTGCGACTGCACTGAGAGCCACTGAATTGTATACACTACATGGGTGACTCTTGTCCGGGAAGTATATCTCAGTAAGGCTGTTAAAAACAGTAGGTTTCTGACCTACGTGCTTCTGATCACTTCCATATGCCACTAGCCACACCCAGAGGATATTTCAAGAATAATTCTCAAAGTTGCTTACTTTCTCCGCTTTCCTGCCCTCAGGACCCTGGCTCCTCCCCGCCCCCCCC